>NC_066363.1:119982238-120293175 GCF_013377495.2 Cygnus atratus
TTCTGGCGAACACTGTAGTAAAAAACAGTTTACACAGCTGTCAGCAAAGATTTTTGAAAGTCATGGGCAGAACGCCCCCTGCTTGGAGAGTCTCACAAGCCACCCATGCTGTACCAGAAGCTGGCCCAGCAGCTGGTGAGCTGGGTCAGCTCCACAGGGAAAAAAAAAAAAAAAAAACACCTTACGGGGACTTTTATTTTATTTTATTTTATTTTATTTTATTTTATTTTATTTTATTTTATTTTAGCGCTGAAAAGGAAGTACCTGTATGCACAGGGCTGCTTTAAAATAAATCTGTGAAATGCTGCATTGTGCATCAGGATTTCTTGCAAAGGTTGTTGAAATGCCATAAGGAGGGTATAGCAGAATAATTTTCTCGTGTCTGATTTATTCTCAGTTTAAAAGTCAGTTTGCTAGTCTAATCTCTCTCCACTAGCATAGGAACTCCTGAAGATTAGCAGGATGTCACTTTCAGGCTTTTATATTAGCCAATGCTAGAGCTGACATTTCCCAGATTCATAAAGATGTCACTCTTTTTATCTGATACCATAGATTCAAACGATACCTTGCCCAGAGCATCTCACAATACTTGCTGACTGTGTAAGATCCTGCTTTCATCTCAGATCTTTCCTTTCCTGCACAGTCCCTTACTCAGGCCTTTGAAAATCTGTTGTGTGGCCAAGTGCCATGGCCCCTCTTTTTTCCACGTACTGCCCCCTCACTGTTCAACCAACAGAAAACTCCCCCATGCTCATCACCACGTTAGAGCCCTCCCATCCCCTCAAACCAAGCTCCAGAAGTCAGGGAGAGGCCAGAAGGCCTGCTAGCAGCTTAGAAGCTCAGCAACCACGGCTGGTGGAACGAGGTTCCTCTGCTGGAGATCCAGGACCAACCTCCAAGAAGCCTGGGCACCTTCTCAGTGCACGTTCCTGCAAAGAGCTGAGGGAGGAGATGGTGTCCCAAGGGCACAGACACCACCGGCCTACTGTCCACTGCAGCAGAAGGTCTTGGTGGAGAACCCAGCTCACTGGCAGCAGAAGCTGCTCGCCCTTCAAGGCTGGCATTACCCTGCATTTATGGAATTTCTCCTTGGATCTGCTCCTGTCTCTCCCACCCTCTGCCCCAAAGCTTCATGCTAAGCACCACCAGGGAGCCTGCTGGGGCCTCCCTGCCCTCCTCAGGGCAGCAATTATTCCTGCACAGTCCTTCTGCAGAACCTAAGGAGCCATCAAAAGCCCCAGCACTCATGCTACCGAGATTCCTGTTCAAAGCATGAACTGAACACGTGCTGGAGCACGGGGGGAGCCGGCCTTGCTTCCCAAACTGGATGTCTGCTCTGAGGCCTCCTAACGCTTCACACTGTGATAGCTGCTATCTTACTGTTTCTAGAGGAAATGTCAGGCGGGTGGAAAACTCAGATTGCTTGCCCTAAGGGACTGCGGGGTGTCAGGAAGGGTGAGGCTGAACAGCAGGCTGGACTAAAATGCCTGGCACCAAGTACACCGAAGCTCCTGCAAGACCTATCTTCCAAGAAGGCCTTAGCCTGAACTGAGCCTGGGAGGACTCATTTCTGACATCTCATGCAGTTATACACTTTAATTACTGGTTTTATGCTGCATTTAACATTTGACAAATGAAAAATACATTGTGAAACTACTAACTTTTAATTTCACAGAGCATACGGAGTCTGCTCAGGGAAACACATTTTCTATTTCCATTAACTCTGGTGTTCCGAGGTATATAAAGCAGTGTGCCCCAGTGGTCAGTACTGACTTAGTATGTTGGCTACTCAATGAATAGAGTATATAAAACACCATTACTTCATTCAGCTGAAGAACCTCTCATGTTAGGACAAATACTGTCTCAGCTTCGTAATTCAACTCTTTGCTATTTTGTTTCCTTCACAGCTGCACACTGGAATGACAGCACAGCCAGTGGATTTCCTTGCATTTCCAGTGCCCTCATGGGGAATGCTTCTGATTATCTAAAAATATAACATCCACTGATCCTTTTATTTTCCAGAATCATCTTGCCTAAAAGAAAGGGATGTGTATTTTTGAGCTAATTTCTTTAATATGTCATTGACATATTGATTTAAAAGTCAGAGGTCTGTTATTTCTTGCTTGGCTTCATAACTCTGTATTTAGTATCTCCTACTCATAAACTCTCCCAATCCCCCCATCGACTTGAAATGACTCCAAAAATGACTGTCATGATTTTTTAGTTCCTTAAAAAAACTCTTTGTACATCATATATCTCTAAAGGAGTAATTACTTTTATTACATGAACATAATTTCTCTCTCCTTGTTCTGCTCTCAAGGTCTGAGGACAATCGAATTGTCACAGCTTAAATAAAGTACCTCTTCTCTTTCCTAAAATATCCTCATGCCACTATTTCTGGTACTTCCCTTTTTGCTAGTCTCTAGTCTGGTAAGAAACATAATGTTTGTTTCTCCCTTTTCTGTATCTGTCTCTCCATTCAATTTGAAAACATTTTCTTTATATCTAGTTTTGTCTTATCCCTTCTGGCTGGTGTATCTCTCAGGTTTGTATTTTCTTTGTCTCTTGTAGATGTGTTCTGATCTCTCATGTTTGTCTTTTTTTTTTTTTTTTGCTTTACTGTGGGCTTTGGAGTTTTTCTGCTTTAAATTAATTCATTATGCATTCTGTTTTCTAAACATCCTGAAGACTTTACTCTATATTTTACACCTGCCACCACCACCTGGCCAGCAGGGAGTCCCATGGTGGTGGTGGCACCAGGTTCTTCCGAAGGAGAGGACAAAAGTGTGGAGCTGCCCAGAGCACAACCATGCACCATGCAGGATGGGATTTCCAGGAGCGCCTATCAAAGCAATGCCCATCATCCTGGAGCCCTGGACTTCAAGCTGTAAATGAGATTTAATACAGACAAGATAAAATCTCTGTAGTTAGGTTTACATCTTGTTTATTGGGTGGCTGGTATTATCCACGCTTGCTACCCACAGAGCTATCAGCATAACAACAGAGGCGGGCTGAATTTGTATTATTCACGGTTACGCTACTGTCTGTATGTTTAGCACATCAGAGGTACAAAACTGATTTGTTTACATTGTCATTATAAACCAACGCTAAATTGATCTATGTTCTACTTTCTTCTTTAATAAGTTTTCTTCCAGAGCTTTCATCTGATATTTATTCTCAACCATGAAGCAAGGCAGAAGTTTCAGATATGTCTTCTCTGATCTGGCACTGTCATCTCCAGGCATTGTCTAATACAATTGTTTACTTTCAAGCATTGAATCATTTAATTTTCTATATTTATATTTTATTATCAGGAATGGTATTATTGTTTGACTTCAAATTCTTTTCTCTGTTCTAACCGTGCTATTTATAGTTATTATTTATTGGTCTTATTCCTCTTTCTTAGGTACTCTAATGACAGAATTAACTGCTCTAACAAACAAGGTCATCACCTTATGAGGGAAAAAGTAATTCATACTCATAGCTTGTACTGTATCCTTTTGAAAATCAATTAGATTTTTTTTCATGGACTTTAGTAATGACACAGCCAATACCTTTGAACTTCACAAATATGTATATGAACAATTATATAAAACACGCACACATATGGAATTGTTGTATTGATTTCAATAAGGCATCTACAGGTTCTTCATTATGTGTGGTACTAGGATACAGACTGGCACTCATCCACACTGCCTGCTGGGAACAGTGGCTGGCAAATGCTGTCCCCCAGGAACCATCTGGGAGGCTGCTGAGTGTCTTGGGCCAAAACTGTTGCAGGGAACATGCAAGTAATTAAGCAGAAGTGATGACTTCACGCCAGCACCTGGCCCTTCCCCATCCTGTTTGCTTTCTCTGTGCCTGAGGCTGTCAGTAAGGATAAATGCCACTGATGATGCTGATGTTTTGTTGTGCTTATGGCTAACCAAGCTAATCCCAAACTTGCTGTACATTAGGCAAACAGCCAGATGAAGATGGCAATACCTTTCAAATATTAGCCAAGGATCAAACTGAAAACAAGATGTGCATTAGTCTGTACTCCATTTACTAATGCTCCCAACCATGCTCCCAACCGTCTCTTCAAATCACCCACGAGCATATCTTAGCTACTATCTTTTAGCTCATCTTTGTGGAATTACTGGCCCCTGTACCCCAACCTTTCCACAAGTCCACATTTAATGATTCAATGTGTGGCAGTAAGAGCCAAAACTAATGCTTGTGAAACTCTGCCTGTGTCACCCTGCCTGTGCTGATCCCCCGCAAGAGAGCAAGAGGCTCTCAGCAGACACTGTGGAGCTCGCTGGGTTGTTGGTTAATGCACAGTGGTTACACAGGCGTTTGCTAATGGATAAGTATAGGATAAATCTGCAAGCTATGCTGTTTCTGATCGCAGTAAAGGAAGACAAATACTCAGAGAGGACGGATGGTTGTAGGGGAGACCTTCAGACTTTATGCAGACTTCCTTGCCTGATTTAAAAATTTGATTTATATTTGATTTCATTTTTTACATGATTTATAGATCATGTCCTGACCCCTGATCTGATCGTCACCTGGCCAGACGTGCCAGTGATTTCACTGCTTGCAATAACAGAGCACAGCCACTGAGCTGAGTGTGCAATCTGAAAAACACACCTCAGTGGTGAAAGCTCTTCCTTTTTTCTGTGTGGTTTTGCAGAGCGTTTAGCACCCCAGCTTTGTACATCCATAACACCCAAAGAAAATCATTAGAGCAACAGCAAGGCCAGCACTGACACCAACCCCAGCAACACAGATGGTAGCTACGGGAACAGACAGTCTCTTCCTTTTGATCTCTTCTGTGGACATTCTGCACACAAGCCTAGGGAAGAAAAAATAAATAAATCATGCATTCCATCATGTTTTAGTATGAAATCTGGTCCCTCTTTCTACAGCTTCAGTGTACTTGTTCCAGTACAAACAGGACAGGTCATTACTCTGGCATGGAGCTGATCCTAATCAGAGACTGAGAACAGGGATCTTCCTCAGGTCTAAGACCTCTGCTGTGCACTTTTAAAGCTTTTTGTCTGTATACGTATTTCTGGTGTGCTTAAGTGTTTAGAAACTTGTGGATTAAAAGAAATTTGTGGTAAAATCACATAACTGTGAACAAATTTATCGTAAAGCATTTTGCTTTTCCAGCCTCTGGAAGACTCAAGCAACTACAGAAATCTTCCTGACTCACAACTGGAAATCTCTTCCAGCCAGTACCATGGTGCAAAAACTCCTTCCCCAGGCCTCTCTCTGTGCTACAAGCCACTGTTATCAGAAAATGCCAAAACACCCTTCTCTCTCTGTTTCAGTTACCTGCACACCTCATCCATCCCCGCATGCCACTTTGAAAAGTACTGTTTGGATTCATTATGGCTTTGCATTGTTTCAGGAAATAATGTACTTCATCCTTAGTGATATGTAAATCTAGCACTTTCTAAAGATTTAACAGAACAGAGTTAGGAAAAAAAAAAAAAAAGCCTGTGTGTTTCCTGTGGAAATATCTTTTCTAATCACTGTGTTTCAGTACATCAGAGGGCAGTGGGGCAGCCCCTGGTTTTGTCACACAGGATGTCCAGGATGTGAGACCTGATGTGACACCAGCAAGAGAGCCCCGTCCTCGGTCTTGAATTGCTTTCATGTGTCTAAGTCCTACAAGTCTTAAAACATTTAGACAAATGACCTAGGAAAAAGGGCTATGGCTTTTTCCTCTCCCCTCCCTTTCCTTCCTCTTTTACCTCTTTCTAATTCAGAAGAAATGCATGCCTGATCCAGGACCAATGTGGTCTCACCAGCGACCCTGGCTGATGGGATATCCTAACTTCACTACTGCCTGATTCTGCCACAGTCATACTAATTAAAAACATGACACAGCGAACAGATGGTTTTTGTTTGGACCTGTGTTATCAAAAGCATTATCAAAAGAACAACCCAACCTTTCAATTCACAAGGGCCCAATAGATCAAATCTCCTTTAAAATTGGAATTTATTATGCTGCTGAATATTAAAAAAATAAAAATAAAAATCTAAACTCCATTAAACAAAACATGCATTGAGTTTGTCTCATTAAAAAAGCACATAAGAAACTAGTAGGGAAACAAATCAATCAGCTTTGTCTGTAGGAACTGTTTTAATTTAAAGTATGTTCTTGCTGCAGAAAATGTTAGGGACAGTAAATGATTTAATACATGTAAGACAGAAGCTGGGAGGAAACACAATCTTCGTTTTGTATTTCCTATTCTGTCTTTAGATCTTGCCCTCCTCAGCACTAGTTTTTTAGTCATGGTGTCTAAAGGAATGCAGTCCTGAGTTGTTTAAAGATTTGTTTAAACCTTTTGCAAGGACTACACATTAAAATTAGTTTATGTTCAGAAGTTCGGTTTCAATTACAGTTTTAGTGAACTGGAAATGAGGCCAATGGGGAAAGATTTTATTTTTGCTAATCCCCATGTAGTAGCAACATAAAGGGTAATTACCTCTCACTGTAACTTTATCACATAGGTGCCTTTTGCTAAAATCACTGCTAAAAGCAAGCACGTAAATTATAAAATCATACAAAGGTAAAAATGCTGACAACAAAAACAACAACGTTGTATTAACAAACACTAAAATAACACCAATGGGAAAATACAGGGATGAGAGTAATCACCTACCAAATGCTGCTGCAAACTCTCTAAACCTACATATTTTTCTGAAACAGACAGTAAACAGTTCAGAGTGATAAACCCTTTTGTGACACAGATTGTCTGATTCTCCTATCACTTGTTTGGAAAAGAGATAGAATGTCTTTTGATGTTTAGCTAAAATAGATGAAAACTGTCTACAGAAAAAACTCGTGTACTGTTAAATGGAAAAACGGTTCAACAAAAACATCACAATGTCACTCCCTGTAACCTTACTGTAACATTCCCAACCTGATGGCAAGGTCATCTCATCCCTTGGCCTATCTAGAATCAGCCTAAGATTGAGGTCAAGAGGAAAAAAAAAAAAAAAGACAAACAATTTCTTATGACCTAGGCCAAATGCTTGCACCTGCTACTTAACCTCTGTGATAACTAGAGGTCAAGAAAGGCATGAGCTTATCTAGAATAGAGAATGCATGTCTGATGTCCTATAGAAAGAACAACATCAACTATGGGCAGTGACTTTTACTTTAAAAACAGATACCTTTAAATAAATCTCTTAAAGAATTAAAATGTCTCCCTTAAAATACCACAAGCTTTAGCAATTTATTAAGTTTTGAAGAATTCTCAGGATAAAATATCTCAATGTATTAAAATCTCAATTTTCTCATGTTCAAGAACTCATACTAATAATGCTTTCAGCGAGTTCATTGTATTTTTGGTGCCTGTCTCTTAGAATCTGGAGTGCAATTTTTGCCCGTGAAGAAATTAAAAAAAAATAAAAATAAAAATAAAAATCTGGTAGTTCAGGGACTTCATTCTTTATATTCATGACATAAACAGGCAAAATACATCATCTAAAGGCTGTAGGATTTTCTAATCAATGGAAATACTGTTGTATTGGAAAAGTTTGGAGGAAGGAACCCCACCCCAAAATCTCGTAACACACACTTTGTTAAAAAATTTCATTCCTAGCTGCTGACACATTTCATGATGTTTGACAAGAGCTTAATTCCTCCATGAGGTTTGCCCACACTGTGCTCAAGTAGGATGGGTCCATTCTGATCCAGTCCATTCTCGGTGACAGATGAGTAGGTGAAATCTTCCGTGGATCATAAAAGGAGTAAAAAAAAATCTGGGGTAAATAATTAGGAGATACTGTAAGTGCAGAAAATGAAATACCGGGAGGAAAGGAAAGAAAACCAAAAGAGGTCAGTATACATCTCTGAACTGTTGAGCTATCAGAAAAAAAAATACATGGAATATTCTGCACCTTTCTAGTTGCAGGCAGAAAACAGGTAGGGATTGTTTCACAGCACGAATGGTCTGGTGAATGTATGAATGAAAAAAAAAAAAAAAGTGTGATTTTCTTCCTGTGTTCCAGAGGCTGAAGGACCACTTTCTGCCCTGGCTGCTGCTGCCTCTCTGCCAGAAACCACCATTCTCATGGCTCGGCTGCTGAGACAGCTCACATGAACACTGCTGGCCCGTTTTTAACTCAACCAGCCTGTTCAGTTCATGCTGGTTATTCAAGTATTAGACTGACCCAGATTATTTTGTTTCTGGTGAACCAAATTGTCACAAACTTTCTCCCTCACTGGCAGAGCTGTGGCCATGGCAGTTTCCAGCAGGGGAGGCGAGTACAGCAACGTCTTTAATGGCCTTGCCTGCTTGCTAAATCATCACCTGCCCACAGCAAGAAGAGCTTTATTTTAGAGCCTGGAGAGTCATGAATAAAAATCATTTAATGATACATTGCTTAACCTACATCATTCCTGGGATGTCATCCAACATCATATTTTCTCCAGTGGCAAACTAGATTTAATAAGTCCCTATCCCTTGCTCCCATGTCCCTGTCACATGCCTCATCACTTTTGGGAGTCATCAAGAGAAACTGTGCTCAGAACTGGATCATGGAACTGATATTTTAAAAGAACTAAAAAATCAAGGTGTGTGGAGAGAGGGCAGAACAGAAATTTATTGCATATCCACTAGATAAAATATAATGTTAATAAATGAGATACTGATCAGGAGAAAGGGCACTGCTATGTTTTATGTTAATGCTACATTAGAAGTTTTTGGCAAGCTATTCTTTGTTAGCATCTGTGAGCTATAGGACACCACAGATTTCCTAAGACATTAGAAGTTGCGCTGTTTCTGTAGTAATAAATAAGCTCAGTCTGGGATAGGTTGCGATGGCCACTTGGGAAGAGATCCTAAAATTTTAATAGATATTTCTGTAAAAATGCTATTACTGAGTTCAGTGCTCAGTTACAGTCAAAAGTAAAGTGAACGCTAGCAAATAGAAGAAAATAAATAGAAAGCAAAACAGAAAATACTATTACACCGAAGTATTATTCAAGGCTGGGAAGTTTATTTGGGAACTACCACAGCATACTTGGCTTATTCTTATTTTTTTTCTTAGCCACAGTTAGCTATGGTTGGACATGGCTGAAGAGGGATGACTGGGATAACTGCCCCTTGGTTTGTCTCTTTACATTATTCTTTTCTAATCGGTAGTACTGCAGATATATCTGTGAGTTTCATTAAAGTATCTTAATTTAAAATATTTCATACTTAGGATTCTCTCATACAATGAGAATATTTTCCTCGTATTGTAAATATACAGTGACCAGCTACTGCACCTCTGGCTGGGTAACCTAGCAAAGAAATACAAGCAGTCAACAAGGATAGCTCCACAGTAATGAACACCAAGTGCTGGACCACCTCGTATTTTTCCCCATGTAGCTCTGATGGGGTGTCCTCCCCATCCCATGCAGAAGGCAGACTGGTGGGGTGATGGGATGGGGTGCAGCAGCAGAAGAACCCCTGTCTCGGGGTGCATGCAGGGACTCATGGCGTGTCCTCTCAGCCACACGTGGATCAGCAAGTTGCACAAAGCAGAAGCACCCCCATCGTCAAATGGAGAACCTGCACAGCACAGCCCAAAGAGGCGAGAGAGGGGTGCCCATACACAAACGTGCATGGCGGATTGGAGCTTGGGGGGCTAGGTATGAAAGGGTTTCGGTAACCTGTAGGTGCTTGTCAGCGTTTTCTGAGTGTCTTGTGGTCTGGTTTCTCTGTTGGACTGCTGTTATTGATCCGCCACATAAAGTTCACCAATTGGTGGATAATTACCTGTTTAATAAATCAGTAAACCAATTTAATCCTGATTTGAGTTAAAGCCTGTGAGTCAAGCAAGTCTTCTCTGCCACACTCCCATATGTTTAAAAAGTAACTTGGCCTCTTAAAAAAGAGGCCATTACAAGACTATTACAAAAATAGTAAGCAATTAGCTTAAGTACCCCTGAATCACACTCAATTTACAATAGCTCTTTAAGTCTGATGATTGAATATTTCATTTCATAGGATAAATGTAGTTAGAAATTACATCTTCTTAATCCTCTAATTATATTGCTCTTCACTTCAAAGAAATTTGCTGGTTGGGTGCATTTATGTGTCAGTCCTCTCTATGTGTGGTCACCACTTAATATAAATTTGTAATAGAGAAAGGAAATTTCTTATTTGTAAATTGTATTTCAATAGGTAGTCTCTCCTCAGGTACTTCAGTGCTATTTGCAACCAAACTGCTGAATTTTCAGAGCTACTTCCCAAATGATTATACTGTCTTCAGTTAAAATATAAGACTATGAGAAAATAAGGAAATTAAAAATACTTGTCGGGCTAGGAGAGTGCAAAAGAAGCAGAAAGCAATCAAAGTTTTCCATTCTGGAAAAAAAAAAAAAATATATATATATATGAAAAGAAAAATGAAGCTCAAGATTTGGGATCTTCAGATATGAACTAGGAAGCAAGATGGTTCAATTGGAAAGCAAGTAGTTCCAGACAAACAATGTATCCCCAAGAATTTTACAGAAAATATTAATCATGAAACACAGCAAATAAATTTAAAACCATATAACAAAAATGTAGTAAAAAAGAAATGCACATATAGTTGTTATGAACTTAATAGAAAGAAGATAATAAAGCTACTGGTCATTTAAAGTTCTAACATAAGAAGAAGCTCTAGCAAATGGCCAGCCTATGGCTAAATCTTGCCCAAACTTAAGGTCTTACGTTGCACCCAAGGTCATACTTGCGTCTGCATGTCAGGACCTCAGCAGGAACAAATACAGTGACTATATGGAAGATATTACTTTTATTATTGAAGCACTAACATTAAATTGCTCTACTGCAGCTAGGCAAGGGCATGTCCCTAATTTGCTACCCTGTTTCTTGGGATGCTAGATCTGCTAGATTAGTTTTGTTACCCTGCAGTTATTTCAACCAGTACGATCTTGTTTTGTGGTCAGTGGTAGCTGCTGAGGTGAAAAATTAATTGCTTCTATAACTTCTTGCCTATGGCCATATCCTTTGATTTGTCTTTCTTCGACATCACTTTTTGGACTATTTTAAAGTTTAATAAATCTCCACAAAATTCTCACATTTGTTATACAAAGTAAAGAACCCTACCCACTCTTTAGATTAGAAGCACTCAATATGTGCATAGTATTTTTTATAATGGTCTGTGACTCCAGCTCTTATATAATGCCAGAAAGTATATGAACTTGAAAGGAAAAATTAATAAGGAACAGAGAAACATAAAGTTATTATTTTCAGAGCTGCCCCAGAGAACTGTAATAAAACTTCCTAATAGGCACAGTCAGAGAAGGCTGCACCTATGAAATCTAGCCCAGTTCAAAGAGAAATGCACTTTACAGTAAAGAATTAAAGCTACACGTCTTTAAATTAATTTTTTAAGGTGTTCCCAGTGTGTTCACAGTCACAGGATGTGGTCTCCTCTGGCTTCAGCTACATCAGCAGCACTTTCAAAAGTGCAAAATGAACAGTGGTGCTTTAAAAATCAGTGGTTCGGTCCATTATCTAGGACTACATGACCGGGTATGATTTAACGGCATGTACTACCATACAAAAAAAAAAAAAAAAAAAAAAAAAGGAATATAAAAAGTTAAACCAGAGACTACAATCAGTAGAAACAGAAGTATAAGGCTAACAGGGTCTGACAATTGGCAAGACCAAACAGGTACTGCTCCAATTAATTATTGTTCAGCCAGGATTCAGAGCTGTTTGAAGACAGCAGGCACTGGCGGTATTCGTTCTGGCACTGTGAAGACGCATGAAACAATGGGACGATCAAAACCATGGTACAAACATTACAAAAGTTATCTGTTATCTTTCTAGCCCTTCTGTCTTTTGTCTCCAAGTGGGAGCTAAAAGATGCTTTATGTAGAAATTAAAGCTGCTACCAATAACTGATGTGACTCCCCATTGCTGCAACAAACCAGTAATCTGTTCTGTGGGAATTTCTCCACTCTGGCAAAATGTCACATAAGGTTATTTGTCATGGCTTATACAGAAAAAGAAACAGAAAAGATTCGGCCCCCTGCCCCCCCCCAAATCCTACAATCTCTTACCCCCCCAAAAAAACACCTACCCAATGCTTCAAGGTATAAAGGTGTGAACAATTAAAATTCATTCTGATTTAAAATAAAAAGATGGAGAGCTGTGACCTAAGCACTCCTTTATTTCTTGCTTTTCAATAGACTTCTGTTAAAAAACTTTTGCTTTGCTTCTGTGAAAGCTAAGTAATTACTGTTCAACAGTGTTACTGTTTCACTGCAATTGCAAATGCCAAACAAACCACAACAATTACAAGAACCTGCATCTCTCATAGATCTGTCTAATGACATAACCTGAATATGGCTATAGCATAACTAGAGGAGTCTGTCCATCACTAGAAGGGTGAGACTTAAGGTATCTTTAAGAAGGTAATCATGGGATCAAAAATGCACAATATGGTAACTAGCAGACCTAAATAACATGCCTGAATATATGTTCTGTTGCTGTCCTTCTAAACATTTGTTTGGCCCATCAAACATTTGAAGAAAATACTGAATTTACCTGGGATGGCTTAATATATTTCAAAATTAAAACAAATATATATATATATATATATATATATATGCTGAATAAGAATTAGGAGTGTAAGCTTTCTGGGACTATAAGAGTTTAATTCTCCCTGACACCATTGCTGCAGAAGATTAATTCCTCATGTACCAGATCACTCATATCTAAGTGCCAAAGGGGCCTCTCTGATGCTGAAAAAAATCTCTCTTACAGATGGTCATGAAATCATCTGTGAAACTACCTTGACCTTGTGATAGCTTTTGATAGCAGTTGCACAATGGGTTCTAGCCTTCAAAAAAAAAAAAAAAAAAAAGAAAAGAAAAGGAGGTAATTCTGAGAGACCTGTAGTTCTGCAAGGCACAAATAGTATTTGAGTATTTGTTCATTTATACATTGCCAAACATCTTTTTAGAGGACTCAAGGGTCACTGGAGCTTAATCCAGTTCTAAATCCTTCTCAGTTTCTCCTCTTTACTAGAGTTTGTATTTCAAGCCAAAAGGAAAAACAAAACAAAACAAAACAAAAAAAAACTCACTATGCCATAATTTTCCATATACACTCCACAGATACGCTGCCATTTGCCTTCTTCTGTCCCATAGTTTACTGGAGTAATGTCCCTTTAAGCCATACTTTCTCTTGCAAATGTAAAGCAAGAGACTGAAAAGGTACAGAATGCCAAGCAGGAAGCCATAAGATAGAAACATATAATTGGAATTTAGTTCAACCAAAACCAGTGAACACAATGCAGAAAGTCTTCCTGATACTTCAGCTGAATCTATTCTTGCCATATACAAATTGCACAGATTACAGATTTTCATGTATGGGATTCAGGCTACATATCACTTCCTGGTCAGAGAGAATACAGCACATTGAATTAAATACTCTTAGATATTTCTCTGGGCTTATCCACTACAGAAATATGATAGAATGACTGTGTTTTGAAACATGTAACTCAGAAAATTTTGCTCTGTTTAAATCTGTTTATAAACCAAGCCTTTGATAAAAGACTTGGATTCTGATTATATTCTGATAGGTATGTAATCCAAACATTTCCTCCATGAAAAGAGTGAACGTTCTTTTCTATGAGTTCTTACATAGGCATATAATATAAACCCCATCCTGACTCAGAAATATTTGCCTTACTTCTACAGCACTTCTTTCACACAGTAAGGTACACGTGCTTGTAAGGCTGGAGCTCAGAATTACACGATAAGAGTTACTCTGACAACACCTTCTGTATATAAAATATACACATTGCATATATTTGTTTTGGTTTTGCTTTCAACAGCTAAGGGCAGCATTCTCAGCACCCCCCAACTTACCCTTATTTGGTCAATAGTCATGGAAGTTAGTCTTGATAAGGGATTTCAAAAGAAGGAAGAAATGAACAGCTTTAAAGCCAGCCAGGAGGCAAGGCCACACTCTGAGAAGCACGGATAGATGTTATGAAGCCAGGGTCACTGGCAAGTGGAGGTCTTTGCTATCGCAAAAACAAACAAACAAACAAACAAACAAACAAAAAACTATAAGGTCCATGAAAGAAAGGCTTTGATGCTGAGGGCAAACATGATGTGTGAGAGCAGAAAACAGGAGTGAGAGTCAGGGAATGAGACAAGGCAGTACTTCAGGCCAGGACATGTGAGAATAGAACATGGGCCAGTAGAAGAAGGTAGGCAGAAAAAAAGATGGATCACCAGAGTCATGCAGGCATGTGGAAGTGCAGTGCTCATGCACAATGCTCTCTGCCACTGGTTGTAGCCCATTGCCCTGCTCTTCATGTGTCCTGCTCATGAACTTCCCCTGGCACGCTAAGGCAAGGTCCATTTGCTACAAGCTACAAATTTTGCTCAACTTGTACTTACCAGGTAATTTTTTTCAAGTTCCATTGAAAGGGCATCTCAACCCCGTACTGTGCCAATGTGAAGCAGTCCATTTTTTTTCCTACAATACAAACTCCTTGTCAAGCACAAACTTAAACCAGCTTCATTACATATGCCTTTTTAAAACCTGTATCATCAGCAGGTATTTTTTAAGGGTGGTTTATTTTACTTTTGCTTAAGCACATTATTTGCCAATGCAAGCTAAAATGACCTAAGCACTGTTACACACACCTTTCTGCTAGTTAGTGAAACATTTTAAAACCCTGTCTGCTAAAAATCATACTCAAAGTGCATTGTCCTGCCTAAATCAGACTTATTTGTGCAGTGTTGGTCCAAAGGAGATATCTCTTCTAGGACATAGTCCAACTAAAACAAGGAAAAGCAGAGGTGCAGACTGGCTCACAGAGAAGGAACGTTGAATATGCCAGGGCTCTTCAGCTTGAGAAAGAGATTACGAGGAATGTGATTGACACATATATAATCCAGTAGCATAGCAGCTGAGTACTGATCAGTTAGTCAGTTTTCTAATATGGTAACATCTCTGGAAGCTGATAGAAGCCATATTAGAAATGAAGAAGGTGACTTCTCATGCAACAGCTGACAGACCTGTGCAATTCACTGCCAGATGATGGCTTCAGGGGAAAACTGGCTAAGTAGCATGAGGAGAAATCCACTGTGTTACTAAACAGGCAGAAATCATATGCATCAGCTGCAGATGACTGGAGAACAGGAGAGTATCAGCAGGGATAAACATCTGGCCTTACCTGCAGGTGGCTCCTCCTTGGGGCTGGAGGATATTGGGCTTGGATATTATAAATATAAATAATATAAATTTTTAAATACTTTAAATATTATATCCAATATTGAGCTTGGTTATTATCACACAACTGGAACACTGCAATTGAGGGCTCTAAGCTTTTCAGAAGAGATAGGCAGGGAAGGAGGGGAGGGAGTGTTGCCCTCTATGTTAAGAAATTGATAGATTGTGAAGAGCTGCTTCTGAGAAACAGCCACAGACAGGTTGAGAGCTTGTGGGTAAAAGTTAAGGACTGGCCCAATAAAGGACACCTTGTGGTTGGGGTCTACTACAGGCCACCTGATCAAGGGCCCAAGGCCTGTTGACGAGGCCTTACTGCTTCAGCTGTAAGAAGCATCATGCTCGCACGCTTTGTGCCTGATGGAGGAGGAATTCAACCACCTGAATATCTGGGAAAGCAGCACAGCAGGCTGTAAGCAATCCAGGAGGCTCCTGGAGTGCTTTGAGGATAAATTCCTAGTCCAGGTATTAGACAAACCAACCAGAGAAGCATTACTGTATCTGGGGCTCACCAATGCAGATGAACTCATTAAAGAGTTTAAGACTGGAGGCAGTCTAGGCTGCAGTGACCACCCTGAACTTCGGAAGAGTGAACTTCCAGCTATTTAAAGACCTAGTGGATGAGACTCCCTGGGACACTGTCCTTAGGGACAGAGGAACTGATCAGAGCTGGCAACTCTTTAAGGACACTTTTCTTAGAGTGCAAGAACACTGCATCCCCACTTGTAAGAAAGCAAGTAGGAAAATCAGGAAACTGGTCAAACTGAGGCACAAGAAGGAAATGCTCGGGCAGTAGAAGCAGGGGCATGTGGCCTGGGAATGCCCTCCCACTGTAAGCAAAGAGCAGGTTTGAGACCACCTGATGAAACTGAACAGGTACAAGTCTACTGGGCCTGATGCCACGCATCCCAGGGTCCTGAAGGAATTGGATGATGTAGTCGCCAAGCCTCTCTCCATCATATTTGAAAAGTCCTGGCAGTCAGGTGAAGCCCTTGGTAACTGGAAAATTGGAAACATCACTCCTATTTTTAGAAAGGAGGTCCCAGGGAACTACAGAGCAGTGAGCCTCACCTCTGTGCCTAGGAAGATCATGGAACGGATCCTCCTAGAAGCAATGTTAAGACACATGCAAGACAAGGAGGTGATCCAAGACAGCCAGCATGGCTTCACTAAGGACAAATTGTGCCTGACCAATCTGGTGGCTTTCTGCGATGGAGTGATTGCATCTGTTGACAAAGGAAGACCTACCAATGTCATCTGCCTGGACTTCTGTAAGGCCTTTGACACGGTCACACATGACATCCTGATCCCTCAATTAGAGAGAGATGGATTTGAAGGGTGGACCATTCAGTGGATAAGGAATTGGCTGGATGGCCACAGCCAGAGAACTGCAGTCAATGGCTTTATGACAAGGTGGAGGCTGGTGATGAGTGGTGTCCCTCAGGGGTCTGTCTTGGGAACAGTGCTGTTTAACATCTTTATCAATGACACAGTGGGATCGAGTGCACCCCCAGCAGATGATACAACAGAAGGAACGGACACCACCGAAATGGATTTGGACAAGCATAAGAAGTGGGTCCATGCAAACCTGATTCTTTACTCAGAGGGTGGGGAGGCACTGGAACAGGTTGCCCACAGAAGTGAAGGTGTTCAAGACCAGGTTGGATGGACTTTGGGTAACCTGATCTAGTGGGTGTCATCTCTGCCCACGGCAGGAGGATTGGAACTAGATGTTAAGATCCCTT
This sequence comes from Cygnus atratus, assembly GCF_013377495.2. Classification (NCBI taxonomy): domain Eukaryota; kingdom Metazoa; phylum Chordata; class Aves; order Anseriformes; family Anatidae; genus Cygnus; species Cygnus atratus. Next base: position 119,999,238 of record NC_066363.1, read on the forward strand.
TTCAACCCAAGCCATTCTATGATTCTATGTAAAGAATAACCTTATTGTTCTTATACAAAAGCATTCTTTGTATTTCACTTGTAATGTAGTATTGTTTCTTTAGGATTATAATAATTCCCAAAACATTTCACAACCTACAATTCAACTCAGCACAAGGCTGTTGCTAAACAGTTTGTGTTGAAAGATTTTTGTTTTATGGCTTTTTCAGTTTTGAAATACTAAGGTGACATAGTTTCTTAATTGCAGATGCAGTTATAACCACATAAGTGCTAGAATTGGTGTTACCTTTGTCTGTATTTCTAAAGTATTATAATTAGAAAGTGTTAGATACATAAAGTCACGAGTAATGACAGTATTTAATAATTTTGGTTATATCAGATGGGAGAGTATGCGGGATTCAGGATACAATTAGCTTTAAGATTTTTGTTTGTAATAGATAGAATTTGTTGTTGGATGGTGGTTGTCCTACTGTCACCTGTATGGTCAGTCCTGCATCCAGATTCCCCTTCACGTATTTCCTACCTGACACTTCTTAAAACTCCCAAGGATATTTTGTATTCCCATGAGGCCATATAGCCTTGTAACCCAGAATGTACTAATGCAGATGAAACAAGACAGCACAGCGGACAAACACCAGAGCAGATTACGTGTTGAATGCAGCTAACATAAAGCCCAGTATCCTTCATTAAAAGTAAACACCTTGCAGGGGGGCTGAAAACAGAGCATACATGTATACTTCTTCTATAACTCTGCCAGCGTCCAATAGACAAGCTACCAGGTAAGACCACAAATTCATGATTTTATTATCTGAGAAATTCACATTCCACTCAGGTCCAGGCTGCGGGGACAGCGGGCGCCCCCACACGGCTGCCGGGCCGGGCTTGGTGCTCGGGGCGGGCCGGCTGCTGGCGGCGGTTCCGGCGGAAGGCGGCGGCGGCAGGGCCGCGGCGTGGGCCGGGGATGGTGCAGGACCCGCGGGGGGTCTGGTGGCCGGGCTGCTGCTGCGGGCGGGGCCGGCGGGCGGTATCGTGTGCCTCTGCTCCCGAGCCTTCGTCGAGTGAGTGAGGGGTCGGGGTGCGGGCGGGGGACCGAGCTGCTATAGCGGCTATGGGGGGGGGGGGGGGGGGGGAAGGGGGAAGGGGGAGGAAGGGGAAAAGGCGGGGAGGGAAGGGAAAAAAAGGCAAGGAAAAAAGGAAAAGGGGAAAAGGAAAAAGGGAAAGGGGAGGAAAAGAAAGAGGGGAAATAAATAAATACAAATTAAAAAGGAGAAAGAAAAAAATAAACAGCCGCGCGCGGCTGCGGGAGGGCCCGCGCGGAGGCGGAGGGAAGGGATTCGGGGACACGGGGAGGTGGCCGGGACCCCCCAGGCGTTACGTCCCACCGAAACGACACCTTTCTGGCCCTGAAATGCTCTCTGAGGGGATTCTGCCGGCCAGCTGTGTTTTCTGAGCGCCTCTAGGCTCTTTACGTCAGGCTTTATTTAGGGAGGCCTTTTTCGGGTTTTTCGTCGCTTTGTTTAATGGTGGCCAGCTGCATCAATGTTCCTCTTTATTTTTGTAGGGATCGGAAGTTATATAAGCTGGGGTTAAAAGGATTTTATGTCAAAGATGACAATGACTGTACAGGTAAGGTAATGTACAACATGCTGTGTGGCCATATATTATTTGAGTTGTGTGTGGCTATTTGGGGTACAGTTGGACTGTGTAACCTATAGCCCATACCTTTGTGCCTATTTTTGGCATGTTTTTCTGTTCTTTTGTTACAAAGACAGTTGTGAGTAAAAACGTAGCACGTATGTAGCTTTCAAGTCACTACAGTCTTGATGTGGAGCTTTGTGTCAAACCAGGCACGATGCTTATTTCTGCCCGCACAGATTTGTCAGCTCACATAATCACTACCTGGTGCACAGAGCACGTTAGCTCACACGTGTCTGACTTCTCTCAATTCATAATTTCACTTTCCCCAACTCAAAATTAATTCTATAACGGAAGGTCTTTAGGTCCTTGGTGGGCCAGCTGGCAGCAATACAGTCCTCTGCCTCTTCCCTAGCCTAGGATATTAGCTGGTGCTGATGAATCTGTTGGGCCAGGATTAGGGGTAGAAGCAATGACCCTGATGTCTTGCAAGGTACATCATATGATGATGGCTTGGTTTGAAAGGAAGAAGTCTGAACAGAAAGGAATGTCCATAGAAGCTAAGGGTGAGTAGCACAGGGTACGTGGAGGAAATGTGAATGGAGTGAAGCAGCAGGATGTAAACCGTGTCTTTGTACATGTATAGCTGAATTCTGGTGAGAGTAATCAGTTAAAAGCAGAAGGATCTTGTGCTATAACTTAGCAGTAAATATACCCTGACCAAAAAAAAATCATAAATCTCAGAGTTTTATCAACTATACCATAAGCTTTTGTATTTCGTAACTTTAAATTAGAGTATAGTCAATACACACTTGACTTTCTCAGTGGCGTTTGTCATATACACATGCAATATTTTTTGAAAGTTTGATGGATATGCAAGCAGGGATTCAATAGTTGATCAGATGTTTTGGAGATGAATAGGTTCTGCAGTTCCAACAGTACATCTTTGTAAAATCATACCATCTTTGTTATTTTTGAAAGAATTGTAACGAAACTGGCAGTTTCTTGTATTTTAAGTTTGCTGTGATATGTGCCAAAACAACTACTTTAAAGAATTTTCTTTTTATAATACTGTGGTGGTGGGGTTTTTTTGTGTTGCTTGCTGGGCATTGTTGCAGTTTGCTTCTCCAGTTAATGAAGTGAATGTGTGTGGTGGTTTGACCCTGCCTGGCAGCCAAGCGCCACACGGCTGCTTGCTCGCTTCCCTCCTGCTCCATGGGATAGGGGAGATAATATGAAGAGCACGAGCAAGAAAACTCATGGCTGGAGGTAAAAGTGCTTTAATAGGTATGGGAAAGAGGTAAAAAAGAAGGCAAGCAATGCAAAGGAAATCACTTGCTACCTCTCATAAGTAAATGGCTGACCAGCCTGCCTCTGAGCAACAGCCACCTAGGTAGCCAAAAATCCTTCTTTCTTCTTTTTCTACCCCAGGTTTTATTGCTGAGCATCACATTATATGGTATGGATGATCCCTGTAGCCAGGCGGGTCAGCTCTCCCAGCTGTGTCCGCTACCAGTGTCCTGCCCACCCCCAGTCTAATAGTTGGGGAGTGCAGAGTGGGGAAAAAGAGCCTCGATGCTGTGCAAGCATTGCTCAGCACTAGCCAAAACACCGGTGTGTTATCAAGACTGTCTTAGCCACAATTCCAAAACACAGCACTGTCCAGGCTGCTGTGAAGGAGGTTAATTCCATCCCAGTCAGACCCAGTTTTGGCTGTTGAAGTTGGATTTTGGTTTCTACTGTTAGTCATGCACTTTAGTTCTCCACTTGTTTTTGCTTCCTGTTTTTGCTTAAAACGTAGTGTATGCATTCCAGCCTGGGAGCAAAGGCATACAGAAATTGAGAACTGATTTGAAGTTGTATCCCTTCTTCTTTTGTAGGATGGCAAATGTATCATGCTCACAAAAAGGAGAAAATAATCATATTAAAATAATGACACAGTTAAAAAGTTTGGAATTCATGTGTTAATATTGGGTTAATGGAAAAAAAATAACGTATAAAACTTTGCATTTGTATCAATGTTACTGTTTTGATGTGCTAGAGCAAAAGATGAAAGATGCTGTATCTAGTAATATCTTCTCATGTACTTGAGAACTTTAAATGGCAAAGAAAGCTTAAGAGGTGATCCTGCTATTTTTTATAGGCCATAGTGATGCGTGGAGGTGTCAATCAGATTATGTTCACTTAATATAATTTGTTAATAGGGGAAGAACAAGCATCTGAGGAGGAAAACCGTTGTCCCAATGTGGCGTTCAAGGTGGACAGTAATCATGCTCTGGACCTGGAAGAAGTTGAGCTAGACTCAGAGGCTGAGCTTATGAAGAGTATGGGATTGCCTCTTCACTTTGGTGGACAGTCAGCTCACAGGGACTTTGTGGTAAATCTTTACATGCTTTATTTGTTCTGTTTACTTCATCTTCCCAAATGTAGGGGCATGTCTACTCTTCAATTATTTTTGAGACTGCAGTTCACGGAAATGTATCAGAGCTGAGGTTAAGCTGCTTTGCTCAGGTACCTCTAGCGATGTATACCATCGTGGTCTTGTAGTTTGTAAAACCCACTTGCCAATTGGACTAGATAGGGTTTGGCTGTGCTTTGTGCTTCCCTGTCTGTATTGCTTGAGCTGCTAGAGGGAGCTGGTTTAAAACAGCCATGGTAACACTGGTGCTCTGCTGCAGGACAACGCGTATATTCCAAACTGAGTGTGTGTGTTAACATCATCCCCTTTAACCATTTAGCTTTAGGTAGTAGTAGAAAAAGCTAGTTACATGCGTTCCCCTTGTAGCTGATCTTCTGAAGGACAGGAGTTAGGCTGGGGTACTCTGCTTCCTGTACAGAGCAGTTTGGCTCTAGAGGAAGGATAAAGTTTTGTGGGGGTGAGAATAAGGTAGTGGGATATTCACTGTGACCAATTCATAGAATACAGACCTCCCTGGAGTGAGAGCGCTTTTTTGCAGAGCGCTCTGTTATTCTGACCTGATTAATTTGTTAATGTACAAGTTTCTCCTATTTACTGTTTTAAATGATGACATTTTAATAGACCTTACTTACAGGCATCTAGCTTCAAGCCCAAGGTATGCGTATGATTTGTGTTGCTATGTAGTAGTACCGCAAATAAGTCAAGTGAAAAATAATACGTTTTTACTAGATTACTACTAAGTGTTGCGCTTTGCACCATGTGTATTAACATGACATGAGGGACGTGAACAAAATATTAATGCCAGTTCTCTGAATCTAACTCCTTTACGTTACACCTTATGCATTTGTCAGTGCAACAAAACCAGGGATTGCAGCCGATGAGGCATTTGGGGTAATACCCATACATTTACAGGTTTTTGGCCATGTGAGTTGTATTTCCTCATCACCACCACCACCCTTTTACCTGCCAAGTTTAATTTGGCAGTTTATTCAGAAATTTGGCAGATTTATCTTATAGAACATTGTGTTGTTCATGGATGTTTTTGTCTTGTGTGTGTAAGCACAGGAAGCCCCACTGAAACAAGTGGAGTTGTATTTGTTGAAACCTTAGTGTTTCCTTCCAGTAAGAGGTTTTTGTCTTCTGTTTCTGTGCCCCCCCCAGCAGTCCTTGATGTTACTTAGTTTTACTGTTGAGCTCAGCCCAGTGACAACAATTTCTGACTAACCTCCCTTCAGCATTTTATGCTGTTTCACATTGATGTATTTTCTTGTAAATCCCTGAGCAATGAATGACTTCTCTCCCAGCAGTCCTACTTCTGTCTTGAATTCTGAGTTCTCTTGGTGCATCTGTTTTCAGAAGCTCTCGCTGTTGTTTGTCACAACTTTCTCAGACGTGTGAGCCAAAGCTACGCAGCTGGGCACTATCAGACCCATATAATCCTAAGCCCATTTTCTGGGAGAATGCTAACAGTGGGGTTGCAGTGAGAGGGAGCATTACAACAGAAGCAGAAATGTGCATGCAGAGAGGACAACAAAAGACTGCCTGTATGTTTTGGACTTCTAAATATGTTTATCCATTGTATTTTAGGCAACAGAAAAATATAGAAAGAGAAGTAACATGAAGATTATGAAAAAGAAAAAGAAGAAAAAGGAATTACAGCAAAAACACAAGGATAAAATGGGGCAGGAATGCCAGGATCAAGCTAATGGTGATCACAAGCAGTCCATCTCTGATGACCCAGCCCTAGCTACAGAGCAAAGTGGGAAGAGCAGCAAAACTGAAATTGTAAGTGAAGGGAACTGTGGAAGTTCAGAAACTCTTGCTAATGAGGCCTTACCCAGTGAACTTAAAGACAAATGGGAGAAGTACTGGAGCGAGTACGGAGAGGGCCTTCTTTGGCAAAGCTGGCTGGAGAAGCATAAAGAGGCCTCATTACCTGAGGCCACAACAGCCTCTGAGCCTTGGAATAGTCCAGACACCAAGGAGGAGTGGGAGCAGCATTACAGCGAACTGTACTGGTATTACTGGGAACAGTTTCAGTACTGGACAAGTCAAGGATGGACTACAGAGAGCTCACACAATGACAGCATGGAAGTTCACGGGGTAACGCAGGAGGCAGATCTGTCAGGAAAAAAGGACCTTGTTAGCCTGGAGGCTGAACGCAGTGAAGTGCTGAGCTTGGAGCTGTCTCCCTCTCACACCAGAAGTGAGGAAACACTCACTTCAAGTGCTGAGCCCCATAATGAGATAATCTCTGGGATCTGTAATTTAAATCTAAATTTGGACAAAGTAGAGCAGAGCAGTGCACCTCTAGCAGTAACCCACAAAGACCCTCAAGAGCACGGTTCCTCTAACAGTGAATGCCAGTGTCTTTGTGCTTCAAGCCAGAAAGAGCCCTGTGATGGAGGAACCAGGAAAAGGAGTGCATCTTGTGAAAATAGAAGTATTAACCAGTCAGGTAATACAAAATCGCCAACATTGATTCTACCAGTGTATTCCTAACTGGTTGCATACAGAAATATAAAAAACAAGTCTATGTCTTTATTATGCCGTTTTAAAACATGGATTGAGTATTTTGTGTAAAGATTGCATAATTAATTCCTTTTTCTTCCTTCTGATTCTCTGGTACATCTCTCTCCTCTCTAGCCTGTATATCGAATGTGTCCGTCAGGCACAAGTGATTTTAACACAACATATACTTTATAAATCTCCCAGATGTACAACAGAAAATGGTGAGAGAGCATTGTTGGTGCTTACTGATTTATTTATTTACTTTAGTATTGGTGTTGCAGCAGTGTCATTCAGCTGATGTTTTTCTCACTGATAGTCTGAAAAAAATAAAAGAAAACTCCGGTTGATGTTTTCATGAATCTAACAAATTTAAAGACAGCTTATATTTCCAAAAATGTTGTTTCACAGATTTTTTTTCTGATTTTTTTTTTGTTGGCAGGTTGTTGGGTTTTTTTTGTAGCTTGTTTTCCCTTCTGTCTAAAAATGCCATGCTTGAAAATAAACTCTTGTTGTGTTGTACAAGTGGACAACCGTCTGTTATTGTGGACCAGATGACTCCCAGAGGTCCTTTCCAGCATTAAGCTGTCAGTTAGGCAGTGAGCTGCAGTCATCATTACAACCCCAAATTCATCTGTGCACAACTAGTGCTAACAAGTGGGAGTGCCAGGTTGTAGACAAGTACAGTGAGAGGCAGTGACTGTGCCTTACAATACTGGAAGAGTTTCCTTGAGGGATGTACAAGATTGGGCTACAGACTTTTTAGCCAACCAGTTCAGTGTGCAGAGAAAGGAGATGGCTGTCCTGTTTGCTAGTTTGATAAGCAGCAGTGTAACAGCTTTCCTGGCTGATGTGTGCTTTCTTCTACTGAAGAGGAGGGATGAAGTACGTGATTAGCATCTTGGGACTTTAGTTTTGATGGGGAAAACCTCTGAGTCTGTTGCTAGTGACCTTTTAAGGAAGGAAGAAGCAGGTGTGCTCCCATCTTCATCCTACAGTAGAGTTGAAATGGCAGAGATGAAAGAAAAATCTGCTTTCCAACAAGACATGAGAGAAGGTGCTGGAATCCTCTATTATTAAACCTATGTGAATGTCTTCACGCAACTAATGAACTGAATACTAAGTTTAAGAACAAGGAAAAAACTATTCGGAATTTGTATCCTGTAAGCATTTTATTTTTCTTGGAGATCTGAGATATTTTGATGTCAGTCCTGCTTAAGATTATTAACTGCAGTGTAACTAGTACTGGAAGCTTGCGTTAGTACGTTGTCCCTCAAATGAAGATAGGTAAAGATCTGGATGGTTTGGCACCTGTGCCTTATTTGTCAGATTCGGATATGTAAAACATCTTAACTGTATCTGCAAATGTACTATGGGGATGGGAAGATCTGGAATTGATTAGGCAAAAGGAAAACGTGATCTCATCTTTTTAGGTTCACAGGGGTCGTGTAACTCATGTAGTTCAAATGACAAAGAACAGTTGCTGCTTCGTGACACAAATGAAGATGAAGAAGAAGAAGAGCCTCCTGAAAACAGAGTTGCCAAAGTTAAGAGAACGTAAGTCATGACATTTAGACCATCTTTTTTCTCAAATTGTGATTTATAGCATCTATTTGTTTGATCAAGATGGTGAGTTAAAATTTCAGTGCAAACCCACATAGTCTTCCATCACTGCCTACCACCTTACCTGGCAAGAAGCAGCAGATATTTCTTCTTTTCCATTGCTGTATGAAAAGAATGTATGGCCTCGATGCTGAGTTGTGTGCAGGGTGACAATACCTTGTGTCACTGAAGTATATAAGATTGTTAAATTGGATATGATGATTTGTTTAGGTCTAGTTAGTGCAGAAGTTCTGAGAACATTATTATATATTTTGTATTGTTTAACTTAATTATGTGCTGCCAATAAAGTGCTCAGTGCTGTGACAATCATAAAATAGCTAATCTCTGCCTTGTCACAGTTTTTTTCTTTCCTCTGTTGCAAATTTATAACCATAAAGATGATGGGATGGCTCTTTTTCCTCTAGTAAGTTTACAAACTCAAAGGTGAGGGGATGAATGGAATTATCATCTGCTAACGATGTTGCTTTTGTTATAACATTTTGCTGTTGCCATAGGATTAATAATGGATAAAGTGATAGATAACGTAATAGATGATGAAGGTAATTTGGAAATCAGGTGAACAAATGCTTTGTGTTCATCAGTTCTGCGTAGGGCTTGGTATTAAACGTTTTGAGAAATTATTCAGAATAGCTGGAATATTTATAACCCCTGTGGAAGGACATAATGTCCCTGGTGTTGGATAAAAAGAGCTTATGCATATAAATAGGCTAGTGTTATCTGCCTTTTTTGGTTTCAGCAGTGTGTGGGAAAAATTACTGAAATTTACATTTAAGTGGTCTCAGTATAGGAGTTTTAGTAGCATTTCTTTAAAATAATAGTGGGTGGGTTTTGTGGTGTGGGTTTTTTTTTTTTCTGTCAGAAATTAACTTTTTGGTCATCTGTGTTTTTTCCTAGCCATGAACTGGACGTGGATGAGAATCCGGTGGAAGATCCTGAGGAAACCTGTTCTATTTTGGGTTTCAAGTGTGGCACAGGACAAAAGTAATTGCTTATGAGGAGCTCAGGGTTTCTTCACAGCAAGTCTGCTCTGTTGATATTATTTAAATAGACCGTTCATCTCCAGTCCAATTTTGTTAAACTTTTTGAAGATAAATGCAAAGTTAGTCTTTGCACTGTAAGCTTGAAACTGTAAGCTTTAGCAATAGAAATCTAAAGTTACAGAGATGAGTTAAAAAAAACAAGAAAAGCACTTTGAAAGACGGACATAACTCATAGTGTGCTTACAGTTATGTAACTGCACATGACTGGATAAATAACTGAAATGGCTGCTCAGTTACTTAAATTAGGGATGCTTCAAGTCTCAAACTGTTAACGGTCCTCTTAGTTTGGAGTCTGTGAGCTTAGATCATAATTTCTAGATGTTTTATTTGTTGGAATGAGGTTGCTTTATACTAACAAAATGATAGTATGTTAATAAAGCATTGCCATGTTATTGATTAGTGAAATTTCATTGTCAGTAGTGTAACGTAAAGATATGGTCATCAGTGCCATTGAAGAAACATTGTAGGACACAGCTAGAGTGTAGATTAAGTCTAGGGCTTCTCTGAGATGTAAGTTGTTTAATACATACATATATGTTTCAGAGAGGAGCATGTCTTGTAGTTGACCCTCTGTTCTACTTCATAAAAACTAATTACGTGAAATGCCCATATTTCTTTTTTGTTGTTGTTTGGAAATGTGTTCACCAAGATACGAGAGTACCTGTTTTGAAGGTTCTTTGCAGCCACCAACATGATGCTTAATTTTACAAATCAAGATTATTTCTCCGTTTCCTATTCTTCTTAAGTCTGGTCTGGGAAATTGTATCTACCCAAAGTTACGAGTCTATTTGCCAAACAGGGTAAACGTTTTCACAAAACTATTTCAAATAGATTTAAATGTTTTCTTGAAGGTATGTCTGTTTTGCAGCTTTACCCAGTTATACGTGTTTTAAAAGAATATTTAGATCAACAGATGTCTCAAATATTTAGGTCTAACTCACGTTCTGTAGACGTATACATCCATGTTAAAGCTTCCCAATTGGAAATGGACCAACTAAATCTTTTTCTTCTTTTCAGGTATGATGGAATTCCAGATTTTACCCACCGAAGTGTGCAGTACTTGGAGAAAAAAGCAAAACTCAAGTCCAAATTTTTGGACATGCGTAAACCAAGGAAGAGTAAGAACACACACATCTTCTTTACAGAAGAACCTGAAACGTCTTCCCAAAAAAATAAAACTCTGAAGAAGGTGGGCTTAATTGTTAGTGTTGCTGTAGTTCTATAGAACTGTCTGTTCCCTTGAGCTGTTGTTGCATTATGGAAAAAAAAATGCACAGAGTAGGTGACACTTTTTTTCAAGTGCCAGTCTGATGCTCTTTATTCTTCTTTTGTTCCCCACTCTACTCCTCATCCTGCTTAGGTGAAAGGTAGTTAGGTTAGAGTGGATATGGAAAGGCATTGGTGGATTCTTGTCAGTCTGTTAAGAGGAATGGTGAAGTTACATGGAAGTCATTCCTAATGTCTGGGTGCATCATTCCTTTAGAGGAGTGCATAGATTTCTGTAGCTATTAAAAGGAAAAGGTATCTTTGGTCTTAAAGTGGATGTGAGGGCATTTGTTAATGCTGTCTTTTCAGTTATGAGGAAAAAAAATTGTATATATTAGTGTATTTTATGCAAATCCCTATTATTAATTTTAGTTGTTGTTTCTTTCATGTAAAAAACTGCACAGGACTTCATGTGTTGATTGCTCAAATGAGGTGTTTGATGGAACATCAGCAACAGGATTGTTCATTCTGTAGAATTTCAGTTACTGTTATTTTAGTCCTGACCCTCTGGTTTTTTTTTTTTTTAGTGTTACCAACATTCTTGCTTAGACCTCTGTCTGCATATATTTCCAACTATGACTTCATTCCTTAAAGTAATTGAGTCTCTTTGAAATGTTACCTCAGATTGTAAATGTTGCTTTGCATTCTTGTGGGATTCTTGGCATTCCCTAATACCCCGTTGTAAACGTTGTTTTCTGGTGGTGACAGTGTATGTTGTCTTGAACTCCAGTACCATTGCTGTAATTGTGCATCAAAAGCTTGGTCACTGTGGTCTTGCACCTGAAGCCAGCCTTGCTTGAGGAGCACTTTGATTATGTGAAGGAAAAAGGTTAGAAATTTCCTCAGACTTTCTGGTAAAGAACTGTCCTAGGCCTAGTGCCACCCAGAGCAACTAAGGTTAAAACTGAGCATCTGCAGATACCGTTGAAAAGTTTGAACTGACATCTGTATGTTGGCCAGGATGTAATGCTGAGTTACCTACTGTGCAACAGATCTGATGCACGCACCATTTGGTACATCTTGGAGGTGAGGCAGCTGATGTGTGAAGGTCATTTTACATGTTTATGCTAACCTGGAAGGCAAAATACAGCTGTTTGGAATGCAGATCAGAGAAAAAAATAGTTAATTAAAATGTAGTAGTCTTGGTCAGCTGTGCTCTGGCAAATCTGGCTATTTATATTTCAGATATTATTTGCAAATGATTCGCTGTTGATATTGTGGAGCTTCTCTTTTGCATGTAGCTAGTATCTGGATACCGAAGACAGCTTATTGTGAAAAAGTTGTGCAAAGGGAGCAGAGCTAAAAACTTGAATGTTTTTGGTTTGCTTGTTTGTAGATATTTTACTTTTTTCAAAATTGGAAGACTGTATCCATGGTAGGTGATTTTGAACTGTAATGCTTTTAAACTGCCCTGTTTGCACCTGGTTACCAGCACATCTCACAGTCTGCGGTATTTGACAATTCCAGGTGGAAGAGTTCTTGAAGCAGGTTAACAAACCTGTTGAGGAAGCCGCGTCCCAGAAGGCCTCTCCTCAGGATAAAGTGGAGGGGTCGTCCACAAGCAGCGACTCGGAGGATCAGGAAAGCGTTACCGCCACACGGAGCGTGAGATTCAACATTCAAAACCCTGAGCCCCTGCCTTCCAGCGTGGGTGGTGGTGAGCCTGGGACAAGTAAGCCTGAAGAGGAAGCGATGGTCACAACAGCAAACGGTGCAGATTGCCAGGGCACGGGGAAGCTGGAGTGTGGCTCTGGAAGGGAGCTTGTCCCTCTGGACATACCAGATTATCTCCGGGAAGAAACAGAGGATTTGAGCCCAGGTATTCCTAATTCCTACAAACTGGACATGAATTGGCAGTTTCTCTCCCAAATTACGGCGTTGCGTGGTATTTATTTATGCTGTTTAGTCAAAAAGACTACCTCGGTCCAAGTGGTAATTTAGAGCTGTACCAGTGAATGTAACTTGTTCCTGGAGCACTTAAATCCCATGTCTAACCTTTAATTTAGATAGTATTTCTTTATAGATGAACAGTTATTGTTAGTCTTATGTGTGGTCTAACAGGTCTCTTGCTCACGCATCTTTTTCTCCTGTACGGTAAGAGTGGTTAATTTCAGGTAGAGGCATGGACCATCCAATTTTGGGTTCACAAATGCACCTGGCTGAGCTTTAGGCAACATGCATTGTTGAATTATTTTTTTTCTAAGAAAAAAAAAGTCATTTATTGTGTGAACCTGCTTATTTAACACTTGGAAAAAAACAAAATAGGATTATTCAGGTTTCCGCATAGAGTTTAATCCTTCCCACAGTTATGTTAGAGTTCTACTGCAAAATTCTCATCTAGATTGGTTCTTACTCCTTTTTTATATATGGACATGAAATTAATCTCTGATCCATTTGGTTGCTCACTATGGAGAGCTTATTGCCATCAGTTGAAGATCATGTCTTACCTGTTAACTTAGACAATGGGTGAAATCTTTTCATTTTAGGACTGTTACAGATGCATGATAGATTACTTTATTCCTTTGTTAAAATGGATGCTCTTTTTTGACTTAAACCACAAATCTGCATAGTCTGGCAAAGAGTAATAAAGGTCATTTAGTAGTGTTGAACATTTTATATCTTGACTCTTATCTGCCTACCAGTTGCATTTCTGGTCTATGAGAACAGTAATTGTTAACTTTTGCAGTGTCTTCCAGTTGTAGATGAAAAAGGTACTGCAAAGAAGAAGGAGAAAAGAAGGAAAAGAAAGAATAAAATTGCGTTGGGATCTATACCTGCTGAGATTGCTGCAGATCCTGAGCTAGTCAAGTACTGGGCACAACGTTACAGACTGTTCTCTCGGTTTGATGAGGGGATTAAACTAGACAGAGGTGCGTTTAGTACAAAGTACGCTGACTTGGTGATATGAAATGTATCCAAACTGGTGACCCTTCTTGCAGTTTATTACTAATTTTCTTACTAAGTGGAGTATTACTGAGTGTGCGTTTGCAGCTCTGGATAAATTCCATCAGCCACTGTGCAGACAAACAAAAAATTTAAGGACTTCCTTGGAGCTTGTAGTAGAGCTCCTAGCATGGGACACCCCTCTTTCTGATAGTCCTGATGCTTGCTGATGATCATACCCAAATAATACTTGATCAGGACTTTTTCAGAAACTTTTTCAGAAACTTTATTTCCAGATGATCTTGGCGGTCGTTTCCAAGCTTAATGATTCTATCGCTCTATTCTATATATCTTATGAAGTGATTTTGTGAAAATTTGAATTGTGCTGATGAATGTAATTTTTTTCTGTTAAAATAAAAAATCTTTCAGCAGTCATGTTCAATGTCACGTTTTTCCATGTGTACATGGAAACCACTTCCAAATCATCAGTTCATAGGTAAAAGAGGAATTAGGATTACTACTTTGTATTTGTATGTTGTTTTTGTAAGCCTTTACTTTCTAATTCTTTTCCATATAAACAGATTATTTGGTAGACAAGACACTGCTGTAAAGAAAATAATGCATAGTATGTAAGAGGATGTATTTCTGTTTTTATTTGTTGCAGAGCATAATTGTTAGATGTATAACGTTGTTTGCAGCTGTGTTGGTGTACTTTTCCTTGATAGGCACCAAGTTCAACAGCATTCTCTGAGAATGAGGCATATCTGTACACTTCAGTGAGACTTTGTTTGCTTAGCAGATCCCTGGGCTGACGAGAGTTTATCATCTTGAAAGCCTGTATTTCCTGGTTGAATGCATTAAGCTAGAATTGCTGGGATTAATGCTAAACCTTCAGCTGTTTGTTTTTAATTTAGGTGACCTTGAACTAAGTGGCAAAAATAGACTTCTCTTCCGTTTGCAGAGGGCTGGTTTTCGGTTACTCCTGAGAAGATTGCTGAGCATATTGCAGTCCGTGTTGCCCAGGCGTTCAACTGTGATACGATAGTGGATGCGTTCTGTGGGGTTGGAGGAAATGCTATTCAGTTTGCTTTGACCTCGAAAAGAGGTAAGCAGGCATTGTATGTAGCACGCTACTTTGTTTCTTCAGTCGTTTTCCCTAAAAATTTGGGTATGGACTTTGTTCAATGATAATTTTTTTTCAGTGCTTCTGAAGCAACAGAATCTTTTTTTGCTTCAACAGAATAATAATAAGAGCTTTCTGTTTTTAAGAAGGACCTATAAAACTGTTATCATACTTTAAGTCAAAGTTGGATTTATGCTGTACTAGTCAAAGTTACTTTTACATGGCATAGTAACTAGTCCGTAGGATGCTCTGAAGAGTGATGATAAAGGTTAAGTTCTTTTTGCAGTGCCAGCCCGCAGCAACACCAAAAGGCTGCTGCTTTTCTCAACAGTTACGTTAGGTCTATGTACTCAAACATGCTACATGTGAATAGTACCTAAAATACTGGAATGGGATCACCTGCAGGTTCAGCAGGACCAAATATAGAAAAGTGATGATAACGTGATACTGGTATAAATTCCTGTTGCCAGGTAATGAAACTGCAGTGAATCATGAGAGCACTTTCTGTAAAAATATTGACTACTTAATCCTCCTCTACTCATCAAACACTCTGGTAAAATACCAGCTCAAATAACACTTCTGACTAATTTCTGAGCAAGAAAAATGGTAGTTTGTACTGCATTAAATTTGGTAAGCTGTGATGCATTCTATAAATATTTTCTAAATTTCACATAGTTTCTTGTATTTCTTGGCTAAATATGTATGATTTTCTACTGCCCTTTTATTATAACTCTCTTGCTCTGTTGGGTACTCAGTTTTCAGTACAACATGATCAGCCACAAGATAAGAGTTCATCTTTAACAGAGGAGAAAAATGAGTTTCCAATTGCCACTGTTTAAGCTGTTGGGCTCCTGCCAAGATGGAAGAGAGGAGGACTGCCTCCCGTAGGCAAACAGCTTTGCCTGTCCTGTACTTGAGCTGATTGTCATGGTAGTAGATGTAAGACTCCCAAAACTCTAACGGCATGCAGAGGCTTCCCAGTTCTGCAACAGCAACTGAGCCTTGGCTGTGGTGTTTCCATGCTTTGGTGTGAATGCAGCCATTCCTCTATTTGTGCAGCCTCTACGACAAAGTAAAGGACCTTCCTTCCCCTTTGAGGAATTGAAGCTTCATGTCTACCACTGCCTACAAAATAAAGTCATCACTTAGCACATAAAATGAAATTACAGATGTGACTTGTATCTGGTGGCTGCATGAGAACATCTTCATTTTGAAGCTTCTACCTGGCAATTAGGTGGCGTCCACGTGGTGGTCAGATGGTTTGTGTGCTTCACAACTCATGTGACTTGTGCATTTCCTCTCGTTCATTTGCAGTGATCGCTATTGATATTGATCCTGAGAAACTCAGCCTTGCACGCAGCAATGCCGAGGTGTATGGTGTGGCCGACAAGATCGAATTTGTGTGCGGAGACTTCATGGTGCTGGCTGCTGACCTGAAAGCTGATGTTGTGTTCCTCAGCCCTCCCTGGGGCGGGCCTGACTATGCCACCGCTGAAATCTTCGATATCCAAACGATGATCTGCCCAGATGGATATCCTTTCAAACTTGTGTGTCATTGTGGTTGTGATTTTCAGTCATTTATGTTTTCTCTCTTTCTACCCGTCCTCTTTTGAGATGGGCTTTGCACATTCAGTTTGCTGACTGGAACTCATGTAAGCTTCAGTTGAAGTCACAGGTGTACCTTGTTTGTTTAATTCGCCTCCAGCCTCAGCTATATTAAATCTAAACCTAAAATTAAATACTTTTATTGGTTTTTATTTGAAAGAATAATTGTCATATAGGGTTATTTTTAAAAGGAAGAAAAAAACTTTTAGAAAAATGTTCACATCTTCTAACTTAAAGTATTCATTGAATGTTTTTAATTTCTTTATAGGATTTTATTCCAAAAAACGGAACTAATCAAATAGGCATGTGTAACATATAGGCAATAATTAGTCATATAAGCTATGACTGATTATGAATTCTTTTTTTAATGAAAACTATGTCTTATGTACAATGTAAAGTAGCAGCTACTTGTGATGTGGGAAAGCATAGAGGAATACGAGCAAAATATTAACCCTTTTAATTAATGTATAAAATTTAATTAATTTATTTGCATGGTAGGGAGCAGTCATTCAGCTGGAAAGGCATTAGCGTAATAGCTTCATCAAATGTGAAGTGATGTTTTTCTTTTCCAAATAATCTCAGTTGTTTCTCCCTTGGCTAAATTATAGCCATATTTCTAAGGGTAAAGAAACTTTTGTTTGCATATGTGGGATGATTATGTAAAATGGATTAGAAAGCAGATATCAAACAAATGTACTGGCTATAAACTGCATTTCAATTTCTCAAATGCTTCTCTGCAGTCCAGTTAAATTTTCTAGGGAAATTAGTAATTTTTTAGCTTTCTAGTGAAATAATGGTGAAATAGTTTCTGCATTTAGACAGTAGTAATTTCTGGATTTCAGAACAGTATTTAACTTACACAGCCATTCCATTACTGCATAAATAATGTAATTTGGGACATGCTTTCAGAATGAATGAATATATAACAATTTCTCCTTCCCCATTCTTCTTTTTTTTTTTCCTTTACTGGCTTCTACATTTGAAATTTTCAGGCTCTCCAAGAAGATCACCAACAACATTGTGTATTTTCTACCTCGCAACGCTGACATTAACCAGGTAGGTTACTGGATAATGGCTTGATAAATACAAAAAACTCATCTGGCTTAAAACCTAAATATTATAAGCAGAAATTTAAGATTTTTAAATCTGTTCAGCTGAATGTGTTGGGTTTTTTAAGTTTGAACATCATATTAAGTGATTTCTGTGTTTCCTGTACTTTTGGCATATTTAGAAATGGAAGTAGTAGGTTATTTCCATGTTTTTGAAACTGTTCCTTCATAGAGCAGCAGACTGGAAATACTTAAAGACAGTCCAAACCCAGTATATATGAGTGCCAGACAGATACATTCATATAAAAGAAAAAAAAAAAAAGAACCAGCCCTTATCATCTGATAAATTGCATGGCTTTCAGTTTATGAAGGAGTTGCGGGAAATCACTGTACAGCCTGATACCACTACTGTCACTGTTGTCATTTTGATTAGTATGTCAGTACATTCTCAAGCAAGAGACATATGAAGTTGGCCCATGTGAACCTAATGAGGTTCAACAAGTCCAAGTGCAAGGTGCTGCACCTGGGTCAGGGAAAGCCCAGACGTGAGCACAGACTGGGAGAAGAACTCACTGACAGCAGCCCTGCAGAGAAGGACTTGGGGGTTCTGGTGGACAAAAAGCTCGACACGAGCCAGCAGTGCGTGCTTGCAGCCCAGAAGGCCAACTGCATCCTGGGCTGCATCACCAGAGGAGCGGACAGCAGGGCGAGGGAGGGGATTGTGCCCCTCTGCTCTGCCCTTGTGAGGCCCCTCTTGGAGTGCTGCATCCAGGTCTGGGGACCCCAGCACAAGAAGAACATGGACCTATTATAGCAAATCCAGAGAAGGGACACAAAGATGCTCAGAGAGCTGGAGCACCTCTCCTGTGAAGACAGGCTGAGGGAGTTGGGGTTGATCAGCCTGGAGAAGAGAACGCTCCAGGGAAACCTCACTGCAGCCTTTCAGTACGTAAAGCAGTCTTATAACAACGATTGAGAGGACTTTTTACTTGGGCAGATAGTGATAGGACAGGGATGCCCCATCCCTGGAAGTGTTCAAGGCCAGGCTAGATGGGGCTTTCGGCAACCTGGTCTGCTGGGTGGCATCCCTGCCCATGGCAGGGGGGTTGGAACTAGATTGTCTTTCAAGTCCCTTCCAACCCAAGCCATTCAGTGATTCTGCGAATGTCAAACTCAGCCTCTTCTTTACTGACTGATATTAAACATGCCAGTCACTTTTTAAAGTAATTAGATGACTGTAGCATTTCCCCTGGGTGTCTGGTTTAGTTTCCTCTGTATATTTTTTATGTTAATTATGTCTTGTAGATTTTAAGCTAAGAAGGGAGCAGTAAGATGTTCTTCTCATGTGCATCATACCACAGAAATTCCCAGGATTATTTCCTGTTTTTTCAAAAGCTGTGTCTGACAGAGCAGAAAAGGTATTCAGACAAGGTCTGCAAAATATTCTGCAGCAAATACACAGCTTGAGAAATAGACTGAAATTCATGTGGCTTAAGTAATAGCACACGCTTTACCTGTGCTGTGCACAGGACCGTTTGTACAGTGGGTGATGATTTAATTGCATTTTATATTTCAGGCTGGTAAAATGTTGGTACCTTATGAATCTTTAAATGAGGACTTTAATTTTAAGAAGAGTTTCTCTCGTTTCAATTTCTAACCATAGTGTTTTATCAAATGTAGCATTCCCACAGTGAAGAACCACCTCACCAGGCTTCTTCTCTACTCATGAGCACTTGTTACTGGATTTACAAGTGGGCAAAGGCACCTATATCACATGTCCCCACAAAAGCACCTAAGAGTGTAAGAGTGCTCTCCACAGCCCTGTGTCTGTTCCTGCTGAGCAGTTCAGCACCTGTATGTGGTTAGGTTAGGTGTTCTGCTGCCCCTACATCTTGGTACAGTTGGTTCTGAATGTTGTTGGCGTACTCAGAATATTCCTTGACGTACATCCAGGGGTACAGCTTTACACGAAGTGCTGAAGTGTAACTGCTCTCACTCAGAGTCATGGCTTTGTGGTCACAGCTTAGTTGTTAAAAGCCAGCGAGAGGGGTGGGTTCAGCTCAGTTGTCCAGGCTATAGGGTATTCTCTGGTCCACAGTAGACTGCATGCAAAGGCCATGGGTTTGGCTGCCATCATCTCTAGCTGTATTTAAGAGTGATGCCACTAAAAATCTAGAACTTTAAATCTCTAAAGGAAATGAAGATTTATCATTGAAGTTCTTAGTAGTTAGTACAGACGGTTTTCTTCTCAGTTCACTCGTGATTTTGCCCACAGTCCTGATCCATCGTTTTCTCATGGATCAGACAGGGTGGCTTCTGCCCCAACAGCTACCTTGGCAAGGGTCTGTGAACACCCCTGCTGGTGTGCAGTGCTTGTGAATGTAGTCCACGAACACTGGAAGCCTATAAAAGTCTGAAGTAAATATTGAACTTTTTTTTTTCGGGAGATTAAAACCTGAAATCAGAATAACTTAGATAAGGCAATATTTGCTGAATAGATTACCCAGTGCCTTAGATTTGAAACTTGTAAGGTTTAAGGTTCATTTGTGACTACATTGCTCAGGCATGTCAGATTTCCCTCTTCTGTGTCCTTAAAAGTTCTCTCTTTGCATGTACAGGCTCATACCTCAGGCTTTCAGGTATCCGATGGCTACCAGAACAGCCAGTCTGATAGGCTTAGCTTGGAAAGTGGCGGTTGTTAAAACTTCAGTACCTGCCTCATGTCTCTCACTGACTGACCTGAATCTACAACCAAGGTGTGCTTTGCCCATTTAAATTGATAAGGAGCTGATTTAATTGCCATTGCAAACCTTCATGCAGATGTTTGTACTGTCTTAAAGCCAGTGGATCGGTGCGAGGTGGCTTGTCTGACAGCGGCTCTCAAGCTCCCATGGAAATAGATGCCCATCAATTGGAATCGACCTTAGGGCAGAAATAGTTCAACGGTTAATTATGGTGGTGCGAATTTAGTGGAAAACACGTGCTTCTTTTTAGAGTTAGGTAGCTAACGTAGGACAGTGGTCTTGCTGTGAAAGGAGGCGATAGCTGACTTCAACTGAGCTGTTTCTGAGGGCTCTGCATTCATTGTCTTCTTAGACAACACCTGCAACTTCGTTCCGCGTGGTTTTATTCCAAAAGTAGTGCTTACCGTGCCTGCAGGCATGGCCTTGTCTGTGTCAAGTTGATCCTGAGGAGAGAGGTTTTTTCTTAGGCTGAATTTCCTTATGAGATTTGCTGAGTGTAGGTGGCAGAGGAAGAGCAAACTTCTGCGCTTCTGCCTCGAGAGGGAGCAGCGAACCAGTGGAATGCGCTCGGTGTGCTTACAAGAAATGTGAAGTGTTTCCCTTAGTTGCATCAAATCTCCCAGTTCATAAGCATGTACTTGCTACAAAAATTATAATGCATAGGTCCATTTTTAAGTTGAATCAATCTTTCAAAAACATTCTTTCTAATTAGGGGAATATTCAGGAACCATGATGTGTGTGTGTGTAGATAAAAATAAGTTTGACCTACTGAGAATTCCTTCAAAGTAGGGAAGAATTAGAAATCACTGTCTCAAATAGGCTTGCATATTTAAATAAAAATTATGCCATAGCAAAATTAAGTGAAAATGTTTGATAAATACTTGGGCAGTTGAAAGCCATTCTTGCCTTCAGTGAGGTATTAATTAGGGTACTTCTATGAGTTATTAATTAAGGGTACTAATTTAAGCTGATATTAGTTGAAAATAAATGAAAATAGAGAATATACATGCATTGGCATAATTCTGATGAAAATTTCCTGCCCTTGTTCTGCTGTTGATTAACATCAGGGAACCTGAAGTCAGGGAACATTCAGCCTTTCCGGGCATCCTCATCCTTCCCAGCTGGTTCATTTCCACCAGATCAAGGGAAAGAAAGGAGGTTCCTGCAGGAGATCCAACATATGGGTCTTAAAACTTCACCCAAATCTAATGAAGACCTCCGTGAGTGATTTGAGAAGCAAGCTGGTTGAGATTGATGAAATACTGTCTATGAAGTGTTCATTAAGCTGTGAAGCTGTGCTCAGCCTAATTGTACAGTGTACTCACCTCAGGGACCAGGATTTATCCCAAGTATCCTGCTTTCTTGCACAGCCTGTTTTCTGTACTGAGTAACACATCTGTATCTTTGTATTTGCAGCAAAGAAAGAGGAGTCTGGGATTTGTTGTTGTGGGAGCTTCTTCATAATGGTGGGATAGTTTCTTTTCAGCTCATTGCAGAAGGCATTCTGTTATGTAGGACACCAAAATGTGTCCTCCTGCGTGTTCACATACTCGTGTAGCGATGCTGTGGCCTGTTCTTCTAAGTGACGTGAATTGAGGTGTTTGTCTTGTCACTTGCTGTCAGAATGGAGTCTTGGCAGTACGATGGCTTCACCCAAAAAATGGGTGAGGTGCATATGCTGATGATGTGTGAGATGATGTGTGATGTTACCACATCAGCATCTCCACCAGCCTAGACAGCTTGAGCGATGGAGTACTGGTGAACTGGGGGTTCATTACTTACCCTGCCCATGGATAGTGGTCCACTCAGTTATTAATTGTTATGAACCTTATAGCAGAGAAAGCAAATCAATTAGAATAATGTTGGCCTACTCTTAAGACGGAACACGAGTGATTTTGCTAAATGAAGGTGATTCTGAGAATGAAATTCCTAATTATTACTCAACTTGAGAGCTGTCTTTTCAGATGAGTAAAATTGTTCCGGTCTATCCAAGATCCAGTCTGTGGCAGAAGAAAGACACTGCAATTTGAGAAAGATTTGCCAGTGTTCAGAAGCCTTATGGGTAGATCAGATGAAGCTGTAACGTATACACATTGTCTCTAGGAGGGATCTGGCTCTGTGGCTCCGCTCAGCAGATTACAGCCACAACGCTGTGAAGTCACATCGTGGACCTTATTAATGTGCTACGCAGTTTTTGTACTAACGGGATTTGTGTTGGTATGGGGTAGGAGAAAAGACTTAAAGAAAAAACATGGAAGTGTCAAGAATTTTGCAGAAGTGGGATAACTTAAAAAACAGCCGCTCTTCAAAATTCAAGTCTATTTCACAATCAAATTTTAATATAGTTCCAGTTTCGTAAACAGGAACTTATAATACTGAAAATAATGCATTTGCCTGTTAGACTTACTATTAAAGTCCTGCAGTATTTCCCCATTTTCAGCCAGCAATTTTTCGACCTTGAAGTAGTATAGCATGACAGAGGAAGAGGAGCAATGCTGCTTTTTTGGTAGTATGTTTCGAAGGATAATCTTCTTTCTTTTATGCACTTTTAAATATTATTTCTTCATCAAACCATATGCAAAGTTTTACACTTCATAAAACACTGGATTATGTTCTTAACATAAACTTTACCATGAGCACAACTGTTAATTGCTGGCCACATTCACCATAATTCTGTAAATACGACAGATCAGACAAGATACTTGTGTTTGAAGTTACAAACAGAACAGCATAAGAGGCAAAACATTGCCAGGTGGGTATTTTTTTTTCTAAGAAAGCTGCAGATAACTTAGTGCTCAATATCTGCAGGAGGAGTTTTTCCCTGTCCGTAGAATTAGAGAGCACCTCAAGGGTTTCAGCTTGTGCAAGGGAAAATCATGTTCTGTCTTTCAACTTTCGATAAATACTTTTTTTTTTCCCGAATGTTAGTCAAGGCTGTGGTGATTCAACTAGCGTTCTCCATGACTGCATCACTCTGATGGATGTGTCTGCTCTCTGAACCTTGCTAAAAGGAGGGGACGATGCAGCTTTAAGGAGCGTGGGTCCACTGGAGAGGCATGGGACATACTTATGGCAGTCTCCCACATAATTCAGCTAGTTAAACAGAACCTATGTAAACTGGCATCGTAATGCAAATTGGCAAGCTCTCTCACTTAAGCTAGCAGGTGAATTAATTCTTCCTAGCCGGTTGTAACTCAGTCATTTGTGAGCTGACTAGCCAGCAACCTGCTTGTTTTTTTTAATTGGTGTATGACACAGTCGCTGCTAGGAAGTTCTTAAAGACTGCATTTATTCATTCTATATACTGTGTTTTTAAAAACATAGGCAGGGTAAGAGGCAAGCAAAAGTTTACATTTGTCATTATGTAGAGTTGCTAATATTTTTTTTTACTTTTTCCTTTTTAATAAGTAGGTCACTGTTCAGACCCCGTCCATTTTCTGTGTTGAAAACTTAATGTGTATCTTTACGAATTAAAGTGGTGTAAAATTTTAAAAAATAGGTAGATACCTGGATTTGGGATATTTTGGTTTGGGAAGGGCATTGTCTGTTTGATTTTTATTTTATGTGTGTGTATAATAGCTATACCCAATTTAATGTAATCATTTCACTGTTGCTGGAGCGTTTTCTGTCCTAAATGTTTGTCTTGCAGATCTGGCTTATGTTTCAAATGTTGCCTTTGTTACTTGTCTAGTGCTTAGAGTGATTCCCTGATCCTAGAATCAAGCAAAGTGCTCATGACTCTAGTGGTCACAAAAAGAATGCACATCATGCAGATGCCTCTTCTTTTCCTGCTTTTGCTCCCATAATATGTTCATAGTCCAGTTTGGAAGCATCTAGAGTTAAAAAGCAAACAAACAAACAACAAAAAAACTCTTGTTCTGTCTGCAATCTAGTGCTTAGACGGTAGGATGTTTGCTGTGCTTTAGGTTTTGAAAGGCCAGTTGTTACAAATGACTGATCAATGAAGAGAGAGTACAGATGGGTAAACCTTTCTTCTTATTTATTTAAATAAATAAGACTGTTTATTATTTATTTATGTAAAAAAATAAATGTTGCCATTCCACATACAGAAAACCGTGCCAGAGACATCCGTTTAACAAAAGAATATATGGTAACATCTGTGAGTTAAGAAATTTATGGGAAGCTGACTAGTAAAACTAGCATTTGCCCCTTTCAATTCAGCTATGATTTAAGATTAGATTGGTAACTGGAGACCTGGCCAAATGTGACCTGCCAAGCATTGTCACTTTTATTTAGGAATAAATACAAAGATGAGCTAAGAAGGAAGCAAGAGGTCAGAAGGTGATCTTAAAATAATTTGATGCATTTTTAAGATGCTTGGATGTTAGAGTAGTTGACGCTTAAAAGACTGGAAGTTGATGTATTTTGTAGACTGATCGTTTTTTAAGCAAATGTAATTTCTTACAATTCAGGTGTAACTTCTTATTTTCAAATGGATTGGATTTTTTTTCCTCTAGCCTTTAGGTTGTTTTTTTCCTCATTTTTACTAGTTGTGTAAAATGAAACGATTTACATTTTAAATATGTGACTGGCTATTGAGGCAAAATGCTTATTTCTCATACCCCTGAAAACTTTCTTGTGGGGAAAAAAAAGTGTTAGTGTACTTATCCAAAGTAACCTTAATTCATGGCTAAAACAGGTAGGAAATTACTAAAGGAATTTTGATATGATAATGAAACTGCAGGGACATTGGGAAACCCTTTGAGTACAGAAATACAGCTGAGCGATACAAAGCCATTTTGCACCTTCAGCAAGTCCATTTCCCTTTTTATATTTCTCTTCTGATATCCCCTCTTCTAAACTTAAAGCAAGCCAGTTGGCTGCCTTTTTTAATGCTCTGTGACTGTCTCGGTAGCTGTAGAGTAATTCCATTAAGAGTCGCCTCTGGCTGCTCGCCTTCCCCAGGTGTGGGGACTGTGGTTAGCAAGCAGAGCCAGGGTGGTGGGGAGACATGGGCATGGCGTTGTGGGGAGGGCGACCTGTGCAGCCTGGCAAGTGTCGGGATGGGGTTAGGAGTACCAGCCCTGTAGGCTGGTGTCTACAAATGATCATTGATTCAACCATTTTTTGACTTTTTTTTTTTTAAAGAAGCCTTTTCACATGTATCACTGTAATTTAATTCAAAAGTGTCATAGAGATAGACAGAGATACACGTGTATATATATAGATATTTCTAAAAATAGATGAGCATCTTTGTTTTTTCAAAGCACTGTTCCGTAATCTGCTATTATTTTTAGAAGGTGGCACTCTACCAGTTCAATACACCTGGAGGGCTGCGTTCAGCTCTGGGGGCCCCAGCACAAGAAGGATGTGGACCTATTGGAGCGAGTCCAGAGGAGGGCCACAAAAATGATCAGAGGGCTGGAGCACCTCTCCTATGAAGACAGGCTGAGAGAGTTTGGGTTGTTCAGCCTGTGGAAGAGAAGGCTCTGGGGAGACCTTATAGCTGCCTTTCTATTCGTAAAGGGAGCTTATAAGAAAGATGGAGAGACTTTTTACAAGGGCACGTAGTGATAGGACAAGGGGGAGTGGTTTTAAACTAAAAGAAAGAAGACCGAGATCAGATGTTAGGAGGAAATTCTTCCCTCAGAGGGTGGTGAGGCACTGGCACAGGCTGCCCAGAGAGGTTGTGGATGCCCCATCCATGGAGGTGTTCAAGGGCAGGTTGGTTGGAACCAGGTGATCTTTAAGGTCCCTTCCAACCCAAACCATTCTATGATTCTATGATAATATGTTGTCTTTAAAAATGTTAACTTTTCGTGCAGCAGTTTCTCCTTATTAAGCTGTCAGGCTTGACTGAGCCCTTCTGAGGGAAGCTTGCAGGCTGGCAGCTTGTACAGAACTAAATTTGCAGCCTCCAGCAATTTGCAAACAAGCGTGGTGGTGATGTATTCGTGTTTTTCTCCTCTGAATGCTAGCAGTTCCATCTGAGCGGGCAGTGCCTCCTTGCTGGGCTCCCTTTGCTTCCCTGGACCTCCCACCAACGTGAGAAGCTGAAACATTCACAGTGCACCAATGAGTTTTGAGAAGTGCAGCCATGGATTTCTGCAGTCCTGACATTTCTGTTCTGACTCCGTCCCTGCAGAATATATGCCCGCGTGCTCGTTACATTTTTGTCACCTTTGGGTTTTCAGATATTTTTTAGGAGTCGTTTGAAATTAGTTATCCTGGATTTAATGCTTCAAGACTTTAAAGCTAGACATTGCATGCGTGCTCTCAGGTGTCCTTCGGTAAATGCCACCCTTCAGCAGAGCAGTGACATTTACTTGCGTTACTGAAAAAGTATTTTGCTTTATTTGGTCTTCTAAGAGAAATATTTAGTAAAGATTTCTGTTTAATATGAATGTGCTAGTCATACTTATATATGCTTAGTTATACATATTGTGCCCTGAAATCGGGAGTGTGTAATCTCAAGAAAGTAATTTCAGTATTGTTATCCTACATTGACTAATCCAGTCAGTATTTTAGAAGATTTAAGCAGCTATAGCTACAAAAGGCAAAGTCACTAACACTTTTTGGGAGAGTCATTCCATCTTTCATTTGTAATAAAAATAAGAGGACAAAATTAACGTCTTTGAAAAAAAAAAAAAGAAAAAAAAAAGGATTGTCTTACAATGTTAACTGTTTTTAGAATTTCAAGTAAGTAAAGATAAGTCATAAAATTAACATTCCTGATCACTTGCCAATTTCAGATTCTTGTGCTATTTTTAAACCAGCCTGCTTCTGCTTTTTTACTTAAGTGGCAGGTTCCTCTTTGACAAGAACGTGGAAATTTTTTTTTCCTATCACCGTTAAATTGAAGGATGAAGAAACTGCTCACACAGTTGTTTTTGTTTGCAGATACAAAAAAAAAAAAGGAAAAAAGAAAAGTAAATGCATGTTTTAGATAAGTGTGGTGATTTTCTGGGCAAGTCAATAAAGGTTCAAGGTATTTAGATTAATCTGTTATTTCCTCCTGATAGTAGGCTGTTTTTTTACTTGCAGTAAAATAGAGGAAGTTCGGCATGTTTATATTTAAACCCATGCTACAGCATGACATCTCAGAGGAGTTTAGAAGTGTTAATAATGCAAACCGAACTTCAAGTTTTAGCTGGCAGTACCACAGGCTTCTTGGTTTAAAGATCAGTTAAAATCTGCTGCAGGCTTGCAGACCCTTTTTTTATTTTTATTATTTTGTTGTTGGCATAGAAGGTTTGCCAGCATAGGGAACTATAGAGACGGTTTTCCTGTAGCAGGCAGGAAAAGGGCTGCAGGGAGCCGAACCTGCGGCAGCTCCAGTCCTGGGGGGACACGCCGCAGCAGCCATGGGTTGGCCTGATGAAGGAGGAAAAGAAAAAAAGAAAAGGAAAAAAAAGCCAAAGCTGAGTTTTGGTGTTCTTTTCCTTCTGTCTGTGCCTGTGCAGCCTGCGGTGAGGAGGAATCGGTTGTCTGCGGGGCTGCCGTCTGCCAAAGTGGTGCTGCTGGGCGCTGTGGATGCGAATGGAGGAGGACGGAGCATTGCCTGCTCCAGTCCAAACTACAAAGTCTGCTGCAGTGTTTCCCTTGCAGTTACCTTCTGTAATCATTAAGCATTAGGGGTGCTCACCAG
This sequence comes from Cygnus atratus, assembly GCF_013377495.2. Lineage (NCBI taxonomy): Eukaryota > Metazoa > Chordata > Aves > Anseriformes > Anatidae > Cygnus > Cygnus atratus. The sequence continues at coordinate 120,026,741 of NC_066363.1, forward strand.
GCTCGGGCAGCAGAGCGTGAACGTGACATTCTCACCCGGGTGACTGTAAACAGGAGCAGAGTGCTGCGCCGCCTGCCCTGGGACTGCTTTTCCCCAGGGCTCTACCTCTACCTACAGCATTCCTCAGCTGTTACTCAGCTGCCTTGCCATCAGCACTGTCTGGGACTCCCATGCACACAGCAGCAGTGTTTTTTTGGTTGCAACAGGAACAGGAAAAAAAAATGTAACTGTTTTTTGCAGCCTCCTCAGCCTGTTTGTTTTTTCTTGGAGTGGCGGGGGTTAATTTTGTTGCAATGATGTTTTCCCCACACACACACACTCTTCAGTGCAACCTTTGTGCTTCCTAATTTCAGCTTTTGTTCTTACTCTGCCCCAAAACTTGGGGGGCGATAGAGGGGAATTTTGGGTCACAAGAACGCCACAAATCACTTCTGTGATGAAAAGGAGACAGAAAGAGGACCACAGGCATTAGACAAGGAATATTGTTGCCAGAGCAGCGACGTTTTACGTGACATGAATAAAAGTTCGGGGAGTTTGCCACTTTTCCTGTGCATTGATTGATCTGCTTTTTGTTCTTTGTTTTTCAGATTGCTTCTTTGGCGGGGCCAGGAGGGAAAGTTGAAGTAGAACAAAATTTTCTCAATAACAAACTGAAGACAATAACAGCTTATTTTGGTGATCTAATAAGGCATGACCTCACCTGAATTCAGCATGGATTCTTCCAAACCTTACCTCCTTGTTTACTTCTTTGCATAAGCTTTTGTACAGCTGGCTTGTTCAAAATGACTTGAGCCATTTTCTGCTTTAATTTCTATTCACAAAAAAAGAATGTTTTGTTTAATGCTACTGTCAATAAATGTTTTATAACAGTTTTGACAAAATTCTAAGAATAGAGTAGCTGTAAATGTAGAAAAAATCTTTATAAATGCAGTCTTGCAATGTTCAAGTCCAACCAACTGAAGGGGAGGAGTTCAGGACTTCTTCACAACTCTGGTGTGTGCTCCTTTAGCGTTCACTCTGTTTTGGGCACTCAAATAGTTTGAAAGACACAGTGTGTCAAGAAATAATATCTGTGCTTAAGAAACAAAAGCAGCTGTACATAACATGGAACCAGGTGGTCAGATAAACCACCTGGTACAGCTCTGAGCTGACTTCTCTGGGTCCCTGTGCGCTTGGAAACTCTTTCAGGTTTCCTTTGTGGCACGCAGGTCCACGTTTGCTATGAGTACTGCAGCTTGTTGCAGCATGGAGAGAGAACGGGGTGTGTTTGGGGCTGGCAGGGTTGTACCCTCCTCTTTGCTATTTGTTCCTTTTCTCCCCTTTGTTACAGATATTTAGGAGAAGAGTTCTGACTGGAGGTTTGCCCCAGTAGCTTAGCTGAGGAGCACACAGGTTTGTGTTCCCCCAACCCTTTTTGAGGCCTTTGGGATACCTGGTCCTTGTGCAGGCATCAGGGAGTGGCAGGGGGGGAGCCCAGCCCTCTTACTGTAGGTTTGGGTGGAGAACAGTTACTTTTGGACGTTTTACCAAACAGAAAAGGAGTCAGGAAAGAAAAGGTGTGTGTAGGGCATGGCCCTAGCATTCTCACTGAAATATGCTTACAGTAAGTATCCAAGATGAATTTTGATAACTGCTTTTGGAGTAGAAGTGTAGGAACACAGCTTTGAAGATACTAAGTGCTGATTCTCCTCTACCTGGAGTGCAGCAGATCATTATGTTGGAGGCAGCAAAGACTAAGCATTAAACCATGGATTTGCATTGGTGAACAAAGCTCTGTAGAGTAACTGCATAGAATAACCAAATGAGAGGAATTTTTTTTCCTTCCTCCCTTGTAAGGAAAGAAATCCAGCTTTTCAAATCAGGAGCCTAATGTGTTAGTATCTACGGGTTGTTAAAAATATACATGCAACCTGACCCAGTGCAAGCTTTGAGTGCAGTAAAACGGCACCCAGGACATCACTCTTCCTAACTTTACTGTCCATCCAATACCAGACAGTTGCTAAATGTTAAGTGTTTCATCCATGTTTCCCATGAGGTATAATCTTTTGACTTTTTTTTGTTTGCATCACTGCCTTTTGCCACTGTGCTGCAGAGGGGAAGTGCTGCGATAGTGCTGGCCTCTATGTCAGTATTTAAAGGGAGCTGGAAAGGAGAGAAGTTATCTTCTCTGCAATAAATCTTATAGAATGGCAATGAAGATCCTTCTCTTTACACCTTCCTCCTCCTGATATGTGTTCTCTGTAGATGATCCTTCTGCTATGAGGAAGAAGTTGGCAAGAGTGCTGATATTACAGAGGCCTACTGTAGCAGTGGCAAGTGTAATGAAGTTATTAAGCTTCCACTACAAGCTAAATAAAAAAATAATTATGAGGCAAAATGAAAAATAAACTAATTTATACTGTGTATGTTACAGTTTTCTGTACACTAAAATTGGACTATAGTGGGCTTACAGCTGCTTACAGAAATGCTATGGTCTTATTCTTTGATCATCTTTCCCTGCCGAAGTCAAGGAATAGCTTTTGAAGCATTTGGGGATCTCACAAATGCCACTCACTTTGCCTTCAGAGAAATGGTCCAGTTTTGTTTAGTGTCCAATCTTCAAAATGTGGAAGCTGAAACATGACATAGGGGTTACAACATGTACTGTCCTATTAATATTTGCTTCCAATGTAATGAACTTAGTGGTAAACAGGAAAGATTTATCAAAGGTTTCTGCTGAGCTTTGCAAGCACATTAAGAATCAAAAATGGAAGAACATCCTTATTTATGCATGTTTCTATGTAACCAACAAGTGCAAAATACATCTAAGATAGTTTTTACTACAGGGTTGTCAGTAGTTTCAACCAACAAACTCCATGGAGGACAGCTTCAGTCATGACAAAAGTTTCTCTAAAACGTGGTTCTGTTTTATGTGCTGGAAAAAGGTTAACACGGCTGAGACAGTTAAATTCCGAGGCATCTCCGCCCCGGAGTTTTAATACCCTGTTCAGAGTCCAGTAATATTTTGCATATAATATGCAAGAAATTAGTGTTAGGCTACCAGGAAGCTATGTTGCCACTGTGAAGTAAGTATTCTTAGAAGCTTGGTCTTTTGCTGATTTTAATCTGTAAAATAAGCTACGAGAAAAATGCAGAATTTCTTTTGGAAGTCAACAGCTATTCATACTAAATACCATGAACGCATACTCTTACACTTTCTGCCATGCTCCTGAGCTCTTAGGTTTATCTTAATTAAATCAAATACTAAGCCCAGCCCATTGGTTTCTTTGTTTCTTTTGGCATAGAGAGATGGAAAATACAGCTATGGAAAGCACACTGCAAGGTGCAGTGCAATTGCAAATTCAGTGGGATCAGAGCAGGGCAGGGGTGAGGCTGAACAACTTCATGGTGGGAAATTCAGCATCGCTGCCCTTCTCTGAAGGCCACCGTGTTAATGTTATGGTAAAAAGTCACTGTGCCATGAAGTTTTAACGTACAGGTTTTAGAAAACCTTCCCCAAGTGTAGTTTCTGAAATAACATCTGGCTCTGTATGTGCAGCTCGGGGCTTACACAAACAAATTCGTGCTACACCACAGTGACTGTGGTAACATTTAGAAGAGGGAAACCTCATAAATAGTGCAGGGAAAAAATTACTTGCAGTACCTCATTGAACAAGGCGGTAGAAAATTGTCTCATTTTCACTTGGTTTGTTCTCTGCTTCCGTCTGCCTCATGCTCGCCATTTACTTTTAACTCTGCTTCCCCCCCAAAACCTAAATCTTGCAGTCCCGTGTACCAAGGAGGGTGGTCGTGACCCATCACATGAACGAATTAACCATCACTAGTTTAGCCTTTCAAGCACAGGTATCTTAGTATCTGGAATATCTTGGTGGGGTTCAGGGTCCTTAAAGTTGATTTTCAGTGGTAAGGAAGTTTCAGGTTGCTGTACAAAACCAGACCAAATCTATTTGGGCAAGTGTATTCAAGTGAGGAAAGCCTACAGTGCGTTGTTTCACCAGTTTTGTGGCCAAAAAGATGAGGTGGGGGGGGGGGGCGGGATGCAGCAGAGGAAAAAAATGCTGCAAAACCAGGCTTGAAACCAATGCAGACCCTTTCCTCTTCCAGCTGTCGGAAGGGGAAGCTGCCAAGCGCCCCAGCCCACTGGGTCAGTGAGGGGTGTTACCGATTTGCCTTGTAACTTGGGAGCCTGCAGAAGGGCTCGCTGGCTGAGAAGAAGCTAAAGGAAGGGCTGAAAACAGGTGGGCAGGCTGAACGTGGTGAGGCTGGAGATGTGCACAGGCCACGAACGTCCGTGCTGCAACCACGCGGGGAGGAGGCGGGAGGAAAGGCTGAGCCTGTAAACAAGGCCTGTCCACCACAGGGCCTGGTTTCCATCTCTAGTCAGCACGGTTTTTACGCTTAAAGCAAGGTGTTTGGCTCCATGTCGTCCCTTGAAGGTGCTGGTGGCATCTCTTGTGCCCAGGTGAAGTGAGCAGGGCTGGTGTCCAAGCCAGAGGCATTGCAGCAGCTGGGCTCTGTGCGAGGGTTTCCCTGCGCAGGGGAATTCCCCAGCCAGGTGCAGTGCAATGCACCCCCGCAACCATCAGAAGGGTCTTGCCATTTACTCATCCTTTTCCCTACATGTCTCCACAGAAAGAGACAAAGATCAGTGCCTTTCAGCAGGCGTCCCACTAGGAGTACCTCTGGGTGTCCACGAGCCTGGGGTTGCCACCAGCTGCTCATGTGCCCTTCTTCAAGCCTCATGCAAATGACTTTTCTGAGATATTCCTTTTGGCACGTCTCTGAGGCCTTGGTCTATCACCTTCCTTGTTCCAAAACCAGGCAGAGTTTCGAAGCACTTCCCAGCAGCGCAGGCTTCATCGAAAACCTGCTGAAGCCAAGCCTTGCTCCGGGTTTTGTGGTTCGCAGCCTGCCGAGGAGAAAAAGTGCTGTTGGAGGCAGTCTGGGTCTGATGACAGCGCAGTCCTTCCTGTCTCTGTATGGCTCAAGTCGTCCTCTTCCTTATTCTCAAAACTGCGCTGTGACCTTCTTGTGAAACTGCTGTGGTTTGTTAGAGCAGCACGATGGCTTGGCCAGAGCCTGTACAAGGCATGAACGTGAGAAAGGAGGCTCACAGGGTGCCTCTGTCGCACCGGGAATAACAAAACACCTTTCACTGGTCTTTTATCCTAAAAATGTGCCTGAAGAATGTGTTAGCAGAGAGGATATTTCTCTGCACGGCTACTGCAAATTGATGCAGTTTGAATAAATACATTTATCATATCACAGCACCGCTATCAAGAGCTCAGGGGGCTCTTCACAGTGTCATACACAGCGATGGTAACAGTGGCAGGAGCCTTTGTGAAAGGCGGTATTGTGATCTGACAGCAAAACAGGTCCTAAGGTATTCATTAAATTGTTCCAGACACGGGGACAGCCTATGATTATGTCAAACAGGAGCAGATTGTACGCTCTGCTCTGCTGGTGTACACGAACTTAGTTCTGAAAGCCTGCCTACAGAAGGTAAGCACACAGCCTTGCCCTACAGCCCTGCAGAAGGGCCCAGCCAGTGGTCCCAGAGGGATGATGCTCGGGGGAACCACAGGTGACACACAGGTGCTGGTGCCCTCAGGGGGATGCAGGTTGCACAGTAGCTTATCCTTTTTTTTTTTTTTTTTTTGTATGTTTGGGTGTTCCCAGCAGACAAACGCTCAGATCTGTACTTCTAGAAACCAGCTGTCCCCAGGTGGAAGCTGGAGTTCCCCAGGAAGAGGCTGTGTGGGCAACCCGGGGCTCCAGCTGCGGGTGAAACCTCGCTGGGGGAAGTGTTTTAGTGCTGGGTTTTGACACCGAGAAGCCCCCATCTCCCAACAACAGTGAGTCTCATGGAGCTTCTTCACCTAGTAGAGAAATTACTGTTCAGGGTCTTTATGAACACTTTCAAAAATTGCTCCGTGCAAGTGTTCCTGGTGGCTCAGGAGCAAGCTGAGTGCTAAGGGTGCTGAAAGCAGGGCGGATTGCAGGTCCACAGGAGCTGTGCTCAGGCTGCAGAGCTGAATGCCACAGTTCCTGGATTGTAGCTGCTGCAAGAGAAACTCTTCGTGCCCAGTTTTGCTTCTTGCTGCCAAGTTTTGCGACTTTACTGGCAGTCTTTTGGCTTTCACTGCAGCTTGTAAAGAGCATTGTCTGGGAAAAAAAAAACAAAAAACAGCTTTTATTTAAAAATAGATCTGTAACCCTTGCAGATAAAAAAAAAAAAAAAAAAAACAGAAAAACTAAGACCTGGATGCATTATAGTAGTTCAGAAAGCAGATAAAAATGTCCAAAATATAACTGTTTTGTTGTTTGTCTCTGCTGCTGCTTGGATTTATCGGCTTTATTTAAAGAACTTTGTGCATGTATTATAAATAAATTAAAGAAAGAAACAGTCTGACCTCTTGTACGTTTATTTCCTCTGTTAATAAGAACAATCACCTAATCCAAAATTAGTTTGTATAAAAATTCAAAGAGGAGAAATCATTTAATCTATTTGTAAGTAGAAATACGGTTAGGTGCAGTGGCTACAGCATCAAGGTCTGCCAAGAAGAAATCCAATTTGGCTGATTTGACAACATCAACACTGTCCAGTTAGCTAAAAATAAATAAATAAATAAATAAAATAAAAAGTAGCTATGCCAGCACAGGAGGCTCAGGGCTCAGAAAACCCTAGAAGATTCATGATTTCAGCTGAGCCCAGGGCAGGAACAAGTGACAAGCAGCTGTTTGATAGCTATGAACCATAACAGAAATGAACCTGATTTTTTGGTTCATTTCAGCAGAGCTTGTGGACAGACATGGTTGGTGGTGGGGATTAGGGACCTGGGAAAAATGCCTGGAAAGGAAATTCCAAGGAGTGACAGACCGCAGCTTGGCAGCAAGAAAGGACCCAGCTTGTGTGAGGAACAAGAAGAGCCATGATCTATAGATTACAGTTATTAGGCACCTGGCCTTGCAGAAAGTCTTAAGAGAGAAGGGAAAAGCAGAAAGTCATGCCCATCCTCATGCAGGTGTTTGATGGGGTGACCGGTAGTAGCCTGGAGGACTTCACGGATCTGCTGATGCTGAAGGAGCTGCAGCCTTGCACAGCAGGACCGTGGTGGGCACAGATGAGGTTGTCCGTATAAGAATAACTTAGATAAAGCAATATTAATAAAAGATCAAATTCCTGCTAAAGTCCAGGTTGTATCAAGAAAATGCTGTCAGTTCCTTTCCCCTCTTCTTCTGCAATATGAGTTTTATACTGCCTTTTGGTCAACACAGGGAAGGTTTTTTCATTTACAGTAGACAAGCAGTCAGATGACCCTGGTGACAGGTGTCAAGTCATGTTTGTGAGACTCCACGCCAAGTGTGGTGAAGCTAGGATCATGACCAGCAGTATCATTTTCCACAGCTTATCTCAGAGGTCATGAATACAATAGCTGCTCCATGCTGGCCACAGCAGGACTCGGAAGCACAGGAGCACACCAGGAAAACTGCATTTTAGAGAAAAATACCACAGATGCTTCAGTTGATAGGCCTGGGAGCCAGCTGTTGTGTGATGGGGGTAAAGAATAACTGGGCAACGTGACCCAAATGGGCAGGGTGGTGATGCCAGGTACCCTCTTCACAGCATCTGTAATGCTTCAAGTGCCAAATAGGTCTCCGAAAAAAGCTGGGGGCAAAGAGGCCGTGCAACTGGCAGTCGGCCCCTGTCTATCCAGGCTAGCACCTGCACTCACCTTTCCTGGTTGGTTTTTCACTAAAAACAGATCAAAATGAGTCAGTGGCCTGAAGTGGAGACATGTAGCTGCTGAGGTATGGTAACTGTTAGTTTTCTGGTCGTAAGAGAAAATAGGAATGCTGCAATTTGTTGTTTGTACTATAAAATGTGTTTGATAGGACTATCATGGGTTAACACAAAGAGCTGTGAGTAAACAATATATGTAGGAGCAGACAGTAAAAGTTTAGAATTTTTTGGTTATAACTCATGACTTCTTGCTGATCCTTCATTATTTTAGTTGAATATTTACTTGGTACCATGGATGGAGAGAGACCCAGATCTCTTCCTTGGAGCCAAGGAGAAATTCCTAATTTTCTGTCACGTAGCTTTCCAACAAGGGCGACCCAGACTCCAGTCCCAAAAACAGCATCCAGCCCTGCAGGGGAGGTTACTGCAGCTATGTCTACATCAGCAAGCCGTGCAGCACCATAGGAAGGGAACTACAGAGGAAAACAGTCAGTGCCCCCATGCAGCACACGTTGCTGGGATTTTGCCATGGAGTAGCTCTGATCTGGCCCTGTGGGATGAGTGCACATCAGTGGTTGAAGGGATCTTCTGGTTAGGATTCACATGGCAGGAGCCCAGCTTGCACACTCCAAGACTATGCTGCAATGTGAGTCACAATAAGAGCTGAGCCATTAAATTCATTAAAAAAAAAAAAAAGTGTTCCTGATCCAAATTGAACCACCAGTTTAGAGATACCCCGGGGAGAACGGGTACCCAAGGGACTGAACCCCAGCTCAGCATCCTGATCCAGCTGGAAGAACTGAAGGACCAACCTGAGCCAGAAAAAGGGAAAGGAAAGGAAAGGAAAGGAAAGGAAAGGAAAGGAAAGGAAAGGAAAGGAAAGGAAAGGAAAGGAAAGGAAAGGAAAGGAAAGGAAAGGAAAGGAAAGGAAAGGAAAGGAAAGGAAAGGAAAGGAAAGGAAAGGAAAGGAAAGGAAAGGAAAGGAAAGGAAAGGAAAGGAAAGGAAAGGAAAAAAGGAAAGAGAAAAAAGAAAAGGAAAAGAAAAAAAAGGAAAAAAAAAAGCTCTGCTAGACATCTGTGATTCCTCCTATTATTATTATTTCTACACGTCTGTCTCTACAGACAGCAACTGAACACTCCTACTTTGCAACCGGCAGAAGCTCACTTTGCTTTCACTTAAAATTCATTTCAGTTTGCATTGAGTGATGTCAGGCTGGCTGGCAGCCTGCAATATTTCAGCCTCTGTGGAGCAGCAGTCCCAGGTGGGGAAACACTTTCACAGGACCCACCAGCTGCAGGTGAGATCTCCATGGATCAGGCACACAGGGATTTTCCTGCGCTGAGCCTTTAGGGCTGGTAATTGCAATTCTTTCCCTTCCATGGCATTGTCTATGGAATAAAACTATATGTCACCTCGTGTGAGAGCCACAGACATGCATTGTCCTTACAGGTGCTGGATGAGAGATTAATTTAATAATAAATATTATTCTGTTAATTATATATTTGCTGTGGGCTTTCCTAAAATATCATATGCTGCCATGTAAACACCAGAGTTATCTACATAGGTTATCTTACACCCCACCTCCACCTCCTTCCCATCTGTCCAGACCTTGTGAGCCACCAACTCCACGGATGCTGGCCATCCTCATGCCTGTGGGTGCTCAGGACAACACATCTCAGGAGCTGTGATACAGAACCAGAGCTGCTGGGTGTAACTCAGAAAAGAAATTATGCAACGCAGCCAAAGAAATTAATGAAGTGGTAGCAAGTAGGGCAAGATTGTTTTGAAATGGGAATTAATTATGATAGTATATTAAGCTGATTATGCATCCGGGTTGAGATGTACAGAATGGGTGAGCTATGCTGTAGCTGGGAGAAGCCAGGCGCACAGCCAGACCCGCACAATCTGTGTGTTTGTGTGGCTGGTGGCAATGAAACCCATTGCCCTCTGCGGAGAGTACTGTAAATGTGAGCGGGGTCTGCCAGATGGCAGACATCCGGAAAGACACAAGGAGAGAGGAAAGCATAACCGCATTGTGCATGGAGGTAAGCGGGCTGAGCCTGTCCACAGATGGGAATCTGCAAATCGCAGTCCTGGTGCAAGCTCACGGGAAAACGCTGACGAAGTCAGAACCAAATTCCTGAGCCTCCTCTGTGTAGCTGAAAAATCAGGACGAGGGTTCAGACTGGTCTCATCTACGGTTGCACAAATCTAGAGGAAACTGCAAGCCTAGGTGTGGCTGAGCTGCTGTTGCTGTAGGGCATACAGAAGGGATGTAGGAAGACAAAACTGAGTTCATACTGGTCCTGATGCTCATTAGCGCTGGGGCTAATTATACACTGGATCACCCTGTACATGATATTGGATTGAAAGGCCAAAATCAGAAAGCATGAGGAGTGCAAATATGTTCCTACTTCTCTCTTCCTTTGCTTGCCACTCGCCATGGGCAGCCATAGGGATAAGGTGTCCTAGCGCTGCTGAATGCCAATGTGGGCTGGGGAGAGGGCATTTCTATGTAGCTCTTTTCTTGCTTGCACTATGCTAGTACAAACAAAAAATATTCTAGGATTGAATTCCATGAAATAAAGACCAGAATATCTGGAAGAAAAGAAATCTCTCTTTACTTTTTTTTTATTATTATTTTTATTTTTTCCTTTCTGCATCCAACCTGTACTTGACTGTTTCTTGATTCTTTGCAAAACTTTGTCTTTTCCCCTTTCAAGACAGGCTGAGGAAACAGATAGCAACACGGTCCTCCTACCCTGCCTCATCTGCTTTGATTCAGGACTCAGGCAGGTGAGGGTGAGCTGCTGCTCTCTGGGGAGAGGGTGCTCACCGAACACTTGTGCTCAAAAGTCCCTGTGTTTGATCCCTCAAAGATCCCCAGATCCCTGGATGCTCATTTTCAGGATACATTAAGGGAGAGGCTGGCAATAGGGTATTGCCACCTGACACAGCAGGAATACACCAGCCCATACCTCTTGGAAATGAGGAAGAAAAAAAGCCTCTTCCTCTTACCTGCTTGACTCCCCACCTCCTCCTCAGCTCCTAGTGAAAAAAAGGAAGCTCAGAACAGCTGATTTGATTTACACCCAAGGACAAACCTGTTTGGACAAACGGGTGTGTGTTTTGGAAGCCAGCTACTGATACAGCTTTTGAGTTTCACCTTACCCCAGTAATAAAAAGACCCCAGAGAAGCGCCGTGATTTGGGTGTTTGTCTGTGGCATATGTTAACATCTGTGCAGGAGCTCCTTAGACCTTATCTGGTGTGTGTATTTGTCAGGGGTCTGGACTGATAGAAGGGCACTCTGTAAGGATATGAGCTCCTCCACTCTGCTGTGGTATAAGGGGTTGCTAGTGACTTGTCAGTTCATGTTTTCAATTACTGTTATTACTATTATTTTAAAACTGTGGGTGTTTCTAAAATTGCTTTATATCAGATAATAAGTATGCTCATTCTTTAGTTACAGTAATTAGCATTCTGAGTTTGATTCTGCCACCTCAATTGCTCCAAGAGCTGGGGCTGGTTACCACATACACAAAGCTCTTAGCTCTTTTCTATAAATAGATTATATTATATATCCTAGTTTTAACTCTTGATGTCCCAGAGACTATTCTTCCTACCGCTGTCTTTTCTGTGACTCATTCCTGTCATTCCTTTACAGTTTCTCTCCCACCAAATGATATGTCTTGGAAAGGAATGCCTCTTTTTTTTTTTTTTTTTTAATAACTGAAATAAAAATGTGATTCCTAAGCAATTCCCATGTCTTGTCATGTTGCTGTGGAGCACATTTTCTCTCACTGGCTCCGATGAACAGCTTCTGTATCAGCCTCTCATGGGCCACTGTGGCATTTCCTACCACTTGTGCATGCCTTCTGTTGCCCCAGGAGGGGACATTGCAGATAATTGCCAGGCTACCACGTGGAGCAGCCTGAAAATGCAGCGAGTGACCATCTAGCTGAAAACAAGCTGGTAGGATGTGGTTAGAGCAGAGAAAAAAATCTTGCTTTTAAAAACTGCCTTAAGAAATATCTGAGTCTGTGCTAAAAAGAAGCAATGCACAAGAGCAAGTCAATACCAACAAGGAGAGGGGAGGATTCAATAGTGTGGCACTGCTGGATGTAACTACAGCTTAAGGTATGCTATTAAAGTAAAAAAAAAAAATGTTTTCCTGAAAAACTTAGGGTATTTCACTGTAGAAAGCTGAAAACAGACATTTTGAAGGAAGAACAAACCAAAGAAGTAAAAAAAATAAAATCCAGACCAGAAGATACGCTGGGAGATGGTCCACAAGGACATGCATTAAACCGAGGAAAAGAGACTGGGTTATCTAATAGGAGTGAATGAACTAATTTTTTAAAGCCTTGTTAGGAGAGTGCTTAGGTATTTTATGGTCCGTCTCCTGGATGGGAAACAATTGTCTCATGCTGAATCAAAATCTGATTTTTTAATGATGGGGAGATACCTAGAGCCCAGAAAGTGTGCTACAGTCAGCTCTAGTCAGTTAGGTAAACTGTTGTCCTCCTCACTGGGATACACGTGCACATCGTTCAGAAGCTAAAGCCTGTTCACCTTGCTGCCCAGTGCTTTGCTGCTCTTCTGTTGATAGAGCCCAGCTGGATTTCTTGCTGTACAAAAGCAACAGAATTGCTGGCAGATATTCATCACGACAAGTCATCTGTCTTGTAGCTCACTTCACACCTTGGGTTTGCCATCACCCGAGTCACTTAACCTTGCAGGCACATTATAAAGCTTGTATTTTTCTCACAGCTGGTATGGCATTGTCTATCCATGCAATAGCTCCAATTGCTCAATAGCAAACACATTCTCCATCTAACAGCCAGCTTGGGGAGAGATGAAAAGGCTGTATTGGAGCATTTGCAAGCAGGACATCTTGCTGTGAACAGGTACACGGTTCTAGTACAGGTACAGAAAGAGCCAAACAGACTTTTTGTTAAACATGCCAAGGTTAGAAACACACTGGTCTTATTTTCAAGGGAAAAATATACACGTGCTCCCATTTCTAGAAAACATATTTGATTTCTAGCAGGTCTATTTGTAGCAAGTGCCTCCACTGATAATGAGGGACGTTTCACAGATCTGACTTACCGATGCCCACCTACTGCACCCAGCCAGCACACCGTCCATCCTGTGGCAGCCAGCGGTACTGGCAGAGCACACAGCCGAGTAATAAAGGCAGCAGCTCAAATCTCTGCTCCTGGCTTGGCTGCTGCCAGGGCCTGCCTTGCAGTTGTGCCAAACTTGGACACTTCCACTTGTGTTTTACATGCTCGGGACACCTGTCTCAGTGTGCCAGAAATGCCGCAGATGCCATCTCACTCTTCCAAGGAAGGCTTCATCCCAGATAAATTCCTCACCTTCAGGAGAACGGTGCCAGCCCACTATACACTCTTGAGGGAGATTGCAGCTCATTAAGATGCAATGAGTAACATGTTTGAAAAGGTAATTAAAATGTTTTTCAATCATTCTTGTATACTCTTTTAAAGCAGTATAAAGCTTGATCATGTCTGTGATTGTACTTTGACCTGATGAAAGCTGTGAATGGAAACATGTACAGTAGGTAATATTTACTCTGGCAGTGAACCAGTAGGCAATGTCTACTGCTTTCATTGCTCTGTGGAATAAAAGTTTTGAATTTTGCACTGTACTGAACCATTTATTGTCTTGAAATTGGCAGCAGTAGCACCCAGCTGGATGCCTGTGTGTTTTGTGTTTGTGGACAGGCTGATCCATGGGAAACAATCTAGCAGACAAATCAACTTCTTTATGAATTAAACAAAATCTTTATTTGGGTATGAGGTATTTGAGCCTGAGGGAGCTATTATTTTGGAAAAAGCCCATACAAGGGCTTTCTAAAGCATGGGCTTTGTGAGTCTTACGTATGATATTCTCATACAGCCATTAGTTATGCCTTGCTCTGCGGAACCCGGTGGATTTCTGTGTAAATGGCGATGGGGTCCAAAGCACTGAGCTGAAAGACAAAACAGAGCTGGGAGTCTGGCCAAGCTATTGAGCTGTGCAAGTTGTCCTTCTGCCTCCCACCTTCTTGCAGCCTTTTCCCTAGGACAGGAATGACCATTTCCTATCTGTTTCCCTATTGCATAACACTTAAGAATTTCTTCTAACCAAAAGAGAGAAGGAAAAAAATTACCTAGAAACAGCTGAACACTCAGTACCAAAAATAAGCATTAGCATGTCAAGATAATTCTGTGTGCTTAGAGTCAGCTCTATCAAATCTCACAGTCTCATGAATGTCATGGGATCTGATGTTTTCTTAATTCTCCAGCTGATGATAATCAAGGAACCACATAATAATCTTGACTTCCTTAACAAACTTAAAAAATCTCTTGTAAATTTCTAGCTTTGTGGTTGCTGAGAAAACATGATGCAAGTAAGTCCTAAGTCCTGAAGGTAAACAAAATCATCCCACAGTCATTCCAAGCCTTTATTCACTCCTCCTAGGTTAATATGCCTAGTGGTTCTTTGCTGCTTCTTATACATGAACAGACAAAAAATTGGTTCATAGTGATATATTCTGTAACAGTCTCTGCTCTCATCCTCAGTCAGCCACCTTCATGATTTTTTTTTTGTTGTTGTTCATTTGCAGGTCCAAAGGTGTGTGCTGATAATTGGCCTACAACAATGTGCATTGGATATTCTCACAATTTACACATGCCTTGTTTTCTCTGTGCCTTCCATAACGGGCTCCTGTGTTCTTTTTCTTCCTTAAATTCTGAGTGATCAGGCTATTACACTGGTACTAAACAGAAACAGGCCCCATGCTCACAGACCTCCTGCAGGATTTGGGGAAGGTCATTGTAATAGTTCCTCATCAATTTCTGTATGAAATGAAGATAACCATATTTACTTTTCTGACCTGTTTGGGACTGCAGACTATTTTGGACAGAGTTTGCTTCTTAGCACAGTACATACATGGCCCTACACAACCAGGCTTTATTACTGCTCTCTATTTACTTTTTATTGCCCTGGGAGCAGGAACTGGGGTTCAGTTTTTCCCCTCTCCCAGGCTCCCATGGGCTTCCCCTCTCCCATGGTCCAGAAGAGATGTGGCAAAAGGAGAAATCTGGTGCGAAGTGTTCCTGCATCTGTGCATGGTCCACATGCTAATGATCTGCAACCTGGCTACTGTGAGGTGGGGGGCTTGCAGGGGCTTCCACACAGTGCAGGCTGGGCAACACTTTACAGTAGTTAACACCAGTGTGATAATGCTGGCATTCACTACTGTGAATTGTGGCTGGCATGACTAACCATTTATGGACAGTTCTTTATTAAAAAAAAATAAAAAAATAAAAAAATCAGGATAATAAATTCAGTTTATAATCCACATCAAGGAATATAATCTGGGCAGGATTTTTCTCAGTGATCCGGAAAATACTGTTTGCTGCCAGGTAATATGCTTTCAGAGGTGGACATAAATTATTTTCATGACATTTTTCTGGACTATGACAAGCATTCAAAGCACAGTCAGTTGCCTTACTCTTTCTTTGTATCCATATAGCTTTAAGATGTCTGCCATTAACCATGTTTCAGAGTTTGAATGCTTGATATTTTCAGGAAGAAATGTGAAAAAGAAAGAAAAACATAATAGTTTCCGATCATCAAATATTTTGGGTGAGTCATTCGCCTGCATAGCTAGATAAACGCAACAGGACATCCTGTAACCGTTGTGCAGTTTCTTTAACTTCTCTGTGTCTTTTTTTTTTTTTTTTTTTTTTTTTAATCCTATGACATAAATAGTGAAGTAGGGAAGAAAATGGCAGTGCAGTCCTCTCCGGGCAGTTATACTCTCCTCTGCACTTGGATCCTCTCCTACGTCTGATGGGGAACTCCTGGGGCAACTACCCTCCTAGGTACTGAGGTACAAATAGGGGTTGTGTTCTCCTCCTGGCAAGGAACAGGGAATTCAAGGGCAAAGCCTCCTGAGGGAGGTTAGAGAAGCTGATGTTATTTCTCTGAGCCTTTTGTCTCCTGAAGAAGCTTCAGGAATTACCAACATCAGAGGGATGAGCCTTCACTGGAGCTTTCCAGGAAATGAACCAAAGGGTCTGTACCAGCAGCAGTCCTTTCTCTCACCTGCTGTTCAGAGACTAACCTCCCCCCAGCCATTTGTTTTGCTCTTGCATGGCAGTAGAAGAATTTCTAGGAGATTTCTGGTCTTTCTTTTAGATACTGATAACAGGATGCAGCTGACCAGAATACCAGTAAGAATGGAATGACTGAAGTCAAATTCTGCTCCCAGCAAAAGAAAACAATAAGTCATAAAACATAATAACTCTGGTTATGCAGTCAGTATATTTAAGAGTAACAGAGAAAGAAGGAAAAGCTAAAACATTGGCAGGAAAAAAAATGTTTTCCCCATTCCGTTCTATCGGCAAGTACAAACAGAGCTTTGAATTTCAATCTATCAAATGTCAATCTGTTCATACCCAGAGGCCTTGGAAAGTATATCTGGTATCAGGTAGATAAACATCTGGTCAGTAATCTTGGAGTGAGCATGAGACAGTTTGTGTTTATGTGTTTGTGTATACATGTGTAATCAACAGAAACTAAACAAAACTAAACAGATAGCTTTATGACTACAAATCAAATGAAGGGGAATTAGTGGAGAGATCACAAATGAATAAAGCCTAACTTTCAGTAATAATTCCTGCGAGAATTCTGGAGGCATGACTTCACACCTGAAATAACTGGGATCTTCTGAAATTCATCTTCCTCCTTGAAATGCTTCTTCAAGACTTAGCACACCTGTGGCATTTAAAAGTAATTAGTTGATGAATCTGAAATGGTCATGTATCACTGGGATATGGAGGACTGTGTTGCCACTTATTACATAATGTCTTCACTTAGTATCAGGAAATGCCTCTCTGTGTTCACATAGTACGTGGCACAGTGATATCTAGTTGTGATCATGATAAACCCCATTAGTAATGACCAGGAATCAACTCTGTCAATAAGTCTCGCATCTCATGACCTGATGGCGAGATGATAGAAAGTCAGCATCTAACTACTACTATTACATATATTAAAATCTGGCACTCTTCTTCCTCTATCTCCCATACACATACAACCTCAGTATGCAGAGCAAGATGTGACTTTTTCTTTGTTTTCATTTTCTGTTTACATCAACATTTTCTCCAGGGTGAGGAGTTCCCTTTGGTTTACATACCTTTCATATGGACTTCTTCCACTCCTCATTCTTTGAGCCTGTTCCTGATCTGGTCACAGGTACATTGGCAGCAGGCATTTTGTTCTTTATATGGGCAAACTTTTTTTTTTTTTTTCCACTTTTCAATCACTGGTTCTCCTTTCCTCTCACAGTGCCATCTATTTCACAACCATTTTTGTCAACAAAATACCTCCCACACGCTATTTGCTTTCCACCTCTGGAGTCTTGCCCCAAGTGTAGACTGAGAAGTCAATAAAGTTGGCACTGTCTCTGGATTTACATGCGTATATGTTTATTTATCGGCAAAAAGCCCCAGCTCCAAACCTCAAAGCCTTATTACAGTAAGTAGCGCTGATGTGGGTGAAAAAGCTTTAACCTTTTAATTCCAGGAACTACTTGAAATGTTATTTTCTAGTCTTGACTAAAAGGTAAAGGTTAGTATACATTTCTTCATGGCCCTCAGCAGCCCTTGAGCTCTCCTTTCATCTGGCTCCGGGTTCTGCAGCCTCCATTGTTCTACAGTACTATTGTAGAGCCTTTTCTTTTTATCTCCTTTAATTGGGATAGCTTTCCTGAATAACTTGTTTTTCCCTGCTTTTCTTCAAACATTACCTGAAACTTACCTTCCTCTCGTAATTGTTCTTACACAATTGTTCTCTAAAACCTTTGATTTAGTTGGCTTAGTAAAATATGCTATGAAAAATGTCACAGGAAAGAAAGTGTTGCTTTGTTCCAGATGGTATTTTTATTTCTGTAATGGTTGGGAACTCTCTTCAGTTTACTTACTAAGCTCCTTTCAATGCTTGTTGTTAGTGACAGCAGTATCATTTTTCTGTCATGTTCTCATCACTTTGTCTGGTGTAGGCACTGCAATCCTTTACTTCTCTTTGGACATCAGAGCATATTTAATAAACCAGTTTAGGGTTGTACTTGTTTCCTTTACCTTTGATGACTGACACAGTTGAGCCAGTTTGCAAAAAATAGGTGTCTTTCCTGAGTATTGAACTGAAAAGTTTTTTATAAATTGACACATACACAAACAAATAGTGAAGCTGGAGGGGAAAGAGTTTGTGTTATGCTGCTGTTAGTTTTCACATCTATCATCATATTTTTTTTCTGTAAAACCTGTTTCATTGGAACCCACATACTGGCTAACATCAAGAAGCATAATACTCACAAATAGTATACAGAAGCACACACAGAAATCCATTCAGATGTTGCATGCCGTTTTTGCATGAAAGTGCATAATTCTAAGCCATCATATCCATATTTAGCCTATTTCAGTCTAGCAGAAAGGCACCATCGCCAGAGAACTGGTATGGCGGTCATCACTGTCCCCTTCCTTAAACTCAGTATATCCTCCTGGTTCTCATAATTGTTCACAGGCAAAGCAGGAGAACAATGAAGAGACTAAAGAAGCTGCCCTTTCATGGCTAGGCTTCGTCTCGGTGTCCCGGGGCCGGACAGCCTCAGTGAGGCAGGCCGGAGCTGCAGTGCCCATGGAGGCGATGTGGTGTCACCTCCCAGCAGCCATGGCCTGCGCCTGCCTCGGCTTGTGGTTGCAGGCTCTGCAGATGCTGCAGGACTCCTCTGCACAGCAGTTTGATCCTGGCTGGTGCGTTCAGCCTCGGAAACCTCCAGACAGCTGCTGGCAGGAGGAGGTGAACATTGTGGCCGTCCTGTGCAGGTGCTTCCTGGCTGCCTTGGAGCTGAAGCTGGGTCCGACACCCCTCCCATACAAACAGCCTGCTCTGCGTAGTCTTCCATTCAACAGCACAGCCAGCTGATTGGCAGCCATCAGACTGTCCAAGAGACATTTCTGTGCCTCACAAACATCTGGCTGTGCCTTTTGTTTTCTTCATGTCCTGTCACAGTACATCGTTGTAGGTACACTCCCCCCCATGAGTGTGAGATCCAGGAAAGCCGTCCTGAGGACCTGGCTGGAGCTATCTGTATCAGAAACTTCCCCCCTAGCAGGGCTGCAGTTTTGCCCCCAGATCTCATCACTTTTGCACTGCCCATCCGAGGATCCACAAAGTCTTGGGAGCTCCTTGCCAGCAGCCTCCTGGAGCACGCCATCAAAGCGGTCTTGCAGCAGGGCCTGGAAGTGGCAGCTTAGCAGAGAAGTCCTCTACGCCACTGAGTGTATCTTTCCTCCGGCTGTCTCGTTCAGCCTGAAAGTTTCTTTGAGCAGTAGGGACTACTTCATGGAGATTTTTGGTGCTTTTCTTCTTAAAGAAGTAGCCCCTATTGTTTCCTGCTTACCCTCATTCATATTCTCCACTGCATAGATGAGGTAAAAAAAGTAAATGGGCTACTTAGTTGTCGAAGATTTTACCTGCCAACAACATTTCTAAGTACTATAATTTAATATTTTTATCATTTTAACTAGTATTTATTCTGGGCTAACTCTTTCAGGAAGCACCAGATTGCTACGTTTCACTGCATTCTTACAATTAGCACGTAGCCTTAGCTTTGCCCTGTGTGCCATAATAGCAAGTTAATATCATTGTTGTCAGTCCAAGCAGACTCTTGCCAAAATTGCTATTTATAACTCACTTTTTAAGAAATAATCTAATGCTGAACACATCTACCATGCAGTTGTCAAATATTTGCTCCTTTGAGTTTTAAATGTCATTCAGCCTTTAAATGGAGCACAGAAATTTTGCTGTAGCAGGAAATGTTAAACCTATGCCATTAAAAGAGTTTTTTTTTTTTTTTTTTTTTTTTTTTTTCTTGTACACTTTGCCATAGTGGCATAATTGGATGAGAACAAATGTATCTTAACAACTTTGTTACATTTTACTTTTTTTTTTTAATCAGGATTTTGATATTCATGTTATGATACTAAAATGGATGTCAAGAACTGTGTTTCTAAATCCAGCTTTTAAATATTAAGCATTGAAATAACTGTACATTGTGCTGTCCTGTGCAAACACTGGATACTGCATCTAGATGCAGTCTGGATGGGTGGGCTCAACCTTGTACACAGCAAGCTGGCTGTGACTGTCTCACCAGTTTTCTTATTCAACAAATTTCTTCCAACTGCTACCTGCTCTGCAGGTAATGCTGTCTGAGCGCTAAAGGAACTTCTTCCAGTTCAAAGGCAAATGAATACTGGGAGAGCAGGCTGAAAAATTGTGAGGAGGGAAGGGTGCACATGAATCAAAAGCATGGTCTCACTTTGGGGCCAGTGTAGCTGAAGGAAGACTAGGTAGGGCAGGAGGGTGGGTGAGTTAAAGGGAAGCTTATCTGAGAAAGCGTTAAGAAAACAGAGATTAGCAGACCAAAAAGAATTGGACGGAAACATAGAATAATTTGGGTTAGACTCCAGCTCAAATCAGGGCTAACTAAGATCAAGTTGCTGTGGGCTCTGTCTGGTAGTTTTGAGTTTCTCCAAGGACAGAGATCCTACAGTCTCCCTATCCACTTGTTCTGGGTTTAACCACTCTCAAGGTGAAAGTATTTTTCCCCAGACCCAGCTGGAATTTTTATTGCTGTAATTTGGCCATTGCCTTTTGTCATTTGCTTTGCACCTCCAAGAATCTGGCACATTCTTCTCTATAACACATCTTCACATAGTTGAAAGCTATAATTAGACCTCCACCAAGTCATCTCCTCTCCATTATGAACACAGGTCTCAGCTTCTCTTCATATGTCGAGCAGTCCAGTTCCCTAATCATCTTCACGGCACTCTGCTGAACCTGCTCCAATTTGCAAATTGATCCCTGGTGAGGAAGAGGTGAAAGGTAATAGGGTAGGAGAAAAGCTACAAGACAAAAGAGGATATGGCGGAAAACCTGCAAAAAGTAGAGCCCAGAGCAATTAGAACAATGTATACAAAAGAAAGTGGAGGATGGGAAGGCAAAAAAAAAAAATAGCAGGAGGAAACTGGCCATGTAATTCCCACTGTGACCTGTAGTAACTATGTTACTAGAGCATCTCAAGAATTTGGCCCAAAATGCTTTTATCTTAGAGACCTGTTTTTTCCACTGCTTCCCTTTAAAGGTTAGTGTTGACATGCATTTCTTTCAAAAGTGGCTCACTAAAAAAGTAATTAATTTTTCAGTAGTGTGCATAAATTACGGACAGCATGAAATGGGAGGTTAATCACATAAAATAGTCACGTAAAAGTAAGTGATGTTGGCTTTTTTTGCATTAGACTTAATCTTTTACAAACACAGATATCTAAGTAAGAACTCTGAGACATAAATGTGGGGGTGACAGATAGTGATGCCTTTTCTCTGATTCCTTGATTTTCTTAATTGCAGCAGGCATGGCCATGAGCTTGCTGTGCGACCACTTTCCCATTTGTTTTGAAGCATCCTGGTCTTCCAGAAGGTACTCTCCAGCTTGGTGGCATGGGTGTCATTTGGAAGATTTTGCTTGAAATGGTTGTCAGGGCTGTAGCTCTCTCTAGTAGGAAGAGATTTCTTCTACTGCTTTGGGACTGCTGTGATCTGTTCCTCTGATCATGAGCTTGACAGATCAAGTGGCTGTTGCTCAATGACCCCATCGCCATACTTTAGCAGACATTGACTTGACGCACTGGGGCATAAAGCTACTTCGGAGGCCTGCTGATGTCAGTCCTTGACAACGCACTACATCTGTGCAAAGATGATGGCGAAGCAGAGCGACATTTTGAGTAATGTCACTGAACAATGGGACTACAACTACCACCTTGTGTATTATTAATTCTAAAAAAGGCACATCTGCTTTTTTTCAGGAAAACATTTGTGTAACTGTCTACAAATCTAACCCAGTATATGTTTTTAAGGATTCTCTTGCATTTTTTTCTCATTCAGGATATTACTTGGTCAAGCAGATATTTTACATTTTCAGCTGTATTTGCAGATTATGAAACACCTACCTACCTCTGCTGAGTGAGCTTTTTTCACTTTTGTCATCTTTTTTTATGACTAATTAGCCTGCTTAATCACCTGAAAAAAATGTTAACTGTTATCAAAACCTGTGACTTATACTGAAATAATAATGTTATTAATAAAAAGCATTAGACAATTTATAGAATCACAGAATCACAGAATCGTCTAGGTTGGAAGAGACCTCCAAGATCATCTAGTCCAACCTCTGTCCTAACACTAACAAGACCTCCACGGTAAACGGTAAAATATTCTCAGCACTATATAGTCTTAAGTCTAAATTCTGAACTGAAGAGAAAACCAGAAGTCAAACAGAGTAGTAGTAGAAGATACAGAGTCATTCTGTCTGGTCAGCTGTGTCCCACCTGAGCCCATTTAAGGGACTAAACGAGATGGAATTCAGCAGAACAATTTTGGAGAGGATATCCAAGGTGCTGGGAGTCCTTTACCAGGTACACAATGGTTCTGATACCCTCCACTATCCTTGTATCTCCCTAGTCAGTTGCCTTCCTGTTGGGATAAAAGACTTGGAAAACATGTACCATCCTCAACATTCAACAGATATTCATGCCCTAAATATTATTTTTTCTATCTACTTTTACCAGCATTATGTAGCAAAAATTATAAGGCAGGAAAAAGTGTCTGTACAGATGTTTAGGTAGTAGATTCAAATTAGATTAGAATCGAATGTGTATTACATATTTTGGTTAAAAAACGTTATAGATGGGTTCATTCCTTTTATCTCTGAGATTGCACAGTTCACAAGCACCCTCACAACTGTACCTGAAGAAACGCTGATACAAATAGCAAATTAGCTGTGCTTACTATTAGGCAATTTGCATGCCTAATGTAAAGTATGCATTTTTATGTGTTGAGGGACTACACGGTGCAGGTCTGTTTCTTTTTGTGAGCAAACTTGACTTGCTTCTGAGTATGAGCTAATAAATTTAAACCTTTGTGTGCAAGAAGGCTGGCTTGGTGACAAGAGTGTGTGCACAGGTGTGGAACCGAATTGTTGTTGTAGTTTCTAGAACTAGGTTCCTAGCTGTAGGAATTAGGTGTAAACTGTTTGCTTTGTTCATAGAAGCTGTTTTATATATATATATATTCTGTTACTGTGTAGCCCATGGGGGAAAAAAGGCACATATGCTAAATGGGCCTTTTACTTCATTATACTTCATACATGTAAAAATTAATTTAGGCAAACAGACAACTCTTAATATGCATGCCATCTACAAGACTAGCCTAACAACCCCACATCTCAGTCTTAAGTTGATTTTGGCATTTTGAGCTGTATTTCTACTGCCACCCTTGCTTCTAAGGCAGTGGTTCAATGCAAAGTAAATATAATTTTAAAGACTTCTGGACCAAAATTTTAGTGACCCTCTAATATAATGAGCTGACCTGATATCTTGAGTCATCTTATTCTGAAGGGTTAAATTTGTATCAACAGATTTTAATCTGGCTTTGCCATAGCACAAGTTCAGTGGCTCTCACACAGCTAGACCGATCCCAAGGGTCTGCCCCAGTGCCCTCTTACCTCCACACTGCTCACCCTATTTAAAGATAATAGTTCTTAGATATCATCAGCAAGCTTACAATCTTACATGCATCGGCCATCTCTGATGCATCTGTGAACACTTACGTAGTCAGGCTTCTTTGTCATAGATCATATCCTAGATTGCTGCCTTGCAACAAATCTCTTCATCAGATTTTTTCCTTAACCCTTGCCTTAGCATTCACACAAGTCTGCCAATACAGCACTGTCACTGACTCAGAGCCAAGCTAACTAAAGTCAAGCTGTAAATCTACTCAAGACATAAAAATAGCTGGTGTTCTTCAGAAACTGTCCATCCCAGTCCTGCCCCTTACACTACATCATGCTGCAGCTGTTTGTGGGCAATGCATATCAAGACACAGGTTGCCATTTTCCGCAGATGATTCAGTGGGGATATCAGAGGGACCTGGAAAAGTTAAGAGCAGAAGACAAAACTCTGAAAAGTTCTGAGAGGTGAGTAGGAAATTAAGAACGGTGGAAAGGAAAGGTGAGGTGAGATGGTGCTGACAGTTGCTATCATTAGAGTGATGTAACATATCCTGAACAGGTATATACATGTACTTTCAGAGAAAATAGAGGACTCTGTGGACAAAGAAACTAAGGTTCCCATTTGTTACGGTTGAAGTCACTCCCCTTAAGGCAGAGGAGGAGTCTGAGCACAACAACCTACCCACATGGAAAAGGCAGCCAAGGAGAAATAAAATATCCTTAGCAGCCAAAAGCGACGCCTATTCCCAAATGCTCCAAGAACACTTTTTTTTTTTTTTTTTTTTACCCTGGATAAGCTTTGCATTTTTTAGTAATTCATTCTCGTCCCAAGTGTTTTGCTGACAGACTGTCTAGTATCTGAACAATGCTGCTCCCTAACTCTTGCATGTCCCTAAGCCATGTGGTACCTCCCCATTACTGCCCTTAGTGTTCCTCTGACCCCGGCACCACAATACTTTGTGTCAAGTCAAACTGCATTTCATACTCCTGGGAGCCTTCCAGGTCTGTGATCCCAGTGTGTCCCAGTGTTGCTGACTTATCCCTAGCAGCCCCCTCACTTGGAAAGAGCCATTTTCCATATTATTAAGTGTTAAAACTTTCTATGAAAAAGGTTTCACCAGTGGAGAAATTTGCCTTTGCTACCCTCCACCCTGTTGCAAGACCACAGTAATTTCTGGCTCAAAGGCTGTAGATCATGCCTTACATCCTTCAGAAACGTATATGCCTTCCTTCAACCCAGGAGGTCTCCTTTCCCCCAAATCTAAGCTCTGTGTAGGTGGTTTTCCATCCCTTACTGACTCCAATGCACAGCCCTTCATGGGTTAGGAGCATCCTATCCAAAGAATCTGCACATGGAAGCTACCAGCAGCTGAACTGATCCAGGCAGGGCAGAAGTTGCTGGTCTTAGGCCTTCAAACAGCCTTTGGAAACGTTATCAACCTGTGCAGCTAAGGAAAGAACAAGGATTGCTTTGGTTCTCTTGCTAAACCAATCCTAACGACTTGTGGCAGAAACCAGAACAAGTACATGGCATGCATGTTAGCCAGGACACTGGACATCATCACAACCACCTGCAAGAAAGATGTGGTTGTGATGATGAGAAAGAACAGACTCTGTCCTGGACTAAATAAAGTACCCTAGGATGTTCAAAGTGTGGGGCCAGGTGACAAACATAGCTGCTGTTGAGATCACAAGTGCTGCCATAGACTCAAGAGGAGGTCAGTAATAGCCATAAGGAACATCAGTAATTCCTCCTCCCTCAGAAGATCTTTCTACCTCAGACTTAGTCTTCCTGCCCCCTTCATATCCTCCCCTCAACACCTCCACACCAGATAAGCAGCTACTCAAGGCTTGGCAGCTGCTAAGGAACAATTCCCAAAAAAGCAGGCATTGCCTGCTACAGACAGTGTATGAGATTCTTGCTACAGCTCAATCCTGGGCAAGAACTTGGGCAGTGCCCATCTTCCACACCTGCAGTTCAAATTATGTCTGGAAATAGCTGTCATGTCCAGTTTTGTTCAAGATCTGGTTTTCTTTTGCACTTGCTTTTCAGTGACTTCCCGTATTCTTGATTTGTTTCCAGCTGAGAGCTTTATCTGGGGGCTTTTCATAGCAGGGCTGGATGGCATCAGAGATATTAAGGGCTGAAATCTCAAACATTTCAAAGCCTGGGGGAAAGAGCTGCAGTGGATGGGACAGCACAGCTGGGATTTCAAAGTCAGCGGGCCTGGCTTCAAGAATGGGATACAAAGGGCTTCAGGGGGAATCAGCAACTGGGAACAGGAAAATCAGAGAAAAGCTGATTTACTGTTCATGTCCAACACATGCATGATTTCAAGTTACAGCACACAGCTGTCGACCACTCAGCAGGAAAACAATTAGTCAGGTTGTCCCTGACAGTGCGACCCTCCCCGTTTTCACAGGAAAGGAACAAGCTGCAGCTGGAGGAGGGACTGGTGGTACTTCCACTTGTTACACCCCTACCCTGCCACCATCTGCTCTAGTAGCTCTCTTTTGAGTTTCTGTGAAGGAAACCGCATACAGGCTGGAGCCTGGCTTGGAAGAGCAGTTCAGTAACCCTCCAGCTTCCTCTTAGACACAGCAGGGCCACTCTGAAGCCTGGGGGGGGTAACACAACAGGTTGTGGCAAGAGCTAGGTGACTGCTAAATGCAAGAAGGGGTAAGTGGGCTCATTCAGTGTTACAGTGATTTGGCAACTCCATTATCTAAAAGGGTTCAGCAACAGGTTTGTACTTTGCGTGGCTACAAACCATCAGATGGACAGGAGATATGGAAGACGTGAGTGTCATATGCTTTGGCAAACCAGCCAGGCCGAGCTGACAGCAGCAAAGTATCTGCAATGACCCATGATGGCTCATTTCATCGTTCCTGCTGATGGAAAATTTGCCAGGTCAGGAGACGAAGAACGAAGAAATCACCCTATCATGTTGCCACCACAGGTAGCACAGCTTTCCAACATGCCCTCTGTGGCCAAAAAGGGTGCAGTCTGAGAACTTTGTGGGTGACAGGTGTCACCTTCCCAAGGCCAGGCTGACTGGTAATACACCAGTAAAAGTCAGGTGTTTTCAGGTTTCTTATAGCCAAGGCAACCTTCTTGATGCTCAGTGACACTGGTGATGACTGTCTTCTGTCCCAGAGAGGAGCTCCTTCTCACAAACCCTGGGGAACACGCAGAGGGGGTTGATGACTTCAGTCAGTACCAAACGTTTCCATCAATGCTACCAGTTGGCCTCATTAGCTCAGTGCCCACATATGTTGCCTCTGCTGCCCCAGAAGAAACCAAAAGCTGTGCCATGCAGGGATCCTTCATACTGCTGTGTGGCTGTGAGCAGGGAAGGGCTGCCTGCCTTCCTGCTGCTACTGCAGCTGTCCAAGGGCGGCTTAAACACTGCGCTGCTCTTGCACAGCAGAATTGCTAATCGTGGTCCAATGCCTCTCTGTGAGGAAATTTTCCATGAAAAATGGCTGATCTTGGAAAGGGAAAGCTATACTTCCAGAGCAGCCCACTCTGGAACCCACCTCCAGGAACAGCACGTTGCCTCTGAACTAACATTTCATGTGACACTGGACGGGCAAGATGCAGGCTGGATGCCCAGTCAGGCTGCTGAGACTAGGCATAATGCCCATAGTTCAAGGCAGAAAGAAAAAAAAATCCACCCAAACAAAAATCTCTCTACAGTGTAATCTTTCTAACTTGAAATGACCACAAACCTGCTCTTGAATTAGCTCAGATCTGTTCTTTCAGGTAATTATATTAGTGATCACAGTGCTGAATTAAACATAAATGAAACCCACTCTTTAATAGTGTGGGCAGACTCTTTGGACCAATAAAAGTATCTGCAAATAGCCACAAATCGTTGGAAGTAAAGGGCTCCTGGAACTGCTTGTTTGCCAGCTCACCCTTATTATTGCCTACATGAATGAGCTGTGAAGAACTCATCAGTTCAGCTGCTTTTCTTGGCTCTGTGAATAAGATGATATCCATGAGAACCAAGAAGACCTTTCATTTGATCTGTCATCTCTAAAGAAAGGCAATCTGGACTTTCTACAGAATACACATAGGCCATTTTCAGTCCCCATCAGAATACTCACGAGTGCCGCACCACAAGCACAATCTCACTGATTCCAACCAGTTCTCAAACTGGCTAGCAGTGTTGGACATGTTTCAATTCACTAATGAGCGGTTTTTCTGCTCACAGCCATGAAACAAGCAGGGAAAAAAAATAGGAAGGATTCCTGTGCATAAAAAAAGCTAATGGCAGGTGAATAAAATATTTAAGATCAGCAAAGACACAAAAGAATCAGCTTTTTCTTAATTTTCAGGATCAGATTATCTCAAGGCAAACACTTTTTCTGTGTGCTGTATTATTATCGCTCATTCATGGGCATTTGAATTAACAAGTTGAAATAAAAAAGGGTAAATTTAGGTTTAATGGCCAGAAAATGTCAGTGTAATAAAATGTAAGAGGCTGTGCATTAAGCAGACCACCGTCTACAGGAAAGATGCCAGATTTCCCTAATTTAATCTACTGAGTATGTGTTGTGTTAATCCAAGTGACAGGTCAAGTGCAGGTTGAGTCAATAGAGGGATCTGTGCATTATTCTGCAAAGTGTTGTTAATTCATCACCAAAAAAATCAGCATGCAGGTCACAATCATAAAGTAAGATAGGATACACTACAAATAATCACAATGCAACTACAATAAAGACTATTTTTGTTGGTGTTCTTTTCATTTCTCTTTAGTGTGGCAAAAATTATTTTCCTAGGCTTCAAACTGTAAATAAGAATAGGAACTGAAGAATATCCACCAGAGAGTGCTTTAACCTGCTGCTTCATAGTTGAAAGTAACATTTCTTCCTTTTAGTCTTTTTCTTTGAGAAGCAAAGTCTTTGTCAAGAGAAGCACATTTATTAGAATAAAATTTGAAAATATTCTTCTTACATAGGCCAGTATAACTTTCTCTACAAACATGGGTTATAATAAGAAATGAGGCATTGCAAAATGAATTCCAAAACGTGTTGCTTTTATTTTCTGTTTGCTTTTTGTCCCCCAACACTTTCCAATGAATGAGAATGTGACTTGGATCTCATTTTTTATAACCCATTTTTCACTATTTGTTAAAAAAAATGCCATGTTATTACAAAGCAGGTTAACAATTTGGACTTTAGCTATATAATGATAATCTCTAAAGGAAGAAATAAAATACAGAAAAACAATGCAGTGACCACGTAAATGCTGGAATCTCTAGAGAAAAGCTATTTTGCTGTCAACAAGATGAGAACAAGTTTCCAAAACCAACTCAGACTAGAAAGCCAGATGATTTCATGTTTTAGTTTTACATGTATCTTTGATCTCTCTTTCCCTGTTATTCTATGCAGAATTTACATCTTTGTAAGCCTATTTTTGAACAAAGAGATCTTTTTCATTAATTAATTAATTAATTAATTTTTCACTGAGTGAACCTGGGTGTTCCTTGGGATCTCTCAAATGACTGCTCTGGATGCTCCACTTCTGGTTTCATGACTAACTAGCATTCTTCTATTTCTGCTCTGCTTTTGTTTTCAAGAATTCTCTAGAAAAGTAATCAGAAACTCTGGAAAAAAAAGGAATATATAAAAACATAGCGAGAGAAATTATCTTTTGAACTCTGGTGTTTGCATTGTCTGTGATAAAGTTTGATTTACTGTCCCAAGCCATTATTCCCTAAATTCTGTGCCACCTCATACTCCTGGATATAATCCAAGTAATGACTGGATCAGTAGTCACCTCACGGGTGAAAACCTGGATTGCTCCACAGTCTATAGGCTACGTATATGCCAGTAATTAACAGTGACTGAGGAAAAATGTTCCTGGACCTTGGAGCTCTGAGTCTGCAGATAATATAGGTCCCTGGCCAAAGCCAATTATCACTCCAAAAATTTCCAGAGCTGATCTGGAAATTAACACAGGCCAGCGACTACTCAAACACCAGTTTGCATGTAGTCCCCTTATTCTGGATGCCAAGAGAATTTAACAGTTTGGACACAGACTGTTACAGCACCAGTTGGCCTCAGCACTGGAGAATGTTCTTGCAGCCCTGTTTGATCCATTAGTAGCAACACGGTCTGGAGTTAAGCCTGCCCAAAGCAGAAAATCAATTGCTGAGTAATAAACTCTAGCTGGCTAACACAACTCACCGCCCTTCTTTCACTACACTGATTGGCTTAAAGGAAACTTCAAGTCTCGTTTTACATTCCTCAAGTCACCCAACTTTCTTGATCTAAACACAAAGACATTTTAAAACATCTAACTACCAGTAGATCTAAAGATGTAAGGAGGCTGGAACTGGGTTTTTATTTTTTCCTCTCGGTGAATATATAATGAGAGAGAGAGTGAGAGTTCATTTCCTGCTTATGCTGTCTAAGGCAGATTTGGTGCGTATTGGTTGTACCAGAGAAAATAAAGATGCATAAAATGGTGACTTATATTAAGTGATACTAACAACCTTTTTTTTTTTTTTTTTTTAATTCTATAAAGCACAGTATATTTATTCTACTCCAACCCTCCTTCATATTAGTTCTTTCAGGGCATGACTGATGAGTTTCTGCTACACCTTCCAAATCTAATATCGCTCAGCAGCCTAGTGAGTTTAGTTCAGAACTTCTTTGAGTCTTCTGAGTTATTCACACTATAGGCAAAAACGTATTGTACTAGGCTGCCAGATTGTTATGCATTTATAAAACTCAATTCTGTTTTATTTATACTGATGCTTTGGTAGGAGAACGTGGATTTTAAACCAAGCAGAATGCTTGATAACGGAGAGAGAAAATAGAGAGGAAAGTAGGGAGGTCAATACAGATGTGGGCTTCGTGTACCACTTCTCCTCTCCAAGAAGAAAGACAGAAGATCAAGGAACTTATTCTATGGAGGAAAAGGGAAGCGTGAGACCCTAGCAGTACATTCTCTTGAGCCTCTGTGACAGCACTTCCAAACAAAAGTAGCTTATTTTGCACAAACTTTTGGAATTCAAATTTCCAGCCTAAAAAAATGCCCCAAACCCAAAGATAATGTAAATTAAATCAAACATTTCCTTTTTATTATAAACTTTCCATAGGAAAAAAAGGTTGTTTTATTTTTTTTTTCTTTTTAAATGTCTTGGGGGAGGGGAGAAAATCTTTACCAAATTTTTAGTAACAGATCTACAAGACACTGGTTTAATCATTGATGGAATAGTTCAAAGACGATAAGCAGCTGTTGCCCTCCACCTTTCAGAGCTCTACAGATACACATGGACATGTGGGCCTGATTCAGAAATGTGGCAAATCGTGTTCTTAGTGCTTCTACAGATGGAGTCTTCTATGGGATCAAGGCAGTGGCCTGCGTGCTTAAGCCACAGCCTAGAGAGAAAACTGCAGCACATGCTACAGCAAAGCAATTGTGACAGTTGTACATCACTCTGTGTGACAGGCCATTAATCAATGCCAAAGTCCTACTGGCAGAGTTTGTTTTCCTGGGAATGATTCAGGTTCTTTTCTTAAACTCACAGGCTGTGAGCTGCATCGAGCCATTTTCAGCCACCTGGATGCTCTGATGGAAGTCCTTGCCATCTCCTCAGTCTGCTCCAGCTCCCAGCTAATTAGGTCT
This sequence comes from Cygnus atratus, assembly GCF_013377495.2. Classification (NCBI taxonomy): domain Eukaryota; kingdom Metazoa; phylum Chordata; class Aves; order Anseriformes; family Anatidae; genus Cygnus; species Cygnus atratus. Next base: position 120,057,767 of record NC_066363.1, read on the forward strand.
TACTGGTGGCCTTCAGAAAAGGATGCAGGGCTACTTTAGAGCATCTTGCAACTATTTACCACCTTGACAGTTCCCCAGACTTGTCGCACTGTCTTCAACACTGTATGTGGAAAGCTTCAAAGCTTTTATTTTGAAATTCTGCCTTTGTAAACCTCCACGACCCGAACCCGTCCAGGTGGCCCGGCAGTACACATATGACGCCTCAGCTCCCGTTGTCATCGAGCTGTTCAGCTGCATCCTCTAGGCGTTGTCCGCATGCTCTTGCTTCCTGTTTGGAGTTTTGCTGATGCGTGAGGTTGTATTTCACTCTCCAATTGGCCAGTAAGCCCCCCTTGAAAAAAAAAAAAAAAAAAAAAGATAATATTATTAATAATGATGATGATGGTGATGGTGATGATGATGATGGTGATGGTGATGGTGATGATGATGACAATAATAATAATGAACTAATCAAAGATAATTTGATCGTATCTACTCGTTCTTTGCTTTTTCCAAGCCAGCTTGGTGGGTCTTCCAACCCACGGACCCCAGACGTTCCCCAGACGGGTTCTGGAGAAGCTGACTCCTTTTTTTTACGGCTGCTGGTGGCCCGGGACACCCTCCTCAGCCCCGCCGTACCCCCTCCGCCGGCCGCACTCCCCGGCTGCCCCTACCGGGGGTGGCAGCGGGCAGAGCCCCCCGCGCCACCTCGTCCCTCCCCTCGCACCTTTCGCGGCTCCCCGGCCCCAGACGACCCCGGACGTGGGTCGGGCCCCCCCTCGGCTCCTTCCCCCGCCGCGGGGGCGGCCGCTGCTCCCCGGGAGCCCTTTCCTCTCTCCGTCCCTATGCAAATCGCGCCCCGCAGCAGGAAGTAGGCTGGCGGGCTCCCGGCCAACCGCCGGCACCGGGGCCAAGTTCCCTCCGCCGGCTTCAGCGCCCGTGTCCCGGCCGGCGGGGCAGCAGCGCCGCGCTCCGCAGCCCCCCGCCCCCGGCCCGCCCGCAGAGCCCTCCGCAGACCCCGGCGACTTCACCCGCCGCCCACCGAGCCCCGCACACGGCGAAGTAAGTGCTTTCGGCGTCTGTCCGTCTCTCCGTCCGTCTGTCCGTCCCGTCAGAGAGCCCCCTCCCCAGCCGCCCCCACCCCGCAGCCCCCCGCAGCGCCGCCCTGAGCCGGCCCGTCCCGCACGGAGGAGAAGGAGGAGGAGGAGGAGGTGGTGGAGGAGGAGGAGGAGGAGGAGGAGGAGGAAGGGGGGCTCCCTGCTGACGGTGGCTCATGGGCGCCGGGCAGGCTACGGGTGTCGGTCGTGGTAAGGGGCTGCGGCGGTGGGGGAGAGTATGGGGGCGCTGGGGGATGCCTGGTCCCCGCCCGGGGGGTGCCCGACCCCACACAGGGGGTGTCTGACCCCATACAAGGGGTACGGAGCGCGTTGCGGGCAGCTCTCCCCGCCGAGCAGCGGGTACTGGAGGGGGTCTTAACGGGAAACGCGGCATTAAAAGAGAGAGAAAGAAAGAAACCCGCGATAATCGTCCTCAAAATGAATGATTTACCTCTTGCTGCTCTTCCCCGGCTTGCGCTGGGATCTTCAGGGCTTCTCAGTGTGCTGTGCTGTGTCAAATTAACTGGTTCAAGGCTGCAGTCGGTGTCTCAAGCCAAGGGAGCAGCCTTGGTTTACTGGGTGTTCCTCGTTAACTGCTTTTCCTAAGGGAATAGCTCCCGGAGCATCTTCCAAGTTAAAGCTGCTTCCTCCTAACTGGGTGCTCTGATGTGCTTCGGCTTAAACGAAAGAGCAAACGGCCTCGTGGTGTTGCTTGCTGTTACCATAATGATGCTGTATGCCCAAAGAATGGTCGTGAGGGGTTTCCTCCTAATTTTCTTTAGGAGGATCTGAAAGCCAGGCTGGATCTCCGTAGTGGATGCCACACCTTCAGTAAAGCCCCTGCATTTGGAATTTCTGTTGAAATTGCATCTTCGCGTCTGCAGTGAATGGGTTCCCAAGAACTCACCTCGCTGCTTCACTGACCTCTGTTGGCACTAAAGACCAAAGAGATTAACACCTTAAACTTGTTTAGCCAGATCATACTGTCGTGGACGTACACAAGGAGCACAAAGGTTCTTGTTCTATTGTTTTAACTGAAACCCGAAATCAACGCCTCATCTCTTGTCTTTCATTCCCACCTTTGAAAAAAGCCCAGTCTGACCACTCTTATTACAGCGTGCTAAAACCAGAGTTGGAAATGACATGAAAGACCTTTGTAGTTTAGATATCTTGATGTTAGTTGCAATATCTGTAAAATACGGTAAATAATTCTATACTGATCATACTATTACTAAAGACTTAGTTTTTATTTTCCTTTAAAAAAAATAAAAAAAAGGAAAGACTTGGGGCAGTTGGGCAGTTACAAAGTTATGTTGGGGAAACATGGCTTGGTTTTGTCCAAGGGGTAGTCAAATTGTGTGAATTGCTTTCAGCCCAGTACTGAATGCACAGTAATTGTTGCTTATGACAGGACCTCATATCTTTATAATGGGTACCACCATCAACACCGAGAGTGTGGATGAGAAAAATCATACAGTTTTCTCTGAAAAAGTAGCAACTGGCTAGATATCAGTTAGATACCCGTAATAGGATGTTATGAAGTCTTGGGCAAGGATGAAAAATTAGTGAATTCTGATATCAACAGCTTTCTCATTCTGTTTCTCTCCTTCAAGATTTGTAGCATTTTTCTTTCTCCATTTGAGCTTTGTGAGATACAGACTAGAAATGAGTTCTTTCTTTAATAACATGAAGTTCTATTTTAATCGTATGCTGTTGAGATACTTTTTAAAACCATAATGGTGTAGAATGAACTTTTTTTTTTTTTTTTTTTCCAGCACTGTAGCTGGCTGGCTTAAAGTTATTCTGCTTTTCTTCTGTAGTTTGTTGAGTAAATAAGGTTGATTTGTTTGTTTCTTTTTTTTTTCCTCTTTTTTTCCCCCTCTCAATACAACTGTACAGAGAACAAAGTAAGGCTTACGCCTTTCCTCGTAAGTTCCTTGACCAGTTGCACAATGACTTTTACTGACAGTGCAATGAGTTATGAAACTTTCGCATATGAAGTTAAACCTTATTGCTTTGTAGTTGTTTAATATTCCTGTCTTTTAATGTTACCTTTTCAAGGGAGTTTCCATAAATGTGAAATTTTCTCTTGCATGTGTTTAGGAATGTATAAGCAGCTCTTTCATATAGTGTTTCCCTCTGTTTTATCTATGTCATTGGAGTGAGCTGTCTTCCTATGACCTTGTTGGCTCCGGTAAGATAAATAGCATCACACAGCAGCAGGCGTTCTGGGAAGAAATTCCTAAAACACGCAAGGAAAATAGTCCAAGGCCCTCCAGGCTCAGCTTAGTAGCTGAGCTTCAGCGTGGTTGCTCACAAGACCCGAGATGCTACGCCTGGCCTTTCTTGTGTTGCATGCCAGTAGCGTTTGACCTATCTGTAGCTATTAGGAAAGTTTAAGAACTGCCGTGTTTAATCTCAGATGTGATTCCATTTCTGTCAAAAAAATATGTTTTCCTATCTGTACTTTGCATATTATTTGGAATCTTAATGAACATCTTTGAGGTTTTTGAGTGGAAACTTACTGACCATGAGCCAATTTTTATTTTTGTCAAAGGGCTAGATGATCTGAGGAGGGAACAAGGTCTTTCCTCCTTTCCATATGTGCATATTCTGAGTAAAGGGCAGCTGTGACTTTATTTCTTGTGTTCAGGGAAAAGTAAAGCCAGTTTTTACTCTTGGGGTTCAGGGGGTCCTTTGTGAAGGCAGCTCTTCGTAAAACAGGTTGAACCCAGAAAACGAGCAGATGAGGAACAGTGTGAAGGTTTAAAGAAATTAAGAGGCAGGGGGCAGTAGGTATAGAATAGGATCCTTTGCATTCTGCCTGTGGTAGCATGCCTGTGCACAAAGTTGCCTTTCCACGGCACCAGTGATCCCTAAAGCATGTAAGATGTCATGCAGTAATGCAAGGGACTAGAGGAGAATCTGTTGGCTGGGAATCTTCAGGGTTGTGTGGAGTGGTGATACTTCCTTATGGAGCTATGGTGCTGAGTATGTACATACTTGCACAAAATCATGCCAATCTGCTATGTAGCACTCATTGTTATTTTACCCTTAAAGCATTTCCATCTCTAAGAGCAGCGGCTTCATTCTGTAGAGTAAATTGTTGCCAGCTAACAATTAGATTTATTTTTTTCTTCCAGATCATATTCCTACTTCTGTCAATTATCTGCTGCTTAATATCTCCCATTTACTTGTGTCACCTTTTTCATGCGAGTGTAGGAGTGCTAAAGATAGCGTAGAGGGAAAGACTTCCCGACTTACCAAGCCATGTCACAGGAAACTATGTAGATAAACAATACAAAATTGCATTTGTATGAAAACAGCCTTTTGTGAAGCATACAAATAGGAGGAGACTGTCGTCCTATAAACAGTAATAGTACTTTCTCAAAGAAATTAGTTCCTACTAATAAAAAGCAAATACAATGTAGCTGTCCTTATTGTATATGTTCCTAGTTTAAATGGCAGTCGTCCATCAGGGAAGGGTGTAAAGGTCTGTGCTTTCTTATTTGTTATTGCCTGATGCAAATACATTTCCTGTTGACGTTGTCATGATATGGTGTAATTTCTGAAGCTGAATCAGTCATGGTAGGGTTCGGCATCTTTCCTGAAAATGTGGGCTGATGGGACAAAATGTAAAGGCAGAATTTCATCTTGTGTTGGAAGCATCTTCTCCAAATACTTATGAAATGCTTGCATTTGTAGTGTATCCTAAAGAACTGCTCCTCAAGGTGAATAGATTGGTTATTTCTGCCAGCTGGACATCGGGAGAGGGATGATATTCTGACAGTAGTGCTTATCTGAGGGGGAGGAGGAGGACATGAAGGAAAGGTGAAGGGTGTATGAGTAGATCTCATTTCTGTGGGGGAAAAATGGAAAATTGGCACTACTCAGGCCAGTGTTTGCTGTACCCTGGGGGAGCAGTGTCTATCTTTCTCCAGCTGCTGGCATCTTAAGTATCTACAATTGGTTCCTGTGTTTGCACAGCTTACTATCTTACCCGCTCAGTTCAAAGTACTAAGATGATAAACAGTCTGAACATTTTTGCATGTAGCATGAGGCTAGTTCTTCCTGTCTAAATTGTGGTTGGTATGTCAAAAAATTTGTTACTTAATTTGCAAGGGCCTGCATTTTACTTTGCACGTTCTTCTGACCAAGCCCTTTCTTTTTGAAGTGCCTGTGATAGCAAACCATGAGGTCTTAAAACTAAAAAATTCAGTAGCTTACCATAGGAGCTGAAGGGTAGGATACAGCTACTCTTCTGGAATGGTGGGTTTTGGAGTTTTCTCTGTTTTAGCAGGCTACTGAAAGTCTGTACGTGATGAAAGCTTGGAAGGAATGGGCCCTCTCTGAGATGTGTTCTCAATTTTCTCAACTGCTCCTTTGTTGGTGTAACAGAAAGCCATTTCGGGAAGTTCGTCAACAAAAATGTAGTCTGTTAAGTGGGTTTACTGATGTGGTTTCCATAATATACTGCCTTATTTTACATTTGCTTTTTTAGTTTGTACAGATAAGTGTACACAAACTGCTTTTTTTTTGTTGTTGTTGTTGTTGTTTTTAATGATGATATCTTACATTAGAACTTTTTCTTGGGCATAGCCTGAAACAGGCTATGCCCAAGAGGTAGTGCGGAAGTATATTTGGCTGATAAACAGTTTTGTTCTTTCTGTATATGACTGTATTAGGGTATTACAACAGAATTAATATTAAAAGGTAAGAGTCTGTTTGAGTGAATTCCTACATAATGCTAACATATCTATAAATTAGTAGGTCTGACCTATGACTAAGTTTTACTCTCTCCAGATAAAAAATAAAAATAAAAAATATTTCCAAGTAGTATCACCAGAGTGGGAAAAGTTCTGAGAAGTAGTGCATCTATTGCACTTATTGAAACTGCTTACTCAGGTATCCCTTAGCAGCACCCTGAGGCTTTTATTCATTAGATCCAGTGGACTGGTTTCCTCCAGGGCAACCCCAACCCTACCGTGCGTTTTGATGTGATTTCAGAACCTCTTCAGTAAGTGCTGAATGATACCTGTGATTTAGGTATGAGCAGATGGGAGGTGGAGGACACGGTTAAAATGATTGCCAACACTAGTGTCAGCACCACTGAGGAACTGAAAGTTTTTGGTAAACGCACAGGAAGGAGATGGGCAGGAGAAAGGGGAAATCCTATGTTGGATGTCCTGGGTTCCATTTGTTCAAAATACATTGCGAGAGTCATTTCAGTGTGTAGCTGTGCGGTAGCGAAGTGTGCAAACGGGATTTGAAGTACATTTCTACAACTACAGACCTACCAGTGCCAGAGATCTGCTAGCCTATTCAAAGGCTGGAGAGAAGCATTACAGCCTGGCAGGGCTGTAGGAGAACTTGCCTTTTAAGCAACTGTCCTGCTTTATTGCTCGCGTGGCACTTTGTCTTCCTTTTTCTGTCCTGCAAGGTCTTTGTGCTGTCACCGCTTTCCAGCTGTGCTTGCAGTAGCTAGGAGAGATACCGAAGCAGCTCTGCTGGTGTTCGTGAAGGAGTTCTGGACCATGCTAAGGTGAATGCTAAGTCCATTTCTCTTGGCATGTAGATGACCTGATGGATTGCTCCTACGAGGCAGGCAGCAGACAGCAGTACTCCAACTAGGCCCGACTAGGGGAGCTTGCCTCCTTTGAAAATCTCCCTCTTGGTAACAATTCCTGTCCCTCTGCCATGACATTTACCTGCATGTCTGAAAAGTCTTAGAGTCACACTGCTTTGAATGTTTCCATTAGTAATAATGTGCTGTCCTCCTTTTTCTTTTTTCCCCCTATGTCCTGGGAAAAGCAATATTTCAATCTTTTTCCTGCTGCAGTACTACTCTCTTCCTACTGCTGCTTCCTTTTTTCTTCTTTTATTCTCTTATCATTCTGTTGTTGCTCTCCAGCTTTGCCGTCAGGACTGTCAGTGGTTTAAGTCATTTACTTCACTGCTCGATTTAGATCTCTGTGCAGCAACTTTTTCTTTTTCCCCTTCCACAAAACAGGCATTTGTAGCATAACCTTTTGTAATCTGCCTATGCTACCTTATCAGGGAATGTGTGCCCAGAAATATGTACCTCCAGCCTCTCATAGAGGTGTGAAGTCCCATAGCATACCAGCCCGGCAGTACTCACAAGGGTCTTTCAGGATGTTTTAATAAGCCTCCTTAAAGTGCAGCTCTGTACTTCTCCAGACGGCCAGCAGGACTCTTCTATCTAAAATGTGTATTATGTGTAGATACAGTCTATCTTTAGAGTCAGCTGTCACTGCTAACTGCCTTTGGTTTAAAACAGTGTCCTCAACCTTAGTTGAAAAAAGGTTAGTTTCTATCTTGAAAATAATCAGTGTGAATTGTCTCCTACCTCATTGTCTGCTATCGTCTGTCTGTGATGCTGCTTCTGTCTCTCCTGGGTCAAGTTTTGTTTCTCTTGTACACAAGAGGCTTTTCTGTGGTGTACAGTGTCACATTTGAAGGGGTTTTGAGCCAACATTGACCCTTCTTGAATATCCAACTGGTTTAGTGTAGCTGAATGTGGATTTATCAGCATGTGATGAAGAAACCAAGGCTTCATGTTGTGTGCCTGTGGTGCTAATGCAACCACTCTAGTTCCAGGATTTCTATGCTGAGCTCCTTGGTGTTGACATGCCCCGTACGTTCTGTCCCTTCAGAAAGTGAAACATTAGCAGTGAGAGGGCAGTACGAGTTTTGAAGAACCAACTTCTGTGGTGCAGGCATCAGCAGAAAATTGATTTGGCTGATGGAGCGGACAAATGGAAAAAAGGCCCTTCAAGTGAGATATTTCTGCTCTAGATGGAGCACTTAAGCAAGTCTGAGAGCATTGGATACGTGTGTTAGAAAATTAAAAAATCAGCATTTGAATAGCTTGTTTGACTCAGAGATCTGAACGTTATTCTTTTCTGTAATGTATTTGACTATTTACAGCTGAAGTCTTTTCCTGCTATGTTTTCCTCGCTCCTGTGGTAAAAGCAAAAATATCAAAATGTTTGGTACAGTAAGACACAGAAAAGTCATTGCTCATTTGAGCACAGAGTACAGGTTCAGTGGCGTGACTGTTGTGTTGATTACGTGCTCTGTGTCTTGTCACACTCATTAAGAAAATGTGCTTTCCTAGGGACTGTAATTCTCTCTACCCCATTAGTTATCCTGTGCATTCTTATTTGATATTTCATTCTCCTTTTATCTCTTTGTTGCTCTGGTCTTCCCTCTTCATTCATTTCCCAGCATCAAACCCATTTCTGACCTCTCAGAGATTTCAACATCCTTCCCTACACCTTTTCTCATATGGTTTGCGTTGTCCTGAAAACTTCCTGTGCACGCTCAACAATGAAGCAGTCTTACTGTTTATTAAAGTGTCTTTGTTGCACAGCACTTAATTCTATGGGATTCGAATGTAAGCTCGCTGTGGAGTCATTACAGTTTTCCTCAAAAAGACTTAGGTAGCAATTGTGAACACTGATTTATTCTTAGTTCTTGCTCAAGAAGTTAACTGCATGCTAAAGTCGCTGGGAGTGCTAAAATCGCATATAAACCATGGGGTTCGTGCACTGTCTGCTGTGTTTTTTCTAGGTAAGGTGTAATCGTGTGGCTTGCTTATGAGCTCCATACTTCATATTTGCAATTACAAAAGTTATGAATTCTAATGAGCAGCCGGCGTGGTCATAATAAGAGAGCAGTAAAGTTCTTGCAGTCTGCAGTATGAATGTGAAAATATTTATTGTTTTGAACCTAGAGTTTGCTGTGAGTCTAAATCTGCTAAAATTATCACACATGCTTCCATGCTCTTTAAGGTGCATGTCCTGCACTTTGTTTAGAACAGCCTGGCCTGGGGCTCTGACCGTCTGTAGAGCTCCTGCAAGAGGCATGCAGTCAATTACAGGATCACAGCCTGATTCAGTGGAGCTGGCTGTGGTCACAATAGCTAGGTCTGCATCTGCAATCAATTGCTAGGCTCTCGAGCATTAAGCAACGGAAAATACTAAATGCTGTGCAATCAACTCATGACACTTTGTGAAAGCAGCAATGTTGTTTGGTTTTAGAGAGAGAAAGCAAAGAGTGTCCAGACATAGCCAAAACAGTAGCAGCGGTCAAAGTATTATTGAGATACTGAAAATGAAAGAAATTGACATTTTAAGCAAATGTGACATGGTTCTTCAGGCCTGACTCAAAAGCTTTGTCCTCCACTCAGGACTTCTACTTGGTGTAACTCATCTCAAATATAAAAGAACTTGCAATTCTTGCACAGCTGCAATGATTTACAGAACTATTTTTTTTCTTATTCTTGGTCTTGAGAAAGGTCACCTCCAAAGACATCCATGTGTTTAAAATCCAAGGTCTGTAGTTATTTCTTAGAACACTTGAACTAGGAACAATCAAGTGAACTGACATACCAGTGATTCACAATCCTCTCTCCAAAGAGTTTCCAGATTCCCATTCTCATTGCTCTCTGAAAATTAAAAGAATGTCAAATATTTAATTTTGGTCAACTTTTGAGAAACTTCTTGTTCATGTGCACAACAAATGTGAAAAGAATGCTTAGAAACTTGCGTGTCAATTCTTATTCCATGTTCATTCAGTGATGTACTTCCTTTCATGGTCTTACTGTCACCACAGCTTGAGCATGTAGTTTCACAAGATTTTTACTAAAGTGTGCTTCTGCCTTTACAAGCCAGGCTTTCAGACCCGAACTGCAGTAATTTGCAGTCCTTCAAGACTGATTGGTAGGATTATTTGTAGTCATATCTGTTCACAAAGCCCTGAACTCAAGAACTTCATCTAAAATACTCCAAAAATTGCTCATGATATATAGCTCTTTTAGTTTATTTTTCATATTTGTAGCAAATATTCTTCTGGTACCCCTGCACGCACCCCAAATTACAGCAGTTGTTTGGAACAGTTTACTAAGCTGGGCAAGAAGGCACCTGGAACATGCATGTTTTAGATTCGTGCTCTCAAAGGAATATAATTAACATGGTGTTTATAACTCATTTATTTTTCCTAATTTTAAATAGACCTCTGTGAAATGCCAGAACATGGAGTACAATCTTGAGCCTTTGAAGCAGAGAAAGGTTCTGCTGCTGTATCTGAATAAGGTTGGGTGGTTCCTAGCATAAATACTTTCACAGTTGGGGCTAAATGTTTTCCTAGTATTACTGTAAAGATTAAAAAGCATGAGACTTCATTTCTGCTAGTGCAATTTACTGACACCAGATTCGGCACTGTCTGATTTTTACAGAACTATTGCAACTTCCTCTTGCAACCAAAGAAAATTTGTCCAAGGTTTGCAAAGTTCCAGGAGGAACTGCAATCTGAGTAAGAGTGTTAGTACACATCAGCATGAATGATTTAACCCCAAATGAGTTAAACCCTCATCTGGGTTTAGAGTTCATTCTTAAATCTTAATTACATACCCCACATCACTGACCTGTGTTTTGGAAGGCTTGCTCCATGTGTATCAAATGTTGAGGGTAGTACAGCTAATGAAACACAAACTAGTCTACCGGAGAAGTAGCTCTTTTTTGCAACTGAATCAGCTGGCTTGAAAGAGGGTGAAAAAAATCTGTTTTTCTCTTGTGGGTTATTTGCAAAAATAAGTGCTTCATGCAGCTTTAGACAGGTACCCAAGACATTGTATGATAATATAACAAGAATGCTGTGTTTAAATGGCAAGTTTGGCCATAAGTGTGTGTGTCAGTGTTTAAACATGGAAGTTAGACAGCAGAATAAGAAGGCCTCTGGCCAGTGGAGGAGGATGGTAAATGCAGCACAGTGCAAAGTAGAATGGGTTAGAAAATGGTAAATAGACTGGGTTCATCAGGTAAGAGAGATAAGGTTCATTGGTATAGAAGTCACTCTGCACTAATTTAATCACAACTATCTTAATCCATGTTGAAAGTGGATTGTAGAATGCATAAAACCAGGTAAGATTGATAATAATTTGATTTATTCCATGGGGCTAAGGTTGCCTGAATTTGAGAGAACAAACGCTAAGATGTGCTAATGATCTTTCCCTCCCTTCCCTCCCTTTTTTAACACACTGAAAACAGAAGGTAAACCCAAAGGAGAAGTAGTGACTTTCTATGAGACCACCCTTAAAACTGTCATCGTGGGATTTTTGACTGTGAATTTGCTGTTCTTAATCATGTTTTCACAGACATGTTGAGAAAATGTCATCGTCTTTAGTCCTCTGTTTACAGTATAGCAGTGGGTTTGAATTTCAGGTACATCTCAAAGCAAGACATCATGTCTGCAAAGGACTCTGTTGCCAGCAACATCCTTAACTAGTTGAAGGCCATGTTCATAAATAACCACTGTTCTCCCTTAGCCACAGCAGCTATTAACGTTAGCTAAATGTTAGCAAGCTGCTCGCTTTGTCCCACGTGTTCTTCTGAAGCTCAGTGAAACAGGGAGAAGCTAACTAATTTGTCCTTCATACGTCACATAGTAAGTGCAGACACTTGGTACTGCAAAGTGTCTTGTGCAGAGCACCTGGTTACTCGGTGTGAGTTGTGTGGCTATGCCTTTGTTCGCAAGTAAATTGACCGGAATGTTGAAATCAACAAGATCGGAGTCAAACCACTGTGTACATAAACTAGGCATTTTAGAAGGATGCAGCACTGCTTGCTGCGCACCTCACCTGCTTGTGTGTGAGGCAAAGTGTGTATGTGGGAGGCAGAGGGAAGGAGCAAGGAGCTCGGGCAGTCGTGCTGGGAGAGGAGGATGGTTCATGTGCTTCTGGCCTGGCAAGGCCCACCATGCTGAAGGGGAGCCCGCGGAGGTGTGCTCTGTGCTGCAGCTGCTCCAAATGTGTTCTTGAGACAAGTTGCCCGAAATTTCTTCCTCTGTCCTGGTGTGTCCCTTAGTATACACAGATTTCTAGACCTTGCCCCAAAATCTGACCATTTTTGCGAGTTTCTCATTTTCCCTATCAACAGTGATTGCACTAGTCATTTGCAAGAGAGGGGAGAAGGATCCTCATCCTACTTCTAAATGTTGACGTCTCTAAAGCTCAGGGTAAATACTGGACTACTGAACCTTTAGCACACTGCCTTTATTGGCCCGAGTGGTAAATTTAAAGCTGAAAAAATTGTATGTGAATCGCAGATATGCTCTGATTGGAATGCAGACATAGTCCTTTGAGTTTGTTCAAAGGAGTGGAACACTTCCGGATACTTGGAAAAATTTTAATTCTCTTCAGTGTAGTGGTTTGGCCAAATTTTCATCTGGAAATGGAGATTTGGTTATATGGAGTTGCTGTTTTTCATTACTATGGTTCTTTACTAGTAAAGAAAATTATACTTTTTACATACAGTTTGCACAACACTTAAGTCCGTGAAGTATTCGGAAACCTTCCCTTTAAGTTGGTTAACATGTTGGCACGTTTTTATTCTGTTCCATTTCATTTGATCCTTTTGAAGAATTTGATAAAAGTATTTATTCTGTTATGACAAATTACGATGTTATTTGACCTTTTCCCCGATCTTCAAAAGATAAAATACCATGGAAAAGAAGTTGAGGAAATAGAAGATGCAGTTGCCTGAGGGCTGGCAAAATGAATTAATTCATTGTTGATATTGACTCAAAATTCTCAAGGATGCAGTTGAGGCAAATGATTGTAATAAAATGAAGTGAGTGTTAGAAGGTCAGGAACCAGATGTTAGCTTAATGTAGGACTTGGTTCAAAATCAGTGCCAAAAAGACTGACTACATGAATCTGGAACATTTTCATAATACATAAAATCTATTATGCAATGTTAACAAAATTACAGTCTTGTGTGGATTAACTTTCTTGTGTTTTGGTAGTTTTATTCAACTGAATAAACAAGGAAAAGAATCAGTAGTCTGTATAAATTATATTCTGCATCATTTCAAAGTAATGTTTAGTTTCAGAATTTTATTTTCATCTTTTTATAAGCATAATAACTTTATTGCACTACCACAATGACATTACTTATTTTCAGTGTTTCTTCTTGATTTTTATTTATTTTTTATTTTTTACCATGGCCAAATTTCCCACGTGAAACCAAGCATCTAGGAAATTTATTTATTAAAAAAAAAAAAAAAAAGGATGGATTTATAGAAATAGAAAACACGTCTTTCTTGGTCTTCACTTGGTCCCCACCTCCTCACCCTCTCCCTCTATTCGTGTTATAGGAATAGACCCTTTTGGATTATCATTTATGCTGATATTTATTATACATGTTATCCTGTCATTTTGAGTTCCAATAAAGGTCAAGGAGCTGAGCGCTGATAAACTTACCCTAACCATGGAGGCTTAATGGCTAGACACATGAATGTTGGGCTGTGGATTCAAATATAGGAAACTACCTGAACTGACACAGTTAATTTTACCAAAGTACTCTATAAAGGCTGTTGTGGAGGGAAATACATAATCCTCAAAGCTCTCCTGACCACACATAATTTCTACATAGCTGTATTTGACCATTTCCTAGTTGGAAGTTTGAGGTGTGATAATTTAAGTCACCGATTTTCCATTTAACATAGCAATGTGTTATTTAATATTAGTTATTACCTAGCTAAAATGCCTGGATTTGTAAGTTAAAAATAAAACAAATTAAATTAAAAAAAAAAAAAAAGAAAAAGAAAGGAAGAAGAAGAAGGGGGAGGGGGACAGGAGAAGTTTCTCCTGTGTCTGCAGTGAAACACATCAATACAGCAGCTGCAGGTATTTTATCACACCAAGGTTTCCTGTTCTTATATCAGCTGTCTGGGGGATTTATTTTTTTCTGTGTGTTGTAATACACAGTACGCTTCCACTGTAGTCGGATAACAGCACACATTTTTTTCTCCATTCTAACTTGAATTTTGATTTTAAAAAATCTTTGAATTAGGAAGTGGCCTTAAATTATAAATGTTACCTAGCCTTTCACCTGATTTCACTTTGCAGGCAAACATGGGAAAGAAAAAAGGACACTAAAGGGTAGACGAATCAGTGTCAAAAATGCTAACGAGATCAAGAAAGGATTCTGTCAGCCCAGATTGGTGTGTAAAGGCAAATATTTGTGTGCTAATGTTGGGAATCTGGGCTCTGAAGAGGAGGACCAGAAATACTGGTGCAGGACTGAAAAAAACAAACATTGCAGAGGAAATAGAAACATGACCTGTAATGGGAATGTAATTGTTGAAGAGTATGAAGGTGATAGAGTGTAGGGTGATATTTTCTGTAACTGATACTGGAAAATGGTAAAAAAATAATATGAGATGGAGTGGGCAAAGTAGAATTTGTCTTGCTCACGTAATTGCTTTGAAAGGAATTGAGAAAGAAGCTGACTGGGGTAGTGGTGCCTGTCTGCTGCACTTCCCGAAACTCTTGGTAATACCAGTCTCTCTTGCCTAATGATACATCAGTGTTACACTGAGACTTTTTTAAAAACACTTTCATTAGCGATGAGAAAGTCGGAGTACCCTTGTGGTATTCGGAGGCATTAGAAACACACAGGCAGCTGAGAATATTGTGCAGAAAGAATGGTCTAGTAAAATAATGTGGAAAAATTTAATACCAAGGTGCAAGGTTGTGCCACTGGAGAGATGACAGCCTGCTATGATGAGAGTTTGTCATGATGAAAAATGAGACAAACCTGGATGTCTTAACTGATCACAAGATGATTATAAAGGGCCAGCGTAATGAAAGTTTGAAAACAATAAATTCATTGCTGAAATTTATTGGGGATCATATTTCTGTCTTTGGAAGAAATAACAGTGTTATTTGTTGTAAGGCATTGCTGAAAGTCATCTTGGAGTGCATGACCAAGTCCAGTCTCCTATCCTTAAGAGGGATGAGATCAAACTGAAACAGATATGGGGAAGGGCTGCTGGGATGACCAGTGCAAATGGAGAAGACCGAGAGGGCTTGGTCTTTAAAACCTAGAAAAGAGGCTGAGAGATGTGGCTTCTTAATTGTCTGAGAAGATGAAGAGCTATTTAGGCTAAATGCCATTATTGGCCTCAAAAAGTGTTTAAGACTGGGAATTATGAGACAGGTTCAAAGCCAGTGGTGGTGAGGATCTGAAAACTTTCAGCAGTAATATTTTGTTCCACCCCCCAAAGCTCTGTATAACTGGAGCTCAATAGACTTGTTACTGAGCTTATATGATGCGATTGTGCTGCTCAGAACAGATCTGCCTTTCCCACAGAGTAATTCTGTTCTGGTGTTCTGGTCGTGGTGATAAACCAGATAGCTGTGTTGTCTTGCTCTTATAAAAGTGCACCCTTGGAAAATTTGAGGGTTTGACTTAAACGTTTGATGATTTCTCACAGCCTGTTACATACACTATAGTAATATTTGGTTTTTGAAGGTTACATTGGAGATTAAATTGTTTGTTGTCTTTGCTTGTTTATATATATGGATGTCAAAATATTATTTTGTCCTTGTCTCACCTTTTGCCAGAAAAAGGTTGAAGTAGGTTAAGAACTGCCAAAATTTTCTGTTCTAGAAATGCTGCCAGCTGAACTACAGTGTCTCACAGCAACAAAAAGTCTACGCTGGGCAAGGTTGTCATAGTTAAACACCAGGTAGCTTGAGGCTATTCAAGCTCCTTCTTTATATGCATTTCAGAGAGCACATGGTGGTTTTTTGTCCCTGTACCATCTAAGGGATTGATTCAGTCTGGGAGGCATGCAGATGATGTAACCCGGTCCAATAGAAATAAGCTGAATTAAAAACAGTTTAAAACAGAGGAGTTGGGGAGCAACTGAGACATACATAACTATTTCAGCAGAAGGGCGAGGGAAGAACAAACTGCTTAAGTCCCTGTAGCTGGTCTCTAGTGCAAAAACAAGACGTAGGAAGTGAAACAAGCCCAAGATGAAAGCTGACCCAGGACTTCTGTACTTGCAAGAGTCTACTTTAATGAAAGTTACCAGGCAGTCAGGACTTACGGTAAGATTTAAATATATATGTATATATGAAATGATGAATGGCAGGTATAAGAACAAGGCTGAATAAAACCAAAACTGATCATTTTCAAGACAGCACATAGAGTCAGGCAAGGAAAAAGGAATCCACTTCAGTTCAGTTGCTCTGCAGTTCAGTTCTTTAACATCACCCCTGACCACAGCTAATTTATTTTTGTCACTGTTATTCTCACTCTAGCCTAGTAACACGTCTTGAGTGGCACTATGGAAATGTGTATAGGCCAGTACACCTTTGCTGAGCTCTACCACCTCAAAATAAACTCCTCTGCATGCCTTGGAGGTTGCTTTGCTGTTCTGCACCGTGTGACAGTGGGTCGGAGTTATGGATAAAGTTGGGTGAGGGTACTGAGAAAGCAGGTGTTTGTGTCCTTGGACAGGGTCGACTTACAATTCTTCCTCCCCAGCAGTTTTAGACCCAAGTTTGTTTGTTTTTCAAACTCTGTTTTTGTATGTTTGTTTTTCAAGACTCTTCTGCCTTAACCTTGAAGGTAATGCAGAGAAGTCTCACAATCTTTATTGTTCGGGAGATCTAACGAAGGCATCACAGTCTTTCCTTCAGGCCTTGTAACTTGTGAGGTTGCAGCAAAATAGCAGACATTAAAGGCTACACTAAGACAAAATAGTATTAAGCTACAGAAGAAGAGAGGAGGGAAAATACATTCTTTTCAATTTTTGAAAGATGTGTTAAAAACTGAAATGATTACCTCTCTGTTCTCCAAGCTGCTTTAAAGTTTCAGCTTTAAAAGCAGTGTTGTATATACATGAAAATAATTGCTTCCTGTTATTTGACTTGGGAACTTAAATATAGAAAGCAGCGCTAAGGAATTCGAATAATTTGGCGGTCTTGATTTTTTTTTCCTCCTTAATGTACCTCTGTCTTATTTGTACTGTGAAGGAACATTTCTCTCTATGGATGCCTATACACATATATGCATGTTCTATATATGTGTAAGACAGTTCAGTGACTTAAATGAAGAGTTTACTGCTGATAAAGCTTATAATTGAATACAAATTCATTTCATCCTTGTATCTATTAAAATACATACGTATATATCTGTTAAAAGACTAAGCCACCCATAGAATTGGTGTTTATATACGAGATTACTGTTCTTTTGAAAAACAGACACCTATTGAATAAAATTGTATGCTCAATGTTGTAGTTCAAATTCATTAAAATACTTTTTTATTGGAAAAAAAAAATCACCAAAGTCTAATCTATTTTAGTTGTTTTATGAAAAACTGTCTGTACAGATTAAAATAAAGCTGCTCTAAATAATTGAAAAATCTGTGAGGATTTGAAAATCATTTACTTTAATATATGACTTAACTCAAGAAACGCCAAGATGTATCAGGTTGATTTTTAGGAAATGGTTTCTAATTTGCACTGTAAATATTGTATGTAATAGAATCACAAGGATGCCAATAGTTGTGATCACGAACAAAGTGAAAAATAAGATCAGCTTCTTAGATGATACAGAAGATAAGCACTGGGAGGAAACGAAACCTCAAATACTAAAAATGGTGGATGGACAGGCAACGGTCACACGATCTCTGCCTGAAGCAGCAGAAAGCAGATAACACAACCACACTTCTGGGATAGGCAGCAGCTTTTAACCTTGAAGAAATGTTGTGCTAGTTTCTGATACCCTAGCAATCTATTCTGGAATAAAGACCCGAGTGCTGCTGTAGCAAGATGAAATAGGGGAAGATAATAGGGAATTCAGTGGGAAAAATTCAAGGCAAATGTCTCTCTAGACACCAAAGTCAGTGTCTGTGAAACAACCCAGTTGTGTCTGTAAGGATAGTTCTGTGGATTTTAGAAGGATGCCTGAACTTGGATTGCTATCACCATGCTGCAGATATTAATTCAAGCATGTGTCTTTATCCTTCAGCAATGTTATATGATATGATGCTTTTTGTTAGGAGAGAACTTATTACTTTTATTTATTTATTTTATTATTATTTTTTTAACATATAGCATAGCTGCTAACTTTTATGAAGAGTTTCATGTCTAGAAGTGGGGCGAGGACAATAAGTGAAAAGCATGGATGAGATGTAGTATTTTCTGTATTGAAAAAGTATTGGATGGGAAATGTCTGAGTGGAGACTGATAGCATTTCCTTTGGTGTCATAATTATTTTTATCTCTGAAGAACAATAACATAGTGTCATTTGTAATGTGATGCTGTATTGTTTTCTTGCTTACCATACTCTCTTTCTTTTTATATCTGCTCAAAACACTTCCTTGATATTCATTGTGATACAGGAAGAGAGAGCTATGCAAATAAACACTTTACACTAAGTAAAATATTTTATTCATGCATGACTGAACTTTCCCCCTTCGGATTTTCCTTATGAGTACTCTATAGACTAAGAAAGATGTATACTACGTACACATTTCATATTTCAAAGATTTTTTTTTTCTTGACTGTGTAATGTGCTAGGATTGAATTTTTGTGATTAACCCTGGTAATTACATAGCATTTTGTATTTTGAAATCCATTATTTAATGTGTATTGATTGGAACTCTCCCATCAGTGCCTGCTGTTTATACTAGCTCCACAAATCCTTAATACCACTCTCAAAACCCTGGGAAAGAACTTTATCAGATTTCAGTAAAAATGTGTAATATTGTTTTATTGGCATTGCATCTGGCATAGCCGATGAAACAAACCGAGTATAAACCCTTCAGTGTATATGCTGCAGTGACTGCTGCAGTCAGTCATTGAGCAGAAGCCTTTGAAACCAGGACAGTTAAGTTTGCTTTGGGTGTAGGACTGAGCTTGTGGAGTTTTACATGTGAAGTCTGGAGCCCAGTGCATGCAGCTTTACAAAGTGCTAGCATGTGTAGAAATATAAGATCTTGTGGCCTTTGAAGAGTTCAAGAATCTTTCATTTCATGGTATCAAAAGAACGTGTGCTCATTGATTCAGTTTCTAGTGCTTGAAATACTTTTTCAACTTTTTTATACTTTGTCTCCACAGTCTGCCTATCCTTGTTTAGAAATAGCATGTCAGAAAGTTATATATTATATCAATGCAGTTAAGTCTATGATATATATATGTGAAGTACTAAACATTGTTTTATGCCATTGCATTTTTTGGTATGTTTCTTTTGCAAGAAAGAGAGGCCTGCTTTGTAAGGAAGCTAAAAGTCCCAGGATGTATCTACATTAGCATTTTAGTTAGCCAAGCTCTGTGGCTAGGTCTAAGGGTTTTCATCTCCTCAGGGGGAAAAAAGAAAAAAAAAAGAAAAAAAAACTTCTTCCTGATGAGGCTCGGGATCTTCTCTTTGGTGCATCACAAGTATTATTTCACATACTGTAGTTGTGCAATTTCACGTGACATTGGGTATACTTCTGGGGGATTATGTGGCACCTGCACGTTGGTATTACTGATCTATTGTTGTTATTGTCACAAACAAATGCTAACCTTGATCTTACCAGCAGAACCTCACAATGGGCTTACTGTTCATGTGCTTTAAGCTGCAGAAAAATCAGAGTGAAAATGCTTTTCTATGAGTTTACATTGGCACTCTGTGAGCTGCAGTTCCTAAAGATATCTTCAGCTTTCTTACAGCAATAGGCGAAAGCAATTTAGATCAAATTACCTTATGTCCTCAACTTTAGCTGTTTGTTCTGTAGAAGCAGAATTATTTAAGAGCAAAAATGGTTGGCACTTAGATGGCTAAACACCTTATCTTGCAGATACAGCAAGTAATTAAACACTAGGCTTCCAGTTGTCTAGTGAGAGCACGCAAACACAAGCATGGATGTACAAAAATTTCCTGTGAGCCATTGCTACAGAACAAGTCATCCATATATCCACAATTATTAAAAATAAATGATTAAAATCCTTCTCATTTTTTTTAAATGACTAGCACGTAACCCACCCAGAACTGAGCATTTGGAAAATCTCCCAATGGGCATTTTCACAAACCAATATTAAGCACTAAAGATTTTGGCTTCTAAGGGAAGATTCTGGCTGAAGGTCCCCTGCAGGGCCTTCAAGCAAGTAGTGGAAGATTGAAGTGTTGACAGACAGGAAGAGGAAACCGTATGCTCTGCATGTGTGGAATGGTGGTGCCTGGTCAGTGCCTATTGCTTTTCTGTATGGTTCCTTTTACTTCAAGAGAAAAGAAGGGGAGCAATGAGTTCTCATGCTGCTTGTAAACCAGTATCACAGTTCACTAGATCCCTGTTGAAATTATACGGACAGCCAAAATTTGTTGACAATAGATAACATAATTTGCAGAATTGGAGGGGACAGCAGATACCTTCCTCTCATTTTTAGAAGAAAACGTTCAGCCCACACACAGGACAGTGCATCTGTCATTATGTGGTGCTTCCTCAACAGCAGGAGGGGCGATCAAAATGAAAGTGTGGGAAGGTGAGACTTGCCACATAGGAGTGCTGCATCTGGGCTTTGTTTTATTGTTATAGCAATGCCAGTTAGTATCATGACTATTGCCAGTATTATTACAAAAGTACAAGTCTTAATATAGACCCAGACCAATACAGCTAATTCTGCCTGCAGGGATAGGGTGCTTAAGGTGCCATTCCACTGAAGCAGTCAAACAGCCTGCAAGTAGGCACCTCTGCTATAATTGTTAGCTGTGATAACCTTTCCTTCACAAAGATGGAGGTAAAAGTGAGCTGTGTAGGGCATAGCAATCTGCTTTAGCTTCTCCAGGTGTGTTTCATTTACTTCTGGTTTGCTTGAGCCCGCATATGCACTGAGCCCTTTTTTAAGTTTTACATTGTTCTTCAAAGAACTGGCTTTAAAGATTAGTTAGGGCAGGGGGAGTGAGAGTGTGTGCCTGCAAGAGAAAATATGACTGTAAACCTAGTATTAGAGCACTGACCTGAAAGGAGGGAGAGATGAAGGAAGAAGAGGTTTGTAAAGCATTCATAGTGGATTCTTTCAAGAGTAAGTATAATTACTATCCTCTGAGGGAGGAGCGCGGAGATAACATTGTATATGTGCTTGCTGAAGTACTGTGTAATTACATCATGGGATTAGCAGTCAGGTTCCAGTCGTGTACATGCTAGCAGCTGTATCTCATCCGATTTAGCAAGGATGCACATCCTGAGAGGAGGATTATTCTTCTAAATTATATTGGAGGATAAATACTTGTGTGGTGGTTTATCATCATCGACACAGCTATGGTCAATTTTAGACCTTTGTAACAGGCTCATCTGAACAAGGAGATTCACTTCTGAAAGTCATAGCAGCAGCATATCTGCCATGGAGCTGGGACTGCACAAATCATCAGCGCTCACCTGAGGATTGAATCACGCTGAGCTCCCTGTTAGACTGGCATATACAAAATAAAGTGGGGAGATACAGGAATTGCTAAATCCAGCTGCAGTTCTCATCATTTGGAGTGGATTTTTTTATTTAGTGCTTTTCCTGAAGATCTGCTACACTAGAGCCTCTTCAATATTTCCTACATTTTACGAAGCAGCTTTCTCTCTAAAACACTGAAACAAGTTTTCACTACAGTAATTACATTTGCTCTTACATTTATTTGGAAGTTCACAGAAGAATCAGAAAAATGGAAAGGGTTTGGTGGATGTTTGAGGAGAAAAGATGATAAATCTAAAAATGTTAGAATGGGAAATGAATATTTTGAAATATTTACTTCATCTGTGGACTGAGATAAGAAATCATTTATTTCCTTTGCATCAGAAATAAAACTTTCAGCATGTGTTCCTAACATTAAGTTGTTCTCCCAGTAAACCGTTGTGTATGAAAAGGAAGTAAATTTTTGCTACATAAACCAGGTGACTGGATGGGAAACTGCTTGGCTTATGGCATAATGTTTTTGTTTAATATATTTTTTATTCCAACAGGAAATATGGGATGTATAAAATCAAAAAGGAAAGACAATCTGCATGGAGATGGGCTAGATTTGAAGAATCAACCAGTACGTAAAACTGAACGAACTATTTATGTGAGGGATCCAACGTCCAATAAACAGCAAAGGCCAGTAAGTAGATAGTCTCAGGGGAGAATTTCAGTAGCAAGATCAAAGCATGACTGGCATAGCCTAAGTTTCAATCCAAAACATATGCATGAAGAAATCCAAATTGATCATTAGTCTACAGTTTGGCTTTGTGCAGTTCACCCTCAAAGAATAAACACTTTAAAAAATATTGATTAATTACTTCATTACATATCATAATTTCTGCATGAAAACAATAATCGTTGGAGACCTTTGATCTAGATACAGCTGTGTCTGTAGAATAATGCTAGGTAACTTTAGAAACTTTTTTTTTTAGTTGTATTTTATCAGTGTTGTATATTAATAGCTGTGGGATCCAGAAGTTGTTTATTTCTCTACCTCTACCATTCCTAGTCAACTTTCCTTTTATTCACTGAAGGCCAGTATTTGACCTTGCACAAGCTGTGTATGTAAGATTGAAGGGGAGCAAAATGGATGCAGTTCTAAAGTGTGTAGAACTGTGGTGTAAGAGGAACTAGCTAAAGGAGGGGTGCTGGGAAGGGGAATCCCATTGGGTATTAAGGGGGTTTGATGTTTCTCAGATTTGCTAGTTCCTCTTTCCCCCACCCTCTCTACTGTGCTGAGGAAATGATATTTCCTAATTGTCCTTATTCAGGGACCGTATTCTCTGTGGGTGTGACTAACACCCTTCTTTTGCATGTCACCAGCTGACACAGTGGACTCAGTGGACTCTGGATCAAAGTACACGAATCACAATTGCCATTTGCGTTTTTTTTTTAATTATAATTTTCATCTTTCAGAACCTTAGAAGTGTAGCTGTGCTTGTAGTTCTTTAGCATGACAGCTCCTCATACTGGCAATGTGATAATAACTGTCCTGTTATTGCAACTGTCCCTTGCATTAAGCCTGTTCAGCAGAAGTCACAAAATGTGAACTTCCCCACAGCTTGTGTCGCACTTTCCTGAGGTCTGAGCTGCTCAATTTGAAATCTAGTTGGGACTTGCTATATTTTTCCACTGTAATTTGCTTTTGAAGAATGGTCAGAAATTATTGCAAAATGCTTCCTTTTAATCTAAGACATAGAGGATAATACTAAAGTAACTGAATAATGTATAATTGTAATGTAGACTTGTCATAAAAATGTAAAACTGCTTAATTAAAGACATATTTCATTGTAGGCAAATACAGAGGCACACCTTTTACCAGGACAGATATTTGCCAATGAAGGTATGTTTTCCTAGAAATGTTACTGCCTGTGTGCTATGCTTTGTCAGCCTGTGAGGTAATGAGACCATTCCTTTGGCCTTCTACCTTTGTAGAAACGGAAGAGCATGGAGTCATTGTGATAGCTCTGTATCCTTATGATGGCCTTCATGAAGATGACTTGTCCTTCAAAAAAGGAGAAAAACTGAAAGTTATTGAGGAGTAAGTATGACAGTACTGATTATATGGTATTTTTCTTCGGACTTATCTAAATCCCTTTTAATTTTTTTGATATCCTACTCATAACATGAGTTTATGAATGTTAAGGGAGATCCCTTATAAGTGAAAATATAAATGTACGTGTAGTTTTGATAGGACTTGACAGCCATCCTTGGTAACGATGACCAAACTTTGATCTGATGGAGCCAATGGCTTCTAAGAGGAGCTTGAGTACAGAGGCAAGGTGATTTTGCACTTTCTGGCATAGGCAAAGCTCTCAGCACAGTGGAACCTTAACAACCCTTTATGACTTTGCTTTCCTTTGAATACTATCATTTTTTGTTTGTTTTCTTTTCTAGGCTGGGAGAATGGTGGAAAGCTAAATCTCTCATAACAAAAAAAGAAGGTTTCATTCCCAGCAACTATGTAGCAAAAGTAAACACCTTGGAAACAGAAGAGTAAGTTCCTCTATCCTCTCAGTAGGGGCAAATTTCTTTTTCACCCTGGTGTTGTATCCTTTGTGGGTGGGGGGAAAAGGTTCTAACTCTTTGATGTACTTTCCAGGTGGTTCTTCAAGGACATAACCCGAAAAGATGCTGAAAGGCAACTTCTGGCTCCTGGAAATGCTCCTGGAGCATTCCTTATCAGAGAAAGCGAAACGTTAAAAGGTAGGCTTTGGGATGGGTGATTTTGGAATTGATAGTGGAGTTAAAAACACATGATCTGGCTTCACAAAAAAATGCATCAAGTGGCACTTGGTAGGGAGTTATTCCAGTGTGTCTTATCTGAATTTACTGCAGCTACTTAGGAATGAGAAGGATGAGAAAGTCATCAGAGAAAGAGAGGGGAGTTACAAATTATTGAGTTGAGATGGGGCATGGTGGCAATGGTGGTTGTGTATATATATGGCTTATTACACTGAGGAAGAAGCAGGAGTGAATGAAAAGATCTTTTTCCTTCCTAACATTTGTGATTCTTTTATTAAAGGACAATTTTAGTTGTAATTATCAAAAGCTGCATTTTATAATAAAGTCTTTCATTATTGGGTCTGTATCCATCACTACAAGTTTTAAAATATAGTTAGTGCATAATGAGACTTTACTCTTCTGCCTTGTAGTATGGTTTAAAATAAATAAACTAAAAACCTTTTTGATAAATATTTCTACACAGCTCTTTGTACTGAAATGCTTAATAAAAGCTCCAGACTTTTCAGCTGAGACAGAGAACATAAGGTGGTTCTCCTCCCATATCTTGATTCTAACAGTGTCCTAACTGGATGCTTCAGTTGGATACTCTAATGTTGGACCCTCCAGAGGAAGACATGCTAACCCCTTCAATTGATCATATGTCTTTCCTCTCCACATGGGTAGTTTTTTGGCCCTAACATTGCAGATTCTTGGTCAAGCATTGGAATGGGCTGCCCAGGGAAGTAGAGCAGTCCCCACTCCTGGAGGTAATTAAGAGGTATGTGGACATGGCATTAAGGGACTTGGTTTAGTGATAGGACTCTGTAAGTCAGGTTAACAGCTGGACTTTATGATCTGAAAAGTCTTTTCCAACTTAATTCAATGATTCTTGACTAGGTAGCTCTTTGTAATGGGCCCACATCACTGTTTCTGTAGTCTCAAATGAAGACAGAGGTCTAAGTTCAGCAGAGACTGATGGGAGTAATGCAAAGTACCCACAAAATATTTCTTCCTGTCTTCTTCTGTCACTGGATCTGCATGTGGAGGGAGAGGAGGAACTGAGGTGGTTTCTTGTCCTTTCAAAATGGATGACAAGAATTGTATAAGTGGAAGAAATTAAGAATTTTGTAGTTTAGGACAGATACTATGCTGCCGCATCTTAAATCCTAGCTGAGGTTAGGATCCCAAGTATTCAGAGATCTTCTTTCCCTCCTCAATGCCTCAAGCCATTTACAAACAATCCTTTTGCTAGTTGGCCCATGGCCCCCAGTGTGTTCCTTTTCCAAGATGCTAATCGCCAAATTTTAGCTCCTGTCTCATTAGTGTGATAACTGTGGAGTTGCTTTCCCAGGTGGTTCCACTCAAGTCAGTGGGACTTTATGCAGAAGTGTGTGTTAGTCATGGAGCTGTCTGAATTATGGAAGTCTAAAGTTAATTGAATAAGATTGAAAAAGAAAGTCTGACTGTAAGCATTTTGGCAACTGGTTCAGAACCAGCTATTGGCTAACTTCCTCATGCTGATTGCAAAATGGTTTTTGAGGAAATAGAGGAGTGGGAAAAAAAAAGTAGACAAGGTAATTTTGTTGAGCTCAGCTGTGTGTGTGGACAGTACAGACTTGCTATCTGTTAATATTCATTCTTTCTTTATCCACAGGCAGCTATTCCTTGTCCATAAGAGACTATGATCCGCAACATGGTGATGTCATTAAGCACTACAAAATTAGGAGTCTAGACAATGGAGGGTTTTATATCTCTCCAAGAATAACTTTTCCCAGCATCAATGATATGATCAAACATTATCAAAGTAAGTTAAATCCATTAGTGGATTACTTAATAGAATACAGCCGTTATTTCCTGTGAAGGAAAATAAATGCTTTCTTGTTTTGTTTCAGACCTTTTCATCTTTTTTTTTTCTAAATAACTCAGACGTGCATGTTATTGAAGATAAAGTAAAACTTGTTGGAACCCAAGTAAGGTTGTTATATAATCAGACCTAATACTCCTTGCTCTGTTGCATACCGTTGTAAAATAAAAAATAGTTCTCTGAAACATCTCACCATAGTGATGATGATGTGAAACTATAGTAAGAATTGACTGCATTGGAAACAAATTCTGTATTTGAGATTAAATTTGTAATCATGATTAGCGGAAATAGGTATAGACTTGTAACTACTGTCTTCTTATATCTGATGATGAGAGTTGAAGTGTTTTTTTTCCTGCAGATTTATTTATTTATTTCATCAATGGAGTTTTGAAGGCTGTAAAAGAAAATTGCACCTACAGAGAATGTACGCATTTATTATTAACAAAAGGAGGGGGATAGGAACAAGTTTCCACCTATATTTTAGCTACAAAAATGACTTTTTATTCTGTATAACCTCGTGGTGGGTAACTCCAAAATATATTTTTTTGTCTTGTCGCTGGGAAGACAGAATAAGAAAGATGTGAGACAGGAAAATCACATTCATTTTTCAAAGCCACGCCGAAGACTTGGCCATGACATTTCTCTGAGTTGTTAGATATGCGTGGTAATTCTTCTGCACGGCTTATAAATCTGAGAATTATTTTACATTTGTATTAAAGTTATAGGTGGTAAGTGACTGGAGAAAAAATAATTGTGACCTGTTAATGCTTGCATTCTTATGTATGCACACATCTAAAACCACACAGCATAAGAAAACTTAAGACAGATTCAGAATAAAGATTTCAAGCCTGACACCAATGTGCATCTTCATATTTGCTGTTAGCAATCAGATCTTATAGCTATTTGGTACAAATTGTACTAAAACAAAATAACCTGATGGTAGCCAGATGTGTGCGGCACTTCTCTATTAAATCTGTCCCTGAATTTCAAAGTATAGAAGCACTTAAAGTTGTGTGAAAGCACTAAAAAGATTACATTTTCATAAGGCACTGACTTGTTTGAAAATTATTTTGAGCTGGTTAATGCACACCTAAATCAAGTGGTCTTTGACTAAATGGATTGCAATGGATTTTATATTTTGTTTTTCCTTTGAAAAAACAGAGCAATCAGATGGCTTATGTAGAAGGTTGGAAAAAGCGTGTATTTGTCCTAAGCCTCAAAAACCATGGGATAAAGATGCATGGGAAATTCCACGGGAATCAATTAAATTAGTGAAGAAACTTGGAGCTGGTCAGTTTGGAGAAGTCTGGATGGGTAAGTTTATTTCTCTGAAAATAATATTTAAATCTGCTGAAAGAAGTACAACTTAAGAATCACTCAGAATAATAGTGGACATAAGCCTGGTATGATATACTTGTGAAAACAGAATAGTCAGGCTCAGAATATACCTTCTCATGAGGAAAAATAATAGGAGAGAGGATCTGTGAAAGATAAGGTACCAGACACAGACATGGAACAAATTGTCTTTCAGTGAATTATGTGTAAAGTTTTCATCATCTATTGGCAAAGAAGAGACTGAAATATAATGGATGGGACTACCATAACCTGGTGAAAAAAGGAGATATTTAATACAAGATTATTGTTGGAGCTTGCTACTCAGGAAGCAGGTGATGTAGGTAGAAGATAAGAGACTGATCACCCCCAGCCTTGAACTATCATGCAGGTCCCCAATAATGAAAGTGTTGTAAGACTTACAAGTAGTAAATTTTAATATATAACCAGCTAAAACTGATAGTGTTAATTATTATAATCATAATTAACCTTGCTTGTTTAAAAACATTTTTATTTTCTCAGCCTCAATGGCTTCCCCTGGCAAAGGGCTATGACCACTGTCTAATCGTGTTCTGCAAAAATGTTTTAACTCTCTTGCTCTTGAAGTGCTGCCTATTCAGGGGTCTGAGTATTCTTTTGGGCAGCATATTATCTGTTCTGTGTGTTATTCATTAGTTACGCACATGTTAACAGTTACCATCTTACTTGACTTAATAGAGATAAACTATGCCTTCCTTCCAAAGTCTTCACTATGATGTTTCTTCAGGTCAAATCATTGTCTAAGCCTTCCCTGACTCTCCTTTTTGGAGGTTATATTTAGATAGCAATAAAATCACTTTAATACTATTACAACATTTTTTTACTGTTGGTATTATCAAGATTCTATAGGCGGGGCTTTTCTAAGAAACTTAGAAGTATATCCCAAAGCTTATTAGAAGATGCAAAGGGTGCTCTAATGACCCACAGGAGTGCAGCAGTCTAACAGGAACACACTTGATATTTCATTGTTTTAAAGAGATGTTTGCTAATAGGTGCAATTTGCTGATACAAATTATGCAAAAATGTCAACAACACATCTCTGTGATGCAACATAGACAAATTCAGCCTTTCATCTGCTTTCACAAGAAAAGGCTTAAGAAAGCCTCTGGCTGTGTTATACATAAATGACAATTTACTTGCCAGTTGAGACAAGCGTCAGCCATTGTACAGTTATTCTCTTCCTGATAAACCAGGGCAAGAAATAAACTGACATTGAAATGCTGTGGAAGACTTCATGGCAGAACGTTATCACCTGCTTGAAAATGTAGATCATTATGGGAAGTGACTACTTCTGCATACACACACAAAGGCATAAAACTTTAAAAGGGTGTTTCTGGTTCAAGATGCTTCCTCTTATTTGTGTCGTTATTTTGACATCTAAATTGGGCCTAACCCTTTTATCTGAATTGTCACTCTGTGAGAAAAATTAATGTACTGTGAAATGATCACTGTGTTTCCTCTTCTCTGCTTCATTTCTGAAGCGAGAGAAGCTAATTTGCTCGGTGCAGATCCTTTCAAATCAGGAGCATGGTTAATCTTAGAGCCAAGGAAGTTCAGACTGAAAAACACTTATCAGGTCACCTGTGCAGGATATGAACAAACACTGTTTATTGTAATGATGACTAACCAGAGGCATCAGGAGTTAAATAGAGATACTGAGAAATAAGCTACTTGTTAGACTCTCCTGATTACTTACCTCATCTGGAGCAAAATCATGTTTAGGCCATAGTATGAATGAGAAATACTATTCCATAGCTTCAATACCAAATAAATTTCTGCTTGCTAAAGGGTACCTAGAATTTTGATTTCAGAGGGAACCTGTCCAGTTCAGAAGAGTTCTGGGCTTCCCAGAACAAGAGGGATATGGAGCTACTGGAAAGAGACCAACAAAGGGCTGTGAAGATGTTGAAGGGACCTGAGCATCTCTTCCTCTGAGGAAGGGCTGAGAGAGCTGGGACCCTTTCACCCAGAGAAGAGAAGGTTCAATCTTATCAGCATCTAGAAATACCTGAAGGGAGGGTGGAAAGAGAATAGAGCCAGTCTCATTCCAGTGGTGCCCAGTGCCAGGACAAGAAGCAGTGGGAACAGAATGAAATACAAGAGGTTCCATGTGAACATCAGGAAGCAATTCTTTACTATGAGAGTTGACCAAGCACAGGATGTCCAGAGAGGCTGTGAAGTCTCCTCCTTGGAGATCTTCAGAAGCCGCCTGGACGTGGTGCTGGGCAGCCTGCTCTGGGTGGCCCTGCTTGAGCAGGGGGTTGGACAGATGGCCTCCAGAGGTCCTTCCCAACCTTAACCACTCTGTAGTATATGGGAAGATAGAGACAATATTGTTACTGCAATGTGAAGATTTGCGAGCATTCTCTTATAGTCTTTTCAGTTCAACAATAAGTACTTTTTGAGCTTCCAAGCTGACATCCTCCTCCTGCACATTTACTTTTGGGTTTTGGAGAAAGCTAGCATATGTTAGAGAAGAATCTCTTGGTTTCAGCTGGAACAGAGATAATTTTCTTCCTAGTAGCTGGTATGGAGCTGTGTTTTGGATTTAGGATGAGAATAATGCTGATAACACATCTATGTTTTAGACCACTCAGTCATTGCCCTCGGGGGGGGGGAATGCGGGAAAGAATCAGAAAGGTAAACAAACGTGCAAGAACTGATGGGCTGAGATAAGGGCAGTTTACGAGGTAAAGCAAAAGCTGCATGCACAAGCAAAGACAAATAAGGAATTTATTCACCACTTCCCATTGTCAGGCAGTTGTTCAGCCATCTTCACATGTGACAGTTTCCTGGGAAGACAAATGCCATCACCCCAAACACCTGCATGCCTCCTCCTTCATGCCTACTCAAGTCCTGCACACAGCTCTAGGGTCCCCAGCATGAGAAGGACATGGACCTGTTAGAGCAGGTCCATAAGAGGGCCTCCAAATGGCTGGCACACCTTTCCTGTGAAGACTGACTGAGAGAGTTGGTACTGTTTAGACTGGAGAAGGCCCAAGGAAGACTTTATTGTGGCCTTCCAATACTTAGAAGGGGCTTATAAGAAAGATGCAGAAAGACTTCTTACCAGGGCCTGTAGTGATAGGACAAGGGGTAATTGTTTTAAAATAAAAGAGGGGAGACTTATACTAGACATAACTAATTGTTTACTCAGAGGGTGGTGAGGCACTGGCACAGGTTGCCCAGAGAAGCTGTGGATGCCCCGTCCCTGGAGGTGTTCAAGGCCAGGCTGGATGGGGCTTTGGGCAACCTGGTCTGGTGGGTGACATCCCTGCCCATGGCAGGGGGTTGAAACTAGGGGATCTTTAAGGTCCCTTCCAACCCAAACTGTTCAATGGTGTAGATGGTGAAGGAGGAGTGATGTGTTGATGTGCAATAGGATGCAGAGAAGCTATTGCTCAGTCTCTTTCTAGCCAGCATCCTGGAAATACTGTACCTCCTGCAGCTGCAATAGCCTGAGACATTGTCTGACTTCTAACAGTGTCATACCTCTGTAGCTCAGGTTGTTTCCAGTATAACTTTATAGGGAATTAGTGTGAAGGCAGAGGAAGGAGAAAGCTGCCTCTTGTAGACTCGTTCACAAAGCCGTTCATCTTCAGTCCTGGAGATCTGGTCAGAAATGCTTTTGGTAGGCTCAACTTATTGCCTATTATGAGCTTGTATCACAGCTAGGCCTGAATAAGCCCATGTGAAAATCTGGCAACCTGCCTGTGAAAATACCATAATCAACTCCAAAATAAATGGGCGAAACACAATTTTTGGAGGATTCTATTCATACAGACTAGAATCTATTCATACATGTAAGAAGAGCATAGCTCTCTGTAAGCAATTGTCAGATTCCTCAGATTCGCTTATTATTTCTTGCATTATATCTAATTTTTAAATTTCAAAAGCCTAAACTGCTGAGGGGCTTGCTTCCTGCCATGGTATGAAAGGGTTTTCATCTATGGAGTTTAGTTCATTTGGGCATCTTCTTTAGTGAAGTGATGAACCGGAGTAGCACTGTAAGAGTAGGGTCTATGTTTTATGCATTTTTGTTCCTAGTGTGCACAGATATGATGTGAACCATAATGCTCTGTGACATTAATAATCCATGAATAGAATTCTCAAGTAGGGATAAGAGAAAAGTTAACAAGCCAAATGGAGCCATTACGGTGTATTTTATTAATGAGACACATTTTGCTCACATCTCAGGTGTAAAAGATTCTCTCATTTTGTAAACCCCAAATTAGAATATAAGTAATAAACATTTTGGGGTGTATTTTCTTATGCAGCTGTTATTAAAATCAGAGTAAACTGTACCTCAGAAGTACTATTATTTTCACGAAGACATCTAAAATGAACCAAGAAAACTGGCTAGTACATCTCATCAGCATCACATATGTATTTTTACAGTACCATACAGGAGCTGAACATTAGTTGCAAAGAATCTGAATTTTATGTCAGATGACCTAGATGTAAGCAAGAATTTCATTGCTTATCTATCTGTCCTTTTGAGTTCATGTTTAGGTGGCAAAGTGAACATCAGTTCATTCATACTTTACGCCAAGGAATACCATGACACAGCAAGTGTGGGGTCCTCTTGGTAATCATAAGTGACCCGACCTGAGGACTAGGACATTAAGCTTTGGTGGTACAGATGCATACTGAAAAGATGCTACCTGTTTCATGTCTGTCTAGCATGATATTGTAATATAATGCTCCCCTTCATGTGTTATTTGTACTCTGCCACTTCTGGCTCACAGATGATGGGAGCTTTCTCTCAGGTGGCTAGGTGATACCAGCTTATCTGAAGAGGCAGGGACTCATGCTCTGTGAGGGCTTTACTTGTAATGGGTGGGGGAAAGAGGTAAAACAAATTCCAGTTTTGCTGAACTGTTTAGAGACCATTTTTTACAGACACCATAACGTGTGCTGATGAACCCCTAGAGTTCACAACCACCTTTCCTCACTGGCTGTGTGTTGTTCTCACCACCTCCCCCAATACCTGATGAAATAAATGAATGAGAGACAGATCAGGGTCAAATGTCTCTAATGCTCTCATGCTACTTTGTTTTGTATATTACCACCAGAGGACCAGGATAGACTGTTTTCCTGCAGAGAACATCAGTATTGGGTGAGGTTTTTGTTCTTAGTAATGTAAATTTTCTGTAAGCAGAAACCTAGTCTGATGAATCTCTAGTGAATATAAAATACTGTTATATTGTTAGTGTTAAGAGTGTAGATCAGAATTGTCTCACAGAAGTAAAGGTATTAATTAGTATGTTTAGCAGAGTATTCAACAAATGGGGAGTGGAACTGGTGCTCTCATTCAGGGTATGGTGTAGAATATTACAAACTACAGATATAAGCCTTCTGCTTTTTAAGCAGAAAGAGATGTATTTAACACCTGTTTTTTTGATGGATAGAAATTGTATACCTGAGTTTTAATGGCAGAATTTGACCTGTTATTGTCATTTCTTCTTATTAGACCATCTAGAGGAATATCTGTGTTATGCTTTGACCATACTGTGCTTGGAAAAAATATGTTTAATAATCATGCAGTTGAATATTTGCTCACAGTTATAGTGGCTTTTCTCAGGTGATGATCTTTCTTTTAAAAAAGGTGATAAAATGTGCAGTGATTAGAGCAATTACTTAGGATCTGGAAATTATTTCCTTGCTTTGCCACTGAGCTCCTATATTAAGGCAATAAGTAATATACAGAAATTGCAGGCTCCAATTTAGAGGTACATCCATTGTGGTAATACTGTCTGGATTGTTGCTGAATGTGGAACTGAGGTTATTTCTCTGAATCACAAAAGCTTTACCTCTCCAAGAAGCGTTTTTGCAATGTTGAAATGTGTGTGGTGGGGGGGGGCAAAAGGCTGCGGTTTGATATTACTGGAGTAATCTGTAAATCTGGAATGAAGATGTTGCATTTATATCCCTCTCTTTTTCTATTTCTTTTATTTTCTTTTTTTATTTTTCTTTTTTTTTCTATTTCTTTTCTTTCCTATTTCTATTTCTTTTTCAAATTAAAAAACTTTACAAGATAAACTTTAGGATCAGTTCTTGCTATTCTATTGATTTTATTTAATGCTATTTTAACATTTATTTACTGATATTTGCGTTTTATATAGTCAGAGTATTACATTACAAGGTTTGATAAACAGAGAAATGAAACAGCCGCAATTGTTTCTACTCTTGGCATGTGCTATGTGGAAAGGAATTATCATGTTTTAAATCTTGCACTGAACACTGCAGGATTGCAGTGCTGCCAGCATATCTGTGATGGTCACGAGAATGCTCATTTGGTTGCACTTTACTGAAGAGTTCCATTTTGAGTACTGAGGGTTAAAGAAAGGATTATAAGCACGAGACTGGCATGCATAAAATGGTTCTAACCATGGTATTTAAAGATGCTCTGCAGTCTTGTAAGCAATCCATGGGCTCTATTAGATTTTGAGACTATTTATGTGGACGTTTATTAAAACATCTCTTGACTGTTTTAGTATTTTCTCGTGGGCTACTTATAAATGGAAGCTTGCTTTCTTTATTTTTTCAGATAAAACATTCATAAAAGGTAGAAAATTGATTATAATTGACTGCAGTGTATCACTGGCAAAACGTAAAGGAATTTTAGTGTAAATATTTGTGCTACATGTGATTGCTTGTTGTCAGGCTCCTAGCTGTTAATGGAATCTAACCTCACCTGCTTTATGGGTTCCTGCTAATCAGGGTGCTGCGCGGTGCAGGGTGACTGCAAGTGCACTGAACATATTTCCCCCTTTTAGGTTATTATCATAACAGTACAAAAGTGGCCGTGAAGACTCTGAAGCCGGGAACAATGTCTGTGCAAGCCTTTCTGGAGGAAGCCAACCTCATGAAAACACTTCAGCATGACAAGCTAGTTAGGCTTTATGCTGTAGTGACCAAAGAAGAACCTATTTATATTATAACAGAATTCATGGCAAAAGGTGAGAATGACAGAGGATCTTCAAGCAGGGTTTTAGTAAACACTTCTGTTTATTAATCATTCATTAGTCAGTGCCCATCCTTTAAAAAGGAAGCAACAGAAAAGGAAAACTTGGGAT
This sequence comes from Cygnus atratus, assembly GCF_013377495.2. Classification (NCBI taxonomy): domain Eukaryota; kingdom Metazoa; phylum Chordata; class Aves; order Anseriformes; family Anatidae; genus Cygnus; species Cygnus atratus. The sequence goes on from NC_066363.1 coordinate 120,092,189, forward strand.
TTTAACATTTTTCTTTTGTATGCTCTGATATAAGCGAGGGATCTTAGAGGAGGGATAAGGGTTTGATTTTATGATTCATTATTGCATTTTTGAAATATTTTTTTTTTTTTTACAGATTTCTTAAATGTATCATTTTTAAATTGTTTCAGGTGCAGAGCACAACCCTCAAAATAGCTCTGGTTCCTTTGGGTTCTAATACTTAACCATACTTAACTTTGGTGTCATAACAAGACGCTTAATAATTAAAACCTTAGAAATTGTCTTATATAGCTCTTGAATTGATAAATACTTGTTTAATGAGGGGAGTGATGAGTGTTCCTGAAAGGACTGCTGCACTACTAGAAAGGGACAACCTGTAGTAGAGTATCACTACACAAAATAAGTGAGGTTTCCTTCTCAGATTGTTTTAGTTAGTAGGGTTTTTGTTTGTTTGTTTGTTTTGTTCTGTTTTCAAGCAGTTCTGCTGATGACTTCATAAACACTAGCTACCATTCAGCAATTTATTCTTTACCACCTTGAAAGAATTAATGAGTGAGATTCTCCTAGAGAACTTTCCTGATAGTCTGTAGATTAGGGTAATTATCCAATTCAGCACCGCTGAACTAAGGTATGCTCTGATGTGAGTTTTCTACACCCAGGGAAATTGCAAAACTTGGATACCTGCCATGCTGGCTTGAATGTTACTGTTATTAGGTCGTGTAAAGAGATGGGCTTACTGCAGTTGGCTTGAAAGTACATGAAAACCATTCACTGCAAAACTTCTGTGACTCAGAAAATTGGGGACCTAGTGGGAACTTTATTCTGATAATAAGCTACACTGACTTAATCTTTCTCTGTTGTAACAGGAAGTTTGCTGGATTTTCTGAAGAGTGATGAAGGAAGTAAATTGTTGCTTCCAAAGTTAATTGACTTCTCTGCTCAGGTAAGTTTTAAGAAACATGCTCAAAATTAAGGGGTTCTATTTCTCTCCAAGTCTGAAACTCAGAATGGGAAGCTTTATCCTAAACTTTGTCGCATTAAAGGAGAATTTAGTTTTCACATGTTTTGGTCTGAGTAAATATGGTTACTTGGAAGGAGAGAATAGAGGAAAAAGGTGTTTCAAAGGGAACTTGTGAAGTTGGGTCTCCCTCTTCGATACTGCTGGCAATCTACTTAGATGGCAGTGGTATACAGTCACTTTCCTTTGTGGAAAGGCTGTTTTCATTTCCAACAGAAGTGAAGTGAAAGTGTACAAGTTCTGTAGAGTGAGTGCTTATGAGATGCCTCCAAGTAGCATTCATTGGTGGTGTCATCTTTATTTCTTAGGTTAGGTCAATTAGTCAAACTTCTATGTTAACTTGAGTACATGTACTCCACAGAGTAATGTCGGTTTCAAATTCATATGTAAATTACTGTGAAGTAAATAAAATCTAATCAAATGATATTTCTTGTGAAATATCATTTGGTATTTCTTGTGAAATATCATTGGTTGTGAAACCATGGAGATAGTCTCAAAATATACAAGTTATCCCACATCATAAGAAAAAATTTAGAGAGAAACCCCAAAGTGATTTGCATGTCAAGGTCTGTATCAAAGGTGCCTATAGTCCAGTGTTCTGCCACTGACAGTTATAAACTATAAATATCCAGAGAGAAAACTCATGGTGAACTAAAATAAGATCAGGACTATTTTTTTTTTGGCCTTGGTTGACACACTGTTGAGCTCTGCATGTCTCTTTATTCACACTATTCTGGTAAGGCAGTTTACCTGCCTGTCCAAACTTCTCAGGAAGACTGAAAACACAATAAACGGTAGCTGAGGATTGTCTTCTTTTTTCTCCTTGCATGCCTGTGATGTTTCCCAAGGCTGAGCTGCTCACAGCCACGCTGCACAGCTGGCGTGCCTGCATGCACATGTCTACGCAAGAATTATGTTGCAACAAAAAATTTTGAAACTCTCTCCAGTGCGGAACAATACGTTAGCAATGGACTTGTGATTCAGCAGTATGAAAATGGTCAGGAAGTGTTTGCACTTAATACGTTGCCTTTTTATTCTAGAGGAATGGCCTTTGTCACCTTTGGCCTTGTCAGATAGGGAAGGACTGGGAGTGAGACAAGGGGAGGGGAGGCTGTGGCTGTGTGACTAACAGATAGCTGAAGAATGTAATGCCCTTCAACATGAACCCACTTCTGGAGCTGATTTTCTCAGTATTAAAGACTGCTGTGAGCTGGTGTTTGCGTTGCCAGATGGCTACTCAGTGCTTCACTCACTGAATTCATGAAGCCTTTGCCTTGAACAATCTTGAAAGAAATCTGTATTTACAATGGATAAAATAGTCTGATTTTGAAAAAAAAAAAAAAAAAAAAAGTTAGGACTGCTCCCACAGGTGAAATAAACATCTGGTAAAAAGATAACATTTTGCAAGCAAGTAATTGAATATACTACTACTCTGCTGTACTGATTCTGCTGTTTTGTTGTCTGAGCATCTGCATGCATCAATTGCCATTGTTAACAGCAACAAAGGAGGATTTAGGTGGACTGAAGTCTGGTGGTGACTTTAAGTCTGGTGGTGACACAGTGTACAGCTGTGGACTCAGGGTTTTTATTTTATTAATTTCTGTATTTTGCTGTACTAGCAGTCCCAATTTGTGAAATTAGGTCTGTGGAAAACATAGCAAGAAAATGCTTGCTAGGAAGGCAGTCCAGCTCATTTTCTAAAACAATCTGCCCTCTGGAAGAGCTGAGGTTTCTCTTTTATGTTTTAATTAATGTGTATGAGTAGGGGCTAGGGAAATCTAGGGTTGGTTATGCCCTGGCAAAGATAATTTTGGCCACTAGAGATGAATGCTAGCAGTCGCTCTAATGAGAGTGTTTTAAAAGAAGCTGAGTTTTGCAAACATATCTTCAGCACGTACTGCCTGCTTTAATACAGAACAGAACAGTGGCATCCCCTGTAGAATTCAGCAGAATTGTGAATTTTTAATATATGCCAGAAACAAAGTCAGGTACGTAGAGAAATCAACACCTGAGCCTCTTTCCCTGTACTTACAGCCTATGAGACCACTGCTTGGTGAGTGCTAAGTAGCCCAGCAACCTCACCAGCTGGTCCTGTAACTTCCTTGGTCTGACAGTCACGAGCTGACACAACTTACGAGCAGTTCCTGGTACTTCTGCTTCTCAGCTCAGCAAGCAGGCTGAGGAAATGCAAAGGTGCTGTTGGCTGTCGGTTCCCAGTTACAGGCTTGGGCGTGAGCGAATTTCATTGCTTTGTCCACAAGCTCTGCTGCTAGATCTTGCTAAGGCAGCAGACCAAAACACGCAGAGTGCAGGCTGCTTGTATTCCCCTCTGTCACTTACAGGCAATAGCCTGGCTGTTGCATCACCAGGGTGACTGGCAAACTGGATCTTAGTAGTTGTTTCCTGTCTTGCCCCACAGCTAATTTACCCAAAGAGCTTCCAATTCTTTGTCTCCCAGTTATTGAAATCATGCTTGCCCCTGTTTTATGAGGTCAACTAATAACGTGTGATGCAAATGCAGTGAACTTTTTGCATGTATAAACTCTTCCTACTTCTTATGCGAATCTGTTATCTGCTGCTTAGCATACTGTCCTGGTTTCAGGTAGGACAGAGTTAATTTTCCTCCTAGTAGCAGGCAGGGTGCTATGTTTTGGATTAGGATGAGAAGAGCGCTGATAACATGCTGATGTTTTAATTGTTGTAGAGCAGTGCTTACACCAAGCCAAGGACTTTTCAGCTTCTCGCTCTGTCCTGCTAGCGAGCAGGCTGGGGGTGCAGCAGGAGCTGGGAGGGGACAGACCCAGGACAGCTGACCCAAACTGGCCAAAGGGGTATTCCATCCCATCTGACGTCATGCTGAACAATAGATAGGGGTGGCTAGCCGGGGTGGGGGGCCGGCTGCTCAGGGATAGGCTGGGCATCGGTCAACGGGTGGTGAGCAATTGCATTGTGCATCACTTATTTCGTACACATTATTACTATTACTATTATTATTATTATTATTATTATTGTTATTATTTCTCCTGTCTTAATAAACTGTCTTTATCTCAACTCACAGGCTTCACTTTCCTATTTCTCTCCCCCATCCCGGAGAGGGAGGGGGGAGGGTGAGCGAACGGCTGTGTGGTGTTTGGCTGCCAGCCGGGCTAAACCACAACACATACACATGCTGTGTTTAGGAAAATTATATCAATTATTAATGAACATATTCATGTCATACTTTTCAAACTGGTCAGTTTTATCACAAAAACAGTCATTTCCATGCAGCACTGATACTTTAATTAATCCTTCCATGATTTACAATTTTGTTAGCAACTCTTATTCCCTTCTTTCTGCCTTTTAAGACTGCAATGCCATTAGACTAATAATAACATTGAAATAAAAATAATGATGCCCTCTAATATTCCAGTACATAATTACTCTTTTTTTTTTTTCCATGTGGGTCTGCTTTAACTGCATAACTCTTTGACTGGAGAAAGTAGAATACATTTTTGCAGTCTTTCCTGGCTCACCTTTAGGATAAACTCTGCTGCAAATGGAAAATAGATATTACAATAATTATCATTTGAAGGATTAAAATGTCTCTGTTTCCCAACAGTTTTCAGATACAGAGGGTCTATACCCTCTTCCTAGGCAGTTACCCTAATGATGTGAAGATGAATTCTTTTTTCAAATTCTGCAAGCAAGTGTATTTTATTTTATTACATGTCTGGCCATCATTGAAAGGAATCTGGTTTTGGTTAACCCTAGACCAAATAAAGTCTTATCCAGGTCAATAGCATGTGTTTGCTTAAACCTTCCAAAACCGCAGGTTGTTTTTTCTGACACTCTTCCCTAAGAACTGGGAATTACCAAATTTAAAGCAGTGTGAACCTCAGCAGATACTACATTACTTCCTCTTCTTTAACCTCATCAGGATAGTCCCTCACGTTGTAGCTGCTTTTCACTGATTTCCTGTGTACTCTGACTTACATAGGCTGCTTCACCTGCTTTAGCAGGAGCTTCCCACAGAGCCACGGGCCTGGGCTGGTTTGCAGTGAGAGCAGCTCTGCGGCCACCCCCCGCCCAGCCCAGCAAAGGAAAAGGGATGTGGCCAGGATGTCCTGCACACTGCTGAGCCCTCAGATGCAGCCTCAGTTGTAGAGCACCCTAGGGAGTGAGAATCACTTGTGTAGCAGGCAGCAGCAATTCAGAGGGATCATTGAAGCCACCTTTATTCACAAATCCCTGGCTTCTACTGGGTGCATTTTCACCTGTAGCTTTCACATGTACGGATCCTGAATGGGCAAAAAAGCCCCATCTGTCAATGCAAAGGAAAGCCTTTTAAAAGTACCTAAACCATATCCAAAGAAACCGTTTCTAGATGATTTTGGTTTAAAAATTATAGATGAAATAGGGCTGGAGAGGATTGGGGATGATTTAGCCTAGTGTTTCTCAGTCTTTTGGACATCATAACATCATAGGTCATGTCTTTTTCTTTTCTTTTTTTTTTTTTCCTTCTTTTTCTTTTTCCCCCCAGAATTGATTTAATTTGTAACCAAATACAAACTAGGTGCAACCTTGAATACTGATTCATCACTTTAATTTATTTATTCTTTGTCCGTATTTTACTTCCCTGTTTTGCAGGTGAGTAGAGGCTCTGTGACTTTGGATTTACTGACAGTGTTCAGGTGTCTCACAAACACCCATATCCTTCTAAACTGTTCTTTCCTTTTTACACCCTGAGTTCTTACCCCTTTGTTATTCATGTCAGCCATGCGTGCATCCTTGATGCTTTTAGTGAAGACTGAAGCAAAAGCAGGCATTTAAAAACTTCTCTGTGTCATTTGCATGTAGCCTTCCCCATCTGTTTAATGTAAATATTTTTGTTGCTCATCTTGTTACAAATGCACCTCTAGAATGTTTCCCGGCTTATGCTTTCTATTTGCAGAATATTTTGTGGGTGAGTTCTTCTGATTTTTTGTCATATTTCGGTATTCTTTTACGATTTATAATTTGACTGTATCATTTTCAGGGCTTTCAGACCATGTAAGATTTGGCCAACCTTTTCTTGTTGAGCACTTCCTTTACAATGTGTGGTTTGCCCTTGCACTTGTAATTGTTGTTTCCTTGCTGGCACGGTTGTTCCTGAGACTATTTTCCCATAAGGTTGCACCTGCCAACTCTCCAAGTTGTTTAAGATTTGCTTTCCTAGGAAAAACAGAAGTCTTCATATTGACATTCTTTCATTATGTTTCATTTTCATTCCCATCTGTTTCATGATCCCCGTCACCCAGTTTTCGTTCTCAACATGATATCATATATTCTCAGCATGATATAAAAACATCCTATCAGGTTAACCCAGAACAAGCCCATCTGGCCTTTTTAGTATTCCACATTTTTACACATAGCTTACAAATGCACAAGTGGAATTTGTTACAGATGTTACTGTAACCCGCTCTCTGCATTAACAAACAGCATTGCAAACAGTATGTAAAACATGTCTTGTTTGAAATAACTCTTGCAAAAATGAATCACAGGCCTTGGAATGAAAGTTGAAATGAAACATGTCTTTCAATTGAAAAGCTGAGCTGTTAAGGAATCCAGAAGTTCTCCAGTTTTGTAGAAAAAAAAAAATAAAATAAAAATGGCAGACCTTCACACTTTGGGAAGGGGAAAAAAAAAAAAAAAAAAAGAGAACATCCCTGTATGTGCTGTTTAGCTTCAGCTGTGGCATTTCACCAATGCAGCCTGTGAGTTGTGACCAAGTGCTTTTCATTTTCTGAAAGCGTAGCTTTCAGAAAGCAGAGTCTCCTCTCCTGAGATGCTGGTTTGTTAGGTTCTCCCCTCTCCCTTCAGAAGTTGTGAAGGACTGGGGAGAACACGTGGAATGCTTCTTTTAGCATCATTGTTTGCTCCCTGCTTTTCCTACCATTTTCTTTAAATGTTTTGAAATAGTTTTATTGTTGTGTGTGACATGACCCAAAAGCATGCTGGAGAGTTAAGTAATCACCATGTTTTACAGGCAGAAAGAACAGAAACTGAGAGAAAAGAGCAGAGCTAGCTGAAATCACCACGTCAGTGGCAGAGCTGTATGCAAAACATTGGCTCCGAGTCATTTATTTATCGTCTGACTTTCAGCTGAAGATTTACAGTCTGGAGGCTGTCTTACGGGCTGATTTATTCCTTCCAGGAGTTAGTTAGTTACTTGTCATTCTTACATTGTATACATAGTTCCTACCATTTAGTGATTGCTTTTTATTATTGTTATTGTTAAATAATCTAGCTTAGGTAATTCTACAAGCATGCCAGTGGTTGATTACAGGTTATGAGAAAACCGGTTTCTTTTTGAGTAGCAGTAGTGCAGTGTAGGCAGGATCCTCTCTTAAAGGCCACAGAAAATATCCTGCAAGCCCAAGTAAGCTTTCCTTTCCTGCTTCTGACTTGCATGTCACTGAACAGCCTTGACAGGTACAAATGATCATTAAAAGAGAGGGAAAGAGCGCTTTCTTTTTCTTTTGTTCCCGTGGATTTCTCTACATCTAACATACCATTTGGCAATGAAAACCCAACAATTATCAGAAAGAGTTATCGCATGGGCTCTGGCACACATTTCCTTCATCAAAAAATCCTTTTGTGTGGGTTGTTTTGTTGTGGGTTTTTGTGTGTGTTTTTTTTTTCTTTCTTTTTTTTTTTGTTTGTTGATTACAAGGGCTTAACATGAACTGGATGTTTGAAATGTTTGAATTCAGTTCTTGATTTTCTGCCTTTCCCCTCCTGTTAATCGGAATTCCTTGCCCACTCATTTTTGGGAATTTTTTGCATGCCCAAATGTTTGTACGTACACAGCTTCTTTGAATTTCTCTGATTCAATACAGTCAAAACCATTGCCCTGGAATTTCATGGACGTGTAATTTGTATTTGCTGAAAACATAGTGAATTGTTTGCTGTCACATTCTTAGTTTGTGACTAACAGATGATAAGTTCAGTGGATTTGGCAAGAATAAGAGGAAATAAAAAGGTCTTTCCAATGGCTTTGCTTGGCTGGGCTTGGAAACTGAAAATCACGGCCGCAAACTTCTCTTCCATGAAGTGGTTCATCATTGACCAGCCAGCAGTTAGACTAAATGTTGGATCTGTGCAGGGAAGTAAGAGGAAAGTTGATTCCTTCTTGATTGTTGCTGTGTTTTCACAGTGGCATTAGTGCACCTGTCTGCGTTTCAGTCGCATCTGCCAAGCTGGCCGGTCCCATTTCAGCATTGATCTTAGAGCAAAACTTTCGCTTTCGGTTCTCCTTCTTCCCCAAACCCAAATCATCATATGTGGAGGAGAGAATTAAATGCTACCCTTCTATTTTGTGAGTAGTCTTTAAGTCTCTAGTAAGACTCTCTGTGGCAACTATTCACTAGTAGCTGCTTCCTTCATTGTAAAATACCTTTTACTTATTCCTAGAAAATTTGAAATGCAGATGTTCTTCACTTTCTTCATCATCACAGATTTTCTATCTGGTTTAGAGTAAGAACACCCTTGTCTTGTGTAAGTGAAATTTAAGACCGCTCTGAAGAAGTGGCAATATATTGGTTTGTAAGAAAAGTTTTTTGGTGGCAAGAGGTGGGAGGGAAAGTGACTGTGTGTTCCATTGCCTGAACAACAAAAGAGGAACGAAGGTAACGGGGTTTCACTGCTGTAAGTGGTAGTACTGTGTGCGTGTGGTGTATCCCTCGGGGACTTTTTAAAAACGGATAAGCAGAAGTGGTGTGAATGTTTTCTTAAAATTTTGCCAGGTGCTCCTGCCTGCTCTACTGCACAGCTGAAATGTGCAGCTCTGGCACTGGCAAGGTGTCCGTGTGCTTGTCTTCTCCTGAGACGGAGGGGAAAGAGCTCGTGTACGAGTGTGGTAGGGACTGGGGCGAAAAGGGCCCTTATGTTTCACTGCTGCTTCATTAACAAATCTGGGAGCTTGTGCTCCCCAGACGATGTGGATGGCAAAGACATGTCACCTACAGAAATTCTGGAGTAGTATCTGTGGCACAGATAGCCTGTGGGCCTTGCCTGGGAGTGGCACCAGCAGTCTCACAAGGAAAAGAAATACTGACAGCTCCCAAGCGCTAATCTGGTGTTATTTTTTTCCTAGCTCCTATTAAACTTTTGGACAGCATACTAATGACACAAAAGTTTTACTGCTCTGAGTTGAGAAACTATTTGCCATTTCTTTTTTCTTCCCCCTTTTTTTTTTTTTGAAAAGTGTGTTTTTCTTTGGGGGGGGGAAATAGGGCAGTCTGGACAAATGCATTAATCACCTTTAATTTGATTTGGAAACTAATTTTGGTTGCTGAAATGCAAGTTAAATTTACTTGTGATAGTATTTGAGTACTTGCTGTTGCCAAATGCTCCTCATGTATGAGCAGGTAGATGTTGTCGGAGGTGAAAACATACATAAAGTTATTTGACCTGTCTTAGTAATTACCCAGGCTTATACCAGGTAATTAGAAAGCTGGTGGGTTTTTTGTTTGCTTGCTTGTTTGCTTTTGTTTTGCTTCATTTTCTTTTAAAAAACTTTCTGCATTGTTTCTTGATGATACTTGAAAGATCACGTCTCTCATTTAACTTACTAATTTCTTCCATTTTCTTATTATTTTAAAAATAAACTGGTTAGTAAATTAGGAAAGAAAATATTGTAGTAGAAATCTTATGAACATTTCATTTAAATTTTTGATTTGGGTATCTTATCCTACCGGCTTTTATTCATCCAAACTATTCTTTTGAAGCTGCCACTGTAAGTATCGTTTTGCAGGACTGGATCTACACGTAAGTTTTGCATGGCAGTCAACCTCTTCTAGTTTCCATGTACAAAATGCTCCAAAGTTACTGGTGATGAATAAGTGAACGTGCCTTTGCTGGTACATTGAAAGAACAGAGAGGCCTGGCCTGCCGATGGCATTGTATTGTGCTGAAATACCAAAATAGTTGTTTATTTTGTTACAGATTGCAGAAGGGATGGCGTACATAGAAAGGAAAAATTACATCCATCGAGACTTGAGAGCAGCTAATGTTCTGGTTTCGGACTTACTGATGTGCAAAATTGCTGATTTTGGACTAGCTAGAGTTATTGAAGACAATGAATATACAGCAAGAGAAGGTATGTTCTTTTGTTGTTTTGTTTTGTTTTGTCTTTAAAACTTCAGTCTCTGGGAGGAACTGAGGCTGTATCTAAAAATAATACGGTCACCAAGGATAGAAAATGCCATAAAACTTCCTAGAGACAGTGTTCTAATGCCAACAACTTTTAAAAAGACCCGCAGCTTTCATCCCATTGAATTAAATGCTGAGAAATTATGAAAATTATTTTTTCTTCACATCCTAAGTGCCACGTGCACCTCCCTTCCCTTACAGAAAGGAAGCAGCCCTGGTAGTTGTTGTTGGGAGAACCTTTTGCAAAATTGGTTATCTTTTGGAGCTGCTTTAGGAGCTGCAGCGTTGATTTGTGTGTTCAGCAGCATTGCTCCTGTGAGTTAGGGATGCTCAAAGGCTACCTCCATTTCCCTGTTCAGCACATGGCCGGGAGGTAACACTGCAGCAGGGGCAGGACTGGTGAGAGAGGAAAGCATACTATCATAGATTTGTCTGTGTTTTGCCATATGTGTTTTGCTAATATTGTCACGGATTGTTTTAAGAAGGGCGTAGTCAACTAGCTGTAGTGAAAAGGTGTTTTTTTTTTTTTTTTTTTAATGTTCCCATGCACAGATTGCATTAGGGTAAATACCCTAAAGCTTTTCTGAGCATGCCTGTTGGCTGGCTGTCCTGCTCTCATTTTAAGGACACTACCTCATGTTTTCACACTGGCTGGGTGGAAACTGTGGTAATGTAGGATGAGAATGGAAGAACCAAGGTACACGGAAGAAAGAGAATAATGCGTTACAGTTGAGATTAAAGGGAGACGATTAAAGGGCTACTCAGAAGTCACTAGGTAACCAGTGACTAATTCAATAGGAGTTCAGAGGGAAGGACATGATTAAGCAGCTTTCAGAGGTACAGAACCCATACCTGTGTTTTTTTAGCTAGCTCTGCACACTGTATATTGATTAAATGATCCTTTCATGTTATAAATTCCTTATGCTGGGTTTCTTTGACTGGTTTCCTGGCATTCAGTAGTTTCCTAGCTGACCTGGTATTTTGTGCCAGAATGACAGAGCAGGGTAGAAAGGGCATAAATAGGATCTGTTCGCATTACTCTTCTTTGTCTGAAGAGCTAAAGTAATATTCCCTAATAATGGCTGCTTAAGGGTTTCATTTCTAACTAGATGTAGTTTGCATTTATATGGGATTTTTCGGAATCAGTTATTTAGACACGAAAGACATATATTAAGATATGACTTGCTACTCCTTTTGCATCTATGGCTGTTCAGAAATAACTGAGTGTGGCATATGTTAAAGTGCATGTTGAAGTAAGATGGACTTTCTTTAAAATGGTAGAAGTTAGTTAAGTCTTGTGAAATTCCAGCTGATGCTTTCCTGGTTTCAGCTGGAATAGAGCTAATTTTCTTCCTGGTAGCTGGTATGGTGCTGTGTTTCGGATTTGGGATGAGAATAGTGTTGATAATATTACCAGTGTTTTTAGCTGTGGCAGAGCAGTGCTCACAGAGCCAAGGCCTTTCCAGATTCTCCTGCTGCCCTGCCAGGTGCACCAGGAGCTGGGAGGAGACACAGCCAGGACAGCTGGCCCAGGCTGGCCAGAGGGATGTCCCATACCATAGGGTATCATGAGGAACGATAAAAAAAAGTGGGAGTTGGCTGGGGTATGTGTGTGGGTGCTGCTGCTCATGGTCTGGCTGGGAATTTATTTTTTATTTTCCCCCGATTCTCTCCCCCGTCCCACTGGAGGGAACGGCTGCGTGGTGCTGAGCTCCTGCCAGGTTAATCCCCAACAAACGGGATTTGTAGGATTTTTCCCTGATCACTGGCAGAAGGTAAAATGTTTACTGCCATTTTAGCAAAAATTCACAATACCCGAGAGGCGAAAGGCGCTATGTAACGTTCATCATTTTATTTGCACCTTTAATGCAGGACATGCAGCATGGCAACATGTGTCTTCCAGCCCATCTGTGTTGGTAACTCCTGGATAGAAGGAGCTGCTGGTAGCTTTGCTGATCTAGGGGTACCATAGACAAGTCTCTTAAATCCTTCCAGTGACTTGATATAGAGTGTTTAAATTTGCCTTTGACTGATTGAAACTGTCTTGTTTTTCAGGTGCAAAATTCCCTATTAAATGGACAGCACCGGAGGCAATTAACTATGGATCTTTCACTATTAAGTCTGATGTGTGGTCATTTGGGATTCTCCTGTATGAAATCGTCACATATGGAAAGATTCCTTATCCAGGTATGGACGTGTGATTATACCATTGCTCTGTATTTATGCTTTAGTGTCAAAAGGCAAAGAAAATACTCAGGGAAAGAGCTGGCATCTGATGGTAGCAACACCAGTGATTTGAGAAATGTCTTGCGGGTAATGTTAGTGTTCTGAAAAACTATCATCAGCGTACATGTAAGCCATGTGCCTCTTGGGGATAAATTTTAGTAAATGGACTAATAGCACCTTGAATGAGGAGTCATTTTTATATATTTAAAAGAATTTACAGCAGAATTGCTGTAATTGTCAAAGATCCCAACTTCACAGGCTAAAGCACTGTCACGGGGAGGACACAGTACAAGTTTTAATGGTATCGTGTAAGCTACTGGCTTTTTTTTTAATGTCATAATATGTGACAGTACTGAAGAAGTGTGTTTTCACAAGCAAATAGGCACTAATACTTTGTCATCATGAGCTAATCTAAACAAACAAGAAACAGAGCCTAAAGCAGTGTTGCTGTACCACTTGGAATAGTTTCTCTTTGTTCCCATGGTTCAGATACAAGACCACAGGGGAGTACCTCAATAGCGGCTGCACTAGGTAGCCATGAAATGGTGATGTGCTTCATGTTTCCTTTTTCTTTCTGTTAGACAAAATACGTATTAATGTTTCCAGTGCATAGAAATAGCTTGCATAAAGGATATTTGTGCGTATAAAACTGTCACATCTCGGGCATAGCTGATTAACTCAGGGCAGCAGAGTGCATTCACATAAGCTTGCTGAGGTTATGGAAAATTAACCTAAATTCTCTTATCTTGTGGGCAAATGGAGAAAGTGCAGCCGTATTCACCTGGCCTGCTCACTTCCATTTAACAGATGGAGTTGCTCCTGAGATAAAGCCTTCAGATCCGGCAGTTTACAGGCAGGAAAGGGAGAGCAGATATTATATATTCAGGCAATGCTTTTCCAGCACTTCCAGTGCAGCAGCTCTTGCTGTTTAAATGGTGAAACCGTTTTCACCACCACTTCACAAGCAGCTGGAACTCTGCACCCTGAAACACCAGGGGTGTCAAAGCGACAGAAATGGGTGACCTGAGTCCCCAAACCTGCCGTAACAGTATGCTTAACACCTGTGGGCACAGGGAGACCAGACTTCCCATGCGGCTCAAGCAGCCAGAGGAAGGTTGATGGCAGCCAACTTGATGTTATGTGAGGGAAGACCATATCACCTTTCTGCGCAGGAGGCAGAGCCAAAGCAGACGTTCTTATCTCTCCTCAAGGCTCCAGTCCAGGGAAGCACTTAAGCTCAAGAGCAGCCCCCTTAAACTTCAAGAGGTGATAGAGCTGCTTGCATAGCTAAATGTTTAAACATACGCTCAGGGTCATTTTTTAGGTAAGGGCTATAAAATATGTGACTGAGTAGCTGGTCCTCCCAGTCTTATTCTAAAAGAGCTATTCATGTCCCCAAGGAAAGATCAGATGGAAGCTGTCAGCAGCAGGGTAATTCATGGCTCTTCCCACAGTTGCAAGACTTTATTTCCCATTAGCACATGCCCGTGCATCCAGACACTAGCCCATGCTGAGATGGCCTCACAAGGTTATTTCTGGATGCCTTGAAAATTGTCGTTCCCCGAGCAAACCTACAAGCTCACCCAGAAACCAGCACTACAAAAATACAAAACCCCAACCAATACTTAATTCTGCAGCTAAGTCTGCTGTCTCTCTACCTCCGTAAAACACATCATATTTTTATTTTAAGAACAAAATCAATCGGTGCAGCAGACACTGTACTACTGTGGGAAAATATGTCTTCTAGGGGAAGCCTGGGCAATATTTTTTTTTTTAAATATGGAAGCATTTTTTATGAGTATCATAAATAAGCCATACACTGCGAATTAATTTGTCAGCCAGCGATTAGAAGGGGAAGCCTCTTGACTGCATACTGCTTGTAATAGTTTGCAGGCATTGCTTGCATTCAACTGCAAGAGGGATAAATGTCTATTTTAAATAAAAGTATAAACTGAAGTAGCCTAATAGGCAGAAAGCTGATACTGAAGAACCAGCAAGACAGCAAAATAAGTGGATGACCAATTTACTTCACATGAAGAAATGTGACAGGTTTAGGCAAATTACCCTAGCGTGGCAAGAATAGCCCAGTGATAGGTTGTGAGCAGCAGCTGCTGGAGTAGAAACAGTAAATTGATTTTTCAGTTCTAATGGGAACACTTCAAAATATTATTTTCAGGTATTAACCAGCTTCAGCAACTAGACAATTTTCAGCATAAAGCTGCATACAAAATGGTTTGAGTTATAGCTGACAAGTAGTTAATGCTAGGAACAAAAATCTAGGCAGGCAGCTTGGTAGGAAGCATTTCCAGCCAAGAAACTTGGAACTTCTGTGATCTTTGTTCCTAAATTCCAACAGCTGTTTCTCTTCCTGAGAAATTCAAAGCAATTAGTGGGACTATAGTTTCAGGAACTACCTCTGAAATATGAAACAAGTGTCTGATTCTGTAGGCAAGTAGGTCAAGTTGGTTGTAAAAAGCTAATTTCCAGGTGATTACACAATATGTAATTTATTGGAACGAGCCATGTTTGCATTCCAGTTATGTCAGCTGTTCTTCACAAGATGCGCCACTTTCTGTACACTGGGATTCTTCCTTCACATTGCTGTTCTTACATCATTTCCCGGGCTGTAACATAAGGAAATCTTTTATCTGTGAACCTTAATAGGTACCACAGCGTAAATTAACACACACATACGAAACCTTTAGAGTTAGTCCTTTGCTAGCATATAAGGTGTAACAAATATGCATGCAGGATGTCTTTTACTGACTAGGACATAGTTTTGATGAAACAGGTATCTCTCTAGCTGAAAGGAAAAAAAATAACTTGGAGAAGTTAAACAAGTATCTACTCTGAGAGTACTACATCAAATGTGGTGTAGACAGGTAAACCTATCTGTTTTTAAAAAATACGTAAGTATGTTCATGATGCTGTACTTAGTATGCAATACTGATAAAAGGCTCTTCATTTTGGCCTTATGAACTTAAATGATTATTTAACTTTTTTTTTCTGCAAGTTAGCTGAAACACAGTACTCAACATTCAGAATGTATCAATAATCCTAAAGACACTAGATCTAAGCACAAGCCTATAAAGTACTTAAACCCAAGCAGTCAGATCATTGTTCCCTGTAAAAATACTTCATCGGCTTTCTTTCTATATTTATTTTGGCTTTACTTTATCTTTATATAGCAGTAATTCCTTATTCTGTGGAAACATCCTATTCCACTGCTACCTTCAAAATACTCTTTTGCTATAACACGTGCAGTGTTAGGAAAACTTCACTCCTCCTTCCAAAGCAAAACTTTGAAAATACAAAAGATGTGCCCAAAGTAACCGCTCTGATTCAGACCCAGATTTCATGGCTGATTGTATTTCTAGAGGTTAAAGCCAAAACGCTTGAACTGAAGGAACTCCGACCTTTGGAAGAATTTGGAGCAGTGTCCTATAGTTAATGTCAAATTATTTTGGGGAATTGATCCTACCCTTCACAGATCTTAGAATTAACCTCTCCCTTTGAAATGAAGGGAAAGAGGATCCACTGTGTTCTGTTATAGTGGTATCTGCTCTTCTAATTGAGGAAAAATTGGCTTGGTCTCATGGTGTGTATATTGTGATTGGCAGAACTTCCTTGTATATAAGGAAAATCCCCTTAATTCAAGTCATCTTGAATAATCAAAGTAGTTATACTGAATTAATTTGTCATTTGGTTGTGATTCAAACGTGTCCTTACCCACCAAGTGGCTTAAATCATAGCCTCGGTGCTCAGGCAACGCGTGCAGTGCTCTGCAGCGGCGGAGCTGCACGGTCACCGCGTACCCAGGGGAGCAGCACACCTGCACCTCCGCTGCAAGCCTTGGCATCAATCGGAGCAGTGCATGGCACACACTCACCTAACTGGAGGTTAAAAAAAAAAAACACACCACACGTTAGTCTTAGGCAGAGCTGCACCATGTGGGGAACTTGGTCTGAGGAGCAGCCAGCAGCTGTGGGGTCGGGATACCCTTCTGGGTAGAGGTAAAGTCCTCACTGATGGCAAATGTCCAGGCTGGAACACAGGTGCTTCCTGCATGCCCTGTCCCTGGAAGAAAGAGCGTTCACTGAAGTACGAAAAGCTTAGAGTCTGGCTTGGGAGAAGGTAAAGCTGGCAGGAAGGGGGGAGCTGAAAGGCAGGCTTCGGGGTAGGAAGTGGTTTTCTTGTTGGCCTTGGCATAGCTGACCTCATGTGCAGGCCTGCCTTCTGAGAGCAGGTGTTGCAATCGTTCTGTGAGCCCATCTCTCAAGGATATAAAGGAGGAAAAGAACAAGATTTAAAAAAAAAGAGGAGGATGCAGTCTGGGGCTGGTCCACGAGAGAGGCATGTGAGGCTCGGGATGCACTGCTGGTTGTTACTGTTCTTTTCCTCAGAAAGAGAACAACAACGGGGAAACAAAGCAAAGCTCATCACAGATGATATGTTTTTGCGCAACAGGAATAGTATGAGCAAGAGGGAGAGGAAATTGCCTGTTACATGTAACGGTATCAGTGACGTCCACTATCTTGCAATCAGCAGCAAATTTGCAATAGTTAATATAGGAGAAAAATCTGAGTGTGTAACTACACTGAAGGGTGCATGAAAGTGGGGCACCGGCAGTGTGGTTGAACAGGCATGCTGCTATGGAACAAGCAGGTTTGAAGCTCTGCAGCTAGAGACAAAGAGGGAAGAATGACACAGTTGGCCAGGGAGGGATTTTGGCTGTGGATCTCACCACCTCTGAAAGCAGGAAAAACAGGAGGGATCTGGGGAACAGAATGGAGCTGATTCTGGAGACAAGCTGTATGAACTCTTCCAGGCGTTTTAGACTTGGCACTAAAGACAGTGCTATACTTGAAACAGAAAATATATATATACTTGAAACAGAAATCTCCTCCCAGGATTTTCAGAGCAAATCCCGCTGTGTCCATGCGCACCTAGCCCTTGTTTACTGAGCCCTTATTAGTAGCCGCCTTTAATAAGTAGTAGTAGCCCTCTATTATTGGGTTAGATGTGTGAAGATCTTTAGCGTGAAGTAAATGAACAAGAAATCAAGTCAAATAGTTTCTTAAGGACTTAAGAGATCAATTCATCAAAACCTTTTATTGTTATTATTAAAGGTATGAGCAATTCAGATGTGATGGTTGCTCTCCAGCGTGGGTACCGGATGCCACGTATGGAAACCTGTCCAGCTGAGCTTTATGACATCATGAAAACATGCTGGAAAGACAAGGCAGAAGAGAGACCGACGTTTGATTATCTACAGAGTGTGCTCGATGACTTCTACACAGCAACAGAAGGGCAGTATCAACAGCAGCCATAGAACAAAGAACACTTTTCCTGTTGACATGGAGCATTGTCACAGACTGTTACCCGGACAGACTGCTGTAATCAATTACTCCGTGAGCTTGGATGTCTTAACCAAGTGTGGAAGCTGAAATGCTGACGGAAAGACTAATTCTGCAGTGAAATAATCACGCTTTTCTTTGGTTAAAACAATTCCTCTAGAGGTTGAAGTTCTCTTTACATGCTCTGTGTTTTGCAGCTGCAGAAACATACCAAACCAAGTCAGCTTTTTGGGGTGGGAAGGGAGGCAAAAGGAAAGCAACCATGCACCTGTACAGTCTGACAAATCCTTCTCAGGATCAGTCACGGAATACATTACAAGGAGGCCTTTATAAAAGGGATGCATGAACAGCTGTCTTCAAAAGAAAAAGTCATGAAGGAGACCTTACAGATTTAAGACATGGTGTTGCTCTTAAATCACCTTTTTTGAAATGCAGCGTAGTGTGAAAATTAGTTTTGTATCCTTGTTGTTTCGCAGTCGCAGTTGGAGTACTGGCACCTCTTGTAAGACTTTCTAAATGTAATGATTTCCTTTAAGGAAGGGTTATGTATGTAATTCTTTACATTGAAGATGATTCTGTTTTACTGCTCTGTCACTCGTATTAAGTTTAAAATAATTTTCAAAGCAACGCAACAGCCCTCTCAGATGCAGAAGCGCGTACATGACAGGAGAAGCAGCAGCATACCCGGCTCTGTGTTCGACCTTCGGTTTCCCAGAAGGCCAAAGTCATCATCAATGGGAAAGCACAGGAATTTGAAGGAAGTTAATATTTTTATTGCAGTCACTGAGAATGTTACCCGTGAAAATATTTTAATCGTAATTTCTAATGGTCTGTGATTATTCGAGTATTCCTTGTATTTTTGCTGCTTTAATCGACTAACCTAAAAGCGGTTTTAAAGCGAAAACTAGCTCTAGCACAGTTGAAACCCATGTGTGGAGATATGCAATAGGCTATTCAGTTACGTGGCAGTAACACTATAACGTCATTGCTCAGTATCTAAATCTGTAATTCATAAAAATGAAATGCAGTTTGCTAAGCTCTCTAGATCAAATTGTTCTATCCGAATGAGTTACCAAAACAGCTGAGCTAGTGCAATTACAGTATAAGTGGGCTTTTTCTCTTGGTGACACTGTTCCTACCACTGAAACCCAGCACATCTTTGCCACCTCTCACCCCAATTATTTAGGCAAGTGGTACTTTGCAGAAGCTTACAACCCTTTCGATAAAGCTTCGGTGTGCCTGCAGCTAAAGTTCAGCAGCATAAACAATCATTGCTTTTGTTTTCCATCAGCTTCCTTCAGTCAAACTATGCTGGTTAAGCAGACTATCAGATAAATATGTAAATATTGTTTCTATTGTATGGTGATTTTTAATTTTAATAAACGCTTAGTCTGAAACAAGTTGTACAGTAGTAATTTGGGGAAAAATGCCTGATGTTCTGTCCATAGCAGTAGTTGCACATGGAACATAGGAGCCTCTGCTTATTACCACTTAGAAGGGTAATTTAGAATGGTAAATGTTGATGGACTCTGCACGCCTTATATCTATTCAGTCTTGGTAAGGTGAAGCAGGTTGAACCACCCATGTCTGCAGCTCGTTTTGGGTTTCTTTTCCGCAGGCAAGAAAAGGTTTAGTCCTGAATTGTCCTTTAAAACAGCTTCCCAAAGTTCTTTAATGTAACAGTCCATTGCAACACTTTGGAAAAGATTACAGCTAAAACTTGGTAAGTACTTCACTACAGGTTGTGTTTTAGCTTAAGGAAAAAAGCTTAAGAGATACTATAACTTTGTTTTTCAAACCATTTCCTGAAGCCAACAACCTGAAGCCAACAAAAGTGATCTGGGAAGCAGGAAGGTGCATGGAAATGCCGTTTGCTCAGAGTATTTATAGATAGCGTGCTGCAAACGTGCTAGCATACAACCTCAGACAAGTGACAGCGCATCAAAGCGCAGCATGAAATCATTTGAAGTGATATTATAGTAAGTTTCTAGTATTAGCCTATTGTTTGACCATTGCTGGTCCAGAGCAATTTGTACTCAGCAGCCTTCTTGTTCAAGGGATCAGTACTCAGTGCACTGTAGCACTACACCAAAATATTTTTTAATAGTTGGAATATTTTGTGTGGGAATAGAATAATATTTTAGAAATTCTACCCTGGAGATAATCCATATTTAAGAGTTAAGAGAAACAGTTCAAAACACGAGACCTGCACTGGCTCAAGTCCCACCTCTTCAGACAGGTTAAAGACATACCAGAGTGATTACTTATCTGCATTTGAGCAGACCAACTCAAGCAACTGGTTGGTAAGAGCATTCACATCCAAAAAGGGCTGTTACAGTATCACACAGGAAGGCTGCACCACCTAGCGACTCCACACGAGGGGAAGGTTCTCACTCCAAACTGGGTTCCCTTCCACCACGAGAAGCAACAGAAACTGATTAATTTACAGGCTCTGCTTTGTCTTAAAACAATTCTTCAACTCTTAGAGGCATAGTATTTTCACAGTAGTTAAGGAAAACCTCACACTCACTGACTGAAATTGCCATAAGGAAGCTATTTCAAGTTTTATCATGCCCCAGTCTTGCTCTTACATCGCATTAGTAGATACGGGTAAGTAACAAGCAGAGCTATGATTCTTTCAGCTCAATATCACCAACTGTCAATCGCTATGACAGCTCAGCCTCAAAGCTTATGATTTTACCTTCTCTTTGGTTTCATTGATTTTCTCACCTTTATAAAAGGAACAGTCAGAGCTTAATCTACTAATTGAAAGCTTTATTATAAATAGATTTTTCAGAGTTTAATGCATGTCCTTAGTGGTAAGTCAAACAATACTAAAACAACTTCCTTTACAAAGTCAAGTTAACCACAAAATAGCAAGAAGCCAGATAAGACCTCGTTTTATTTCTTTTATGAGGTCAAATATTAAACAATTTGGTCAGTTTAGGCCCAGGAGGGTAGTTCTCAGGTGAAAGTCACTGTATTTTCTGAAGAATCAAGGTAATTTATAAAAATACAAGCCATCTGATTTCTGGGAATCAGCAACAAAAGCAAAATATTTAATTTTAAAAGGTAAGCAGCAGAGGAGGAACATCCCACTTTGAATGAATCACATTTATAAGTACAGAAGACCTCAATGGCAGTTACTCAAGAATTAAAATTGTGTATCTATTTTATATATTGATATACATCTCAAATCCCATCCCCATATCAACAGTAAAAGCAAGAGTTTAGGTCTACAGTTACATAGCTCTAAATTTGACCCAACGTGATTTAAAAAGTCTTGCATTAAACATTTGTCAGTTAACATGACAGTAAGGATGGCATCTAAGGGTAGAAAAAAGCAGCTAACAACAGTTTAAGACTGATGAAGCAACCCAGTAATTGCACATTTTATTAATCAAGTATTATTCTTTTGTTTTATGAGCAAACAGTACATGTTTTCTTGAAGGGGTTGAAACATCTTCACACTTGCCCCAGCCTTTACCAAGAGGTGTACTAGCAGTGCCTGCTACCGTGGATTTCAGGTTGGCCAACAAACCTCTCCGGGGTTTTTGTTGTTTTGGTTCCTCAATAGAGAAATGCTTTTTGCGTTCGAGTTCTTTTTGCAGGGAAGACACTGTTTCTTCAAGCTCAAGAACACGTTTAGCCCAGTTCTGAAGATTATTCATTTCTTGATCCTATGAGCATATGGCTGTGTTAGATGCATGAACACCCCAAAGACTTTCATATAGCTTAATTTTCTATTTTTTTCTATATTTCTATTTTACTATTTTCAGTAAACACCCCTGTGATTACTACACTAAGTGGCTATTCAGTAGCCATTTCTTTTATGTAATTAAGAGAACAGCAAACTATTGGGCCATCAGATATAGAGACTAAGTCTGACTGAAGCAGCTGACGCTAAAACGCTTAGCCACACCATGCAAAGAATGTCAGTTGTTCAAGAAACCAAAAAAAAAAGAAGGCTTTCCAGTCTTAAGCCACAAACTAATTACTAAAGCAAAACTGGTCAAATCAAAACTCATAAGTTTCCTAACCAGGACTAAATAAATCCGTTGAGTGGGCAGAACAGTCTTCAAGATACTCTCTAGTCCTTGTGGTTAAAAAGACATCTTTCTACGTCTTAACACCAATTAAGAAAAATGAAATGCAATATGAACAATTTTCAGTCTGACTTTTTTTATTTGAAAATTACTTTCTGCATAGTCCCAAGTCTGATATCAGTCTTACTTCATCTGGAAGTTACATACGAGGCATTGATGCAAAATGTCAAAAGGTCAAATTTTTCATTTTTTACTTCAGAATCTAGTTGATGCCTAAGGTCAGACGCTGACAGCTTTATGAAGCTTTTGAAATATTAAGTGGTTTACCTGCCCATAGCTCTTATCCAGCTTGGGCACCTCTGCAGGAGCACCAACACAGCTTTCAAGCCAAAAACGTTTAGGTTTGTTTGTGCTAACATTAGTGTACTAGCTTGCTTGCCCTCCCTCAGCAGACCATTTCATGATTAGACAGGAGAGAGGATTCCGCAAATGTTCCAAGCAGTAGTTTCTGTGCTTGACAATAAATTGGGGCATCTTCAGATTGGCAAGAAGTGTCAGCACTGTTTCCCTATCAACTGAGTCTATTACTTAAATTGAAAACGGAGTCTTAGGAGCCTTGTGTCACAGGATACTAAGCCAAAAAGTGAAACTTGAGGGGTGTAAGTTCAGGAACTTCAGAATGGAACAAAGGAAAACAAAAAACAAGCAAAAACATTATGCTAACATCAAAAGCAGTTAGCGAGACTGAACAGTGTTTTTACATGTAGAAAGATGCAGAAACATCAAATGTAACTGCAGAAACAAGCCACGTTAAAGTTGTTGTTAAATGGCTGTCAAACCTTGAGCATGATTGTATGCTTCAGTCTGCTGTTCTCTTCTGCCATTTTTCTGTAGCCTTCATTA
The DNA here is from genome assembly GCF_013377495.2 of Cygnus atratus. Taxonomy (NCBI): domain Eukaryota; kingdom Metazoa; phylum Chordata; class Aves; order Anseriformes; family Anatidae; genus Cygnus; species Cygnus atratus. The sequence goes on from NC_066363.1 coordinate 120,114,889, forward strand.
GCTTCTAGCAGAGTTTCATTTAATTTCCGTATTTTCAACTTCAGAGATTTTATAAGCTGAAAATAAAACCCATGCACACTGAAGTTCAAGACATCACATTTTACAAGCATTTGGTTTCTGACTAGAACTCATACAGACACTGTAAGCATTTCTGATTAATACTGAGCAGTGCAAACTGGGAGATCAAAGCAGCGAAGATGAAGACTACTTCTTCCAACCTGCCACGTCCCAACCCATCATTTCTAGTAAAAATACAGCTGGAGTATTCAAGGGCCATTGTGATGAAATTGTACATTGATTGCTCAGACCTGGCAATCAAAGAACAGCAGCACAGACTTCTAGAACAGTCTGCTCCTTTTCTATAAGGGTAGTTGTTAGAAGAATGCTCTCATCTCATTAATACTATTTATGCTCTGACCTGGAGTACAGTTACAACAGAAGGCTTCACCTTTCTGCTAGGAAGATGGATTCTTATATTGGCAGATAAAGTCTTGAGAGGGAAAAGAAAGTCAGAACCAGCAATATTGTATCAATGTTTAATTCTACACGGTTGTAGGGGAAACATCTACATTGCTAAACTGGAAAACCTTTGCCCCGTGTTTAACAGCTGAGTGGGAGGGAAGAAAAGCAGTCACTCACATGCACAGATACTGTGAAGCAAAGCAGTGGAAGGGCATTGATGACAGCAGCTACATTAAACCACACTCACTCCAGTTATTGCCAGGCAGCAATCCCATGACTGACATTTTCCAGCCTCGCAAAAGAATCAATATTGAATCCTCAAATCAAGCGTAGAAGACAAACTTGCTTTCTAGCATCAAAATTTGAATTTGACACAGGAAATGGAAAATGTTGCAGAGCTCTTGAGGACAAGGAGTGGAAAACAAATGCCAGGGCCATAAAACGAGACATTAAACTTGGTAAGGAAAAAGTTATTTTTGGATTATACTTTTTCAATAGAAAGGGATTTAAGTTCACTTTCCATTTACAGGGTTTATTAGAACCAGCTGGAACTGTTTCTCCAAACCCTACTCCTATTTGCTATTAGTGAAAGGAGCAAGACTCATCTCTACCCTCCTCCCCATCTTCTTTAAACACAGGCCTTACAATAAGTTTGTTTGAGGTGTGGACTGAAAATGCCTACCTAAAAAATAGTATTTTGTTTTCCATAACACAGCCTGAAGCCCATATTTCCACCTCTACAGGCTATTCAGAACTGGGGGATCTTGTCTGTTTAAAGGACTGAGACCTCACCCCTTATTTAGGTGGATGGTGGAATTCAGTATTCGCAGCAAGGATGGGTTTAAAGCACTATTTTGGCTCTAGATCTAAACATCTACCAGATTCTTTTAACTGTTCCCTCGTGTATGAGCAGGCAGCATTTCCAGAAGGAACGCACCAAGGCCACAGCAGCAACGTTTACAATACATTACAATACAAGCCCATATATTCCCCTACTTCCACCTCGTATTATGTTTGCCACGTGACTTGTCAGAGCAGTAGACACCTCTACAAGCCACAGTAATGCCAGTCAGCCTTCGACAAGAGGCATCCACAACTGGGTAAGAACTCTTTTGTAAACTTGACACCCATTTGCAGGAATTTTCATCCCCACAGTGGGATCTTAAAGCATTGAAGCCATGCCAGAATTTAGGACTGTCATTCCCAGATTTGTTAAATATTGAGCAAGAGCTACCTCATCCTTCTCTGTGCATTGTTTCTGCAGTCCTTCATTGGCTCTCTTCATAATCTTGTTTGCAAGATCTATAGACAAAAAAAGAGTTTGATTTTATACACAAAACCAAAAGTAGACGGAACAAACATCCAGATTAGATTCCTACCTAGTTCCGTGCCATTTTCAGTAGTCAGTATATCTGAATTTGGACTTCCCAGAGCCAACAATCTCTGTGACTGTTCATCAAGTTGTCTTTCTAATTGCAATATTTTACTCTCTCTAACCTGAAAAAAGAAAGGGACATGGTAGAATTTATCTAAACTTCTACTTAACCTTACCTAATTTTCTACCAAGACCATCTTGGGCTTTGAATCTTCCTTTATACTGGCCATGCAGCTGCATAAGAGGCAGATATAACTACAGAGAACACTATTAAAAACTTCTCCCCCCAAAATGGTGTATAGCTGTGGCTTAAGTGGACATATAAACAGAGTCTAAGTAGGCAAAAAAAAAACCATTAACAGTTCTGGTAACTGAGTCATCATCCCCACCCTCAATTCCAGTCTGAACTGCAGGTAAGAGTCAGTTATTTTGTTATTTTGCTTGCCCATTTTTAATCATCTGCCAGCCTGAACTAGCAAGTAGAGGTAAACTAAGTCTTATCTTTTAGCAGCAGCCCAACTTATCTCCATTTATTTTTACAAAAGCCAAACAAAAAACAGCAAAAACACAAACGGAAACAACAACAAAAAGAAAAACACATTTGATCTAATATTGTTTTAGAACAAAAGAAATCAGAAGTAAAGAAATCAGAAGTCACACAGAACTGATCTAGAGAATTACTGACAATTGTTCCTAAGGAGACCTCCACAGAGTTTGATCTGGTAATGTTTTGATAGAAAATTAGGTATGCAACCACCTGAGGAGAATAGCCATTACGTGCAAAAATAAGTAACGCTTGTCATACGAGATAAGTATGAAGGAGTTGGAAAAAGGAGAAGCCATTGCACTACACAATATTGATTGTCAGCACCTGAATAGAGAGCTGTAAGCTCAGAAATGTTTACCTATTACAATGTACAACAGAAAACACTTCCCTCACACCTTGAGAGAATCCTGCTTAGTAGTGGACTGAGATGTCTGATCAGTTCCTGGACAGGTGAGTGCAGGGAGACACCACCTCCCGTGTACATCTTTCCAGATGTGCTACTGTGCACTTCTTTTACAAATACTTAACACTAAGGTAGCATACTCGTGCAGTTCTGAGAAGCTGCACACTCTTTACGCTGTGCAAAGGAATAGTAACCTACTGACACTAACTACTGAGCAGCCCTAGCTGTGAGTACATCCAGATTAAGCTCTCTCCTGTGTAAAGTTTTATTTCTCATCACTGCTTTGTTTTCCATAATCCTCCATTACAGACCTTCAGAGCAGAAAATGCATTATCATTAAAATAGCAATCCTTTACTAAATTGCCCATCTGCCCTTTCAGGTTAACTTTTCACTCTACACCCTGCAATTCCAAGGATATTCACACAGCCAGACTGCTGTATACACTATCCCTCTAGGTGTTGCAGTCATTGCATTACAGAGATAAAGATTTAAGTGAACTGGGCTCTCATAGACTAGTAAGTTTAGGTATACGCTATCAGTAATGTTAGACACAAAACATGTCTATCCCTATGGATAGTTTTAGGCATCGGAATAGCTAGGCTGAACTGCTAAAGTTATTTTGAATGTTCAGTGTTACATTTAGAACTCCTGAATGCGTCTGAAAAGCACTATTTACAGTTAAGAGGCTAACTTATCAGCACACAGTTATTAGCAGCCATCAAGTCATACCTCAACTTTCTCTTGTTCAGCTATAAATTCTTCTATGGGAACATAATGGTCTTCAAGTTGTTCCATTGCACACATGTACGCATGTTTCTTGATGGCCTCTTTATACATTTCAAATTTGCTCTCCAGTTTTTCTTCATAGCTGTCTTTCATATCTTCCAAGCGGTTGCTGAGAAGGATATGTTAGTTTATTTAACAGATTAGAATTATACAGCTATTACAGTTTGGCTACGCATGTTCAACTTGCAACACCGAAGTTATTTATCTAATAATAAATAGTAAACATAGAAGACAGAAGTACTCTTCTCCCTCATCTCCTTTTTATTCTCAGTCATCTTACAGACTTGCATCAAGGCATAACTTCTAGTTGTGCATACCAAACAGAATGCTACAGAAGAGTATGTATTTAACCCTTGAACTCAGCCTTGCTGTGGTTATTTCTGACCCTTTCCTCTCTTCCAAATGAGAACTATTAAACACAGCTGCAGACCTCAGCACAAACTACACCACTCTTGTTTAGAAGCTGAAGGTCATAATAGTAGTGGCTAATAGTAAAAATATCTATGTGGTATTTTGTTGGTCTACCACACTACGCTACGTAAGCACTTCACAGCTCAAGTGCATGAACCTCCAGTGACACTGAACTAGGTATTTTACAGCTGCAGAAGCGGTAAGCCAGTATCAAGCTTACTTCAGACATAAGCACTCAAACGAGTGGAAATTGATGCCTAGGAGGAATTAAGATCCTCTATCACCACGACACACCTTTGTCAACTAACTCACCAACCCAAGTTGCAAACCCTTTATCATCACACACAGACACCACTCAGCCCCCAGGAACTACAACCAGTTAGAATCCCAAATGCTCAAGTGATTTTAACAAGGCTAAACAAAGCTCAACCTGAAAATCTAACTTTGAGTGTAAGCACAGTCCTTGCTTCAGTTTCAGTTGAGGCATTGAAAACCTCCTGATATCTCAAATTCTGTTGGTATACCAGTGATCAGTGCTTGTAGCTACATCACTCATAAGACTGCTGTTAGTATGACTATTAAAGAGACAGGAGTCTGCATAATATTTTCAAGTATGGTGTTTAGACCATGTCTTGAAAGATCTGTGAACCAGAAGTTTTACTAAAAAATTCCACGAACATGTAATGGTAGGTATGATTACACTCAGACCTGGTATTTGAAACCTATTTCTGGGGGTGTGGGCAGGGTTTTTTTTTTTTTTTTTGTTTAGTCTTTTCATTAAAGATCAAGTTTGCTTTGTTTTATTATTTCAGGTTACAGAAAGTACATGTTAGTTTTGTCACAATTTAAAATCTGGCCCAGCAGAGACTGAACATCAGCCCAACAGATAAGTATCACTAATAGCTAGCTTCATGTGTTTGGCCAAAGTCACCCAAATGACTTTGAAGTCAGAGGTGTTAAAGCATAGAGTGTTCAGCTGGCAACAACTTAACTTTGGGCTAGTGTTCGTTAGCAACTCAAACAGCAGGAAACCATTTTCAAGAAGAGATGAGATAAGAGGAAGTAAATTCAGCTTGAGCAATCTGGACACACTTGAAGAAATCCCCAAGTTAGTAACATAAGTTACTGCGGCTGCCTGCATTAATAAGACAGTAAGATAAGTTCAAAAGTCATCAAGAAGCCAGGAGGAGAGCTCAAAGAGATACGATTCAAACCACCTGAAGCACACGCATGTATATTAACATGTGGTGACCAAGTGCTTGCCTTAGAGCAATCAGAAGCCTCAGTTAGGTACCTACAACAGTCTTCTGTATTTGCCAAATATTAATAACAAGACAGGACAGCCTGCAGTAATTGCAAGTTACAAAGTTCATCAGAAAGCAGCATTACTTTCTCCTTGTACATAGGAAGAGGCAAATCTGTAAAGTTTATTTTAATGTTCCTCTTCTCTTTTCATCTGAATCTTTGAAACTAGTCAGCCCTAACTTTTCTAAATAGTATGAGCATGCATGCCTTGCATATATGTAAGTGTATGCCTTTATATATGTGGAATTCAGTTTTGAATAGGATTGTAATGTGACTTGCCTCCAGGCTTCCTCTGTTTCCAGCAGCTGTCGGAACATTTCTTCTGCCATCTCTCTACGTATTTTCACCTCCAGAAGGAGTTTACTTTGCCTTTCTGCAACTAGCTTCTCTTTTAGATTCTCTGTAGTTTTCAAGAGATCCTAAATTTAACATATTTCAGTTCAGAAAAGAAACTAGAAGAACATATTGATATGCACGTCAAAAAGATGTGTTAATACAGATGGACGTTCACAATGGGCATTTCTATAAGCCTCTTTTCATGGGGGCTGCACCGAGGATTAAATATTTTCAAATTTGATTTTCTTCTGGTGCAAAGCCAGTCTCCCTCCATCTTGACAGTTTATGCTATCAAAAATATTTTTGGTTTGGTACATTTTGGCATTTAAATATTAATCAGTTGTTAGTTACCACTAGATTATAAAACTTTGTTTTTAAAATGCCACATCTTAACTCGCTCCTGCCATTTCCAAGAGCACAAGCAACTAAATAACGTTGTGTTTTAAACAGACATACTGCTTCCTGATCTGTCTCATTGTGCAATCAGTTAAATTTTAGCACTTGGCTTATCTACAAAGCCACAGAAGACCTCCCACAACATTAGTTCCCTCGGAGCTAGATCGCTTTAGGTCTAGGTTTACTCAACACTGAGCAGATGTACGCAGTTCTTATTTGACACAGCTTCCAGCACACCTCTTACAACAAGTTTCTAATATCAGAGCTAATAGCAACAGCTTTCCTAGGTTCAGCTTTGAGTAGATGTTTATCTACCTCGTGACTCAGAATGGTGATGTCCACTTCCTCTTCTGTGGAGGCTTCAGTACAGCCAGGAAGGTCATCTAAAGATGTGTTAGCATCAAAGCGTACAATAGGTTTGCCATCACCTCCAAGTAACTTTGGTGGGAAGTAACCTAAACTTTTGGGCAGGATTGTCTGGATTACCTGAAAAATCCAGAGGTGAACACAATGTTCAGTGCTGTCAACATTGCAGAAATCAGAATACTAGGAAGTAGCATGAATGTGTTGTTGTATTTACAATAACGATTGCAAGTACATTAACAACATTTTACATGGCTTTTAGCAGATAATCATCTATACAAACAAAAAACTATAGTACTGTAGCAAAGTGAAAATGGGAAAAATAATCTGCTAACAAACTTGGTGTGGTTGTCTAGAAAGGTGTTCTCTTTCCCCCTAAAATAACAGAGTTTAGCTAGCATGGTTTCCTGGAAAGCTGATGAAAAGCTGAGAGCAAACCCCTAAAGCATTTGCTGCTTTCCTGAAATTCTGCGACCAGGATCCAGCAATTCATCCTAATTAGGGAAATACAATAAGTAATTATGTCATAGGACAGCATATTAAAGAAGCTTGTCTCCTCGGTGTATGCTCTTATCTTATTACAAAAGCTGCAGCCAAAGATAATTAGAAAAAATCTGAGATGAGATTAGACATGCCATTACAGACTTGAGAGGTATAAGAACTAGTCCATGGACTAGAAATGGACTTCTTTTTTTTTGCCATGAAATAGAATCCCACCATCCTACAACCTGCAAGAAGCAGCTTCTATGGAAACTAAGTGAACTTAAGACCAGTCACCAGCTCCAAGTCCTGAATTTACTGGGAGCAGAGCTAGCAGAAAGCATGAAAGTATGCTTATCTTTTTTGTTGTTGTTGTTTAAAGGCCTGCAGAAGAACAGCACACTACCTTCAAGCCTTAACTTACAAAAAGATGCCTTCCCTCTTTGTTATTACTTGCATTTAGCCAAATAGAAGCAACACAGGCACAAGAGACCTTGACTGGACTGCAAAATGAGAAGCTACTTCTTTTACTACCACCACTAGCTGTCTAGAAAGTTTTGGAACAATTGTCAGCTTGTGCAAACAGATGCTTAAGTGCACACAAATTAAACAATTCATCCAAAGCTTTAAATTTAATCTTGCACTTCCTCAGATGTACGGCATAACCAGTCATGTTTGAAACTTCCCAGACTACTTTTCAGCGTCTGCGGTACAGTCCTCAACAAGCCACAGACAGCTGCGGCTATCTTGTCTTGCTACCACAAACAGGTTTGAGGACAGGCCAGACTACTGGAAGCCATAGAGAGGAACTGTGCACAAGAACTAATATGACACATCTACAGTCCTAATCGCTGAAGTCCATACTATGTGATCATTCCACAAAATGCTAGCAAAACTGCAGAATAGCAAGGAAATTAGATGCACCCTTACCTGTTTGGCTATAGCTGAAAATTTCATTACATGCAGCGTTTCGTCATACATGGAAGCATGCTGATTGATGTTTACAATCATACAAGCTTTGCCTTTTCCACAGAAGAATGGCTGAAACAGACGAGTCAGTTTGCTCTCTCTGAACGGAATATAGCTTGGCTTCATCCTCGTAGAAAAAAAAATAATGAAAGTGTGGAAAAAAAGTGAAAAGGCCTGTGTGATACTGCAGCTTGGCTTAATTCTGTTTCTTTCAGGAAACAGATCAAGTAAGATGCTCATATTTGAACCTAAACTATTTTGTCTCAAAGATCAAAGTCTTTCTTTTCTCATAAGCTCTCCAACAAATTAAAATATTTAAAGCTAAGAGAAGTGCCTGCATCGCTGTTCCCTAGTGTTAGAAAACCATTTTGGCTTGTATCAGTATCTAAGTACAGGACATCTGTCAATTGTCTGATGAGTCCCCCTGTATGATTTGTTTTGTCTTACTCCCTTCCACCTCAAAAAAATACAGGAAGTATATTGCTTATATGAAAACACTAAGAAAAAGCTTGGTAGTCTTGCTACTAATCCCCCCCCCCTTTTTTTTTTGTTCTCCACAGTTTTAAAGAAAATGTTAAATTCAGGTATTCCAGTGACATCTGCAATAGAGAAGGCTTAACAATATTTTACAGATTTGCATTTTCCTCTTACCATGTGAATCCCTCACAGAAGCATAAACGGATGCTTAGGGTTTCAACCTAACACTCAGCATGCTGTTTACAACTCTTTACCTACTTTGGATTTTGATTCTGCTTCAGTGCTGCAATGCATTTTCCAAGGATATGAAGGGAATTATTAATATTCCCTGCTTCTTTTAGTCTGTCTCCAAAGGCTTGTGTTTTATTACACCTCTCTGATCCAGCCAAGTCACAGAAGGACAACCTGCATGCAAGAATTATCCAGAACACACAAACGAACATGTTTCTAAACAGCATAAAAATAGAGTTTTGGTTTTTTATTTCTTTATACATTTAAGTTGTAAATGTGTAACTCATGTCAGCCTACCTAGATCCTGGAATAAGTTGTACTTATTATGTACCTTGTCCAGAAGGCACCATGCAAGGTATTTAGCACAACAGCACTGAACTGTTTTCCCACTGTATATAAAGATATTTGAATAAAATTGCTGCTCCTGAGACAGTCTATTCAGCGTCCTTAAAGAAGGCTGCTTGTAGGCTTCATTTTAAAGTCTGTAGGCATTCTTACATTACAAAAAAATCACTTTAGGAACTCAAATTTTGTGGCAATAACAATTTAAGTGCTTCCAGACAAAGTGAGAGAAATGCAGAAACAGTTTTGCACTTTGACCATCTTCACAGTTCAAGGAACGCAAGGACAGAAGATAATAGTATGCTTCAATAAACTGCAGTCTGCCTCTTTTGGATGCAGAAGAAGTGGTTTTCTTCTGCAAATAAGCAGCCAGAAGCCTTTCCCAGAACACCTCAGAGTTCTTTGCTCGGCTATAGCAATTACGTGCTTCTGAAGTCAGGCCACTGAATTGTCCCTTGTGACACAGCAGGCTACAATCAGAAAATCAGCCTGGCTAATCATGGAATTTCACTTTTACTTACTATACAGAGAGCTCTTAAAATACAGGAAGATCTGGAAGTTAGATAATTTACATAACCCAACTATTGCTCACTTACACATTTATTTACATAATATCTTCATAAGATTGTAGCCTTTCACAAATTTGAAGTACATATTAATACTATACATACTAGTCATTACTACTAAGGCACATATTTGAACTGTGTGAAAGGCTACAATCTTATGATCTCTATCCTTTTCAGTAGAAGATTAACAGCTTTCAGAAAAAAGCTTCAGCAACATACCAACTGTCACTCATTTAACAGCTGCTACAAGCCTTGACAGCAGAATACACTAGACAGGAAGCGGTAAGGAATACAGCAGCAGTCATTTCCTCAGGTGATCTTAGAATTTTTAATCACGGCAACATCTGACATTAAAAGGTGTTATTTCATGGTGAGGTGTATTTGTTACTATCTCTGCTCAGCAGAGACAGATCAGTAGGAGCTGTGAATGAACTAAAACATTCTGTTGCAGGACGGCCTTCATTCCTCCATGTCAAACTAAAGGGACAATTAATCAGGGGAAAAAACTGAACAATCATTTAAATAGCCAAAAGGTTAGGCCACTTCCTCTAAATCAGAAGAGAAGCGTAAGGACTTAATAATTGCTCTAATCCGGTGCACCTACAGTAGCATTCTAGATGAGGAGAACAGTTTCCAAGCAAATCACTTGATCCCCTCCTACTGTAGTCTACACCACAGAGCAGGCCCAGAGCATGTCACCCACATTCTTTCTGAGTGAAAATAAACTTGAATTTGTGTTCCAGGTGTACACCAAATGTGCAGCCCCAGATATTCAACCCATAAACTGGTACAGCTTGCACCTTCAGTCTTCGGTGTTAGCTGCTGCTCGCTGACTTGAGAGGTTGGCTTCTATCAACCAAACATTTGAATTTTGCCGACCTGAATATTTTAGTGTTGTATTACTGAGTACTGCTTTGTCCCCACTCCCACCCCTCCCACTCCTGCACTACATAAGATATTTCCCCAAATATATGTATTACTGATAGAGTTTTAACAGGTTCCCTCAGCCAAGCTTTTACAGCGTAAGAAGGACAGGAGTAGAAATGTTGCCCTATCAGATGTCCAGTCAGTTTTATGCAGCCAGTGCAATTCTGATTTCCTTCTCAGCAATCAGATGACTTGGTTTTTGTATTAAAAGAGAGTTCACCAGTTTAGAAAGTGTGATAAGGTGTAAGCATGCTAAAATATTTACATTCTGGTAATCAGCTGAAGCATTCACTTACTCTGAAACTCCAAGAACATGTGGTTGATGTTCATCAGTTAGCTTTAGTAGCCGGATTGAGAATATACTGTGACTGGAATGGAAAGAAGCCCTTTTTAGTAACTAGAATTATGAGAATTAAGCAGCCACTGAAGCAAAGTAAAATGTGTAATGCTACATAAAAATTCAGTGCAAAAGAACAAGAATTCACTGATTTACAGTAGTTACTTTTGCAGTGCATTCATCCAGCAGCAAAAGGCAGAAATAAAGTTTTATTTTGGAACTTTTCATTTCCTTCTATACAGGGGAAGGAAAAATATTGCATGAAACCTGGAAGCTGTCCTGAAAAAAAAAAAAGAAGCCAGTTCCCTGAAGTCTACTGATCAGAAAATGAGTACTGAGGTGGCCACTTGGTGTACAAAATTTAGGTGGTATCTTAACTCAGTGAATCTGAAGCATTAACTTCTTAGAAATGAACAGGTTAGGGACTAAGTTAAGGTTAAACAATCCTGTAATTCTTTCTAGTTCTCAACATACACAATTATTTGTTTGGTTTCAAAATTATTCTCAATTTTCCAGAAAGGTTGAATTTTCAATACTTGAAATGCCATAGTTATTCTGTTTCAGACATCAAGCTGCAAAGGCAAGAAAATGGATATATGCTAACTGAAACCAAAGAAAGCTCCAGAGCCATAAGTGCCCCGTCCCCAGTTTATCCAGTAAATCAGGAAGCACGTACTATAGGAGACAAAATTCTCCAGTAAAGATTTAAAGCGGTGCTTTAGCCCTCAACACCAACCCTCAATTAAAGAGTGAAGTTTCTTAAAAAAAAAAAAAAAAAGCAAATTACACACAGCATGGTTCGGGAACAAGCTAAGTCTAAGTCAGTGCATTCTCTTGAGCAAATAAATATTAAATAAATATTACATGCTAGGCACAAAACTCTGCCAGAAAAGCACACATTTCTATTCTGCACTATAATCTTTAGTGAAATTCATGTAGAAGCATAGCTTGAGATTTGATGGAAGCTGTTGTTAGCTAATGCAAAATGTATAACTATTGCTTTTTAGAGAAAAAGCAGCCTCAGTAACACTATGATTGTATTAGTTGAATATGCAGCATGTCCCTCCACACTTAAGAAACAAATTAGTAAGAGGACTTTTAGAAACAATTAGGAAGACAGTTTCAACAGAAAATATACCACCTTATTTTATTAACTTCCTCTCATTTGATCAAACCAGTCTCTCCTTAACTCCTCTCCCAAAGCTGGCTAAGAGCTAGGGTCTTAAATCTTAAGATACCAAGCAAGCTCAGCTACAGAACAGCAATCTAGCAGCACCAAAAGGCACTGCAAGACTCACTCCCTCCTACATTCCCTATTGACAGGCTCCTGGTTTCATGCTGGCAGTATAATTCTTGGCAGAATTATCCAGCTGTTCCTTCAAAGCCTTTGTGCAGCCCTCCCCAATCAGTCATTAACACTTGTTAAAATCTATAGCCCTGATAGTACTCAAAAATAGATAAGGTTTGATATTTTTTGGTTGTCCAAAGCCATGAATGGCAACCCAAGTCCAGCTATTGCTGAGGTCAAAGGGCTTCTCTACACTTGTCTAAGCTTTCTTCCAGAAAGAATTTCAATAATAAAACCAGAATCAAGGAAAGTCTTAAGCTAATGTTGAAGAGTGGTTTATTTCACAGATATTCTGAAGTTTCCTCGTCCTCCTTTCCCCTCCTCCCCATCCTTAAAAGGAGAGAGAGAGTATTCTTATAAAGAGAGGAACAAACCTCCTACTTGATTGCTCATTCATTCTAGTACAAGCAAAGCTTCGGTTCTTGTTTCCTATTTTTAGTATCTTGCAGGCTTCTTCGGTACTCTGAGTGTTAATCCACTTTAAGTCTGTGAAAAGAGACCTTTTACACTTCTGATCTCCAAAGACATTCTGTGAAACTGCTGAGGTCATAAGCAGCATTGTTACCTTTAATATAAGAATTGCCTCCTTGATCCTCACAAATTCTTAAGACTCTACGCTTCTGGTTTTTAGACGTAGATAATACACTTAATAGATCATACACATATTCGTTATAAATCTCACAAAAGGAAATCCACACAGATGCTTGTGTTCTTTGGCCTGTATTGGTCCTAGGTGTGTCAATTGGAACAAAGTTCTTCTCTGCTAGCCAAAAAAGAAAAATTAGTTTAGTGGTCAAATGACATGAATAAATCTTAATATTTTAGTAGTCTCTCATGTTGAGGCAATATATAGAACCTTATAACATGAGGAGGTTTGTATATATGCATTGTACAATGAGATACAAGTACTGGATAACTGAGTTTACCCAGAAATCTTCATACTTCATAGCAGCCATGTGTACCCAGAACATGCACAAGTTCTAAGCTATTCCCCTTCTATTGCAAGCTTTCAGCACATTATCCATTAGCTTTGCAGAATGAGATCTCCCTCTCCCCCCAAAAGGAGCAAAGCTATGACAACATATTTTACATTGTTACTCTTCCTCTGAGTTCAACTATTTAAATTTGGTAACGTTTTTTGATTTGTAGTGCAGTACAGAGATTTTTAAATCCACCAATAGTTACCCACTTATATTCTTAAGTTCCAGAGTTTCTATTCATTTTTGCCCCCAAAGACTTACCTAGTGGATCAGAAGGCTGATTTTTTGAAGTACAGTTAGAAGAAGTCAACTCCACATGACACATATTTGTAACAGCACCTGAGATACTTTCCGTCTCCTGGAGGAAACAAGAGACTGTTCCATCCAAATGAACAGACTACTAGACCAGCAGAAGTGAAACATGACAGTCATTCGAGTATTTAAGATTTAAATATTGAACTAGCATAAACTGTCAAGCCACCCTTACTCCAGCTGTGATAGAAATGTTTCTGACAATACTGAACTCAAATCAGCAAGTGTTCTTTCCCTCCTCACAAGAATTATTGCCCTCTGCTACTCCAAGCAACATGTCTTGGGGGCCACTTGCCACTACTATAGGAGAGACGTTACAGTTCAGGGAGAAACAAGGACATCTGTCAGATTGTGACTGCCCAGAGCGCCTTTATGAACTAGTGGACAAGTCTGAACAGTATTTTGGGTCAACCAAACTGGAGAAATAAGCCTCTTCCAGGGACAGGTGGCAGGGCAGGGGGCAAAGGACAGACAAAAGCAGCACTTAACAAATAAAAGTCACAGGCTTGTGCCAAGTCTGTGAGCATGAGTCAAACTTTCTTTAAGTTCTCACACCAAAGGGAAGCGATGGATTCCTAAGGGACTCAAAGATCTGATAAACCAACAGCCTAGGACTAAATTAAAGGGCCATAAAAATTCTGTATAGATAACAGCACATTTTGAGTACACACCTTTGATAAGTTTCTTCATGTCAACAAAATTTGAAAACCTGCCAAGACTTGTCAAAGCATAGGCTTCAAATTATCTCTAGGACAACAGATGTAACAGAAGTAGCATCTCCTACTACTTAGAGATTCCTACATCTCCAGGTAGGACTTCCCTCCCTGCTTCCCCATATTTTATGCACCTGTGTAAGTTCTCATTAGGGCATTCACATGGATTTCCCCAAACCCAAAGCTAAATAGAGGTCATCCGACAGCAGAAGAGAGGAACAGATTCAAAAAAGCAGCAAAAGTCACACAATGGTCTAACTATTAGAGCGCAGGGATATGTTTATTATGCATTATTATTATGGATTGCCTACTGATGCCTGTGGTACCCACTTAGCATATCTAAAATGTAATCTTCACAAATAGCAAAGTACAGAGTACAAAGCCAGATCTTGCCTTTATAAAACGTAAATAGCATGCAATTTCATTGCCATTAATTTAGAAGTGTTCATTTTACAAAGACTGCACTGTCAGTATGTTTATGTTGCTTGAGCAGTTACAAGTAAAACCACAAACTGGGACTCTATTCATTCCCTTTGTAAAGTACAAAGAGAAATTCTAAAGCAGGGAGAGAGACTCACATGTGTACACCCATGAAAAACTGAATGTAAAAAATATTTGTGCACGTGATAACAAATAAGTTTTTGTAACAAGATTTTAAACCTGAGTGAATTAGCCATGATTCTATACTATTCTTCAAATCATAAGATTACAGGGAAGAACACTAAGACTGAATGAAAACAAGTGGGAACAGGAACTGACTTTGTTTGCCAGTGACATAGCCTGACATTTAATAGCAAGTAAGAGAGCAGGTGGGAATAAAAGTGTCGGTAAAGCAGCTTATAATACAGCAAAAAGCAATATTTAACCCAGTGAAAAGAACAAGTAAAGGGAAGGAAACAGGGTGCAAAGTACACCAAGCAAGTTTTTGCAGCAGTAGTGTATAGCAAACAAACAGCAGAACATTAAATACAAGGGTATTACAGTAATTCAGAGCAGTTTAAACAGAGAACGAAAGGAACAGCAGATTCTTTCTGCATGACTTGTAAACTGAGCCTGGGAAAAGGACCTACAGAAATCCATGTAAACCAAAACCAAGCCCACCAAACCATATCTGCTCTCAGATTACAAGCCTGAGCGAGCATCCGAACAGTGATGCTATTCACAAGCTATCAAGAAGCATGCCTTCAGCACGGGGGACAGCTGAGCTATCAGCAAGGAAGCATTGTAACGTATAAGCAAGTTCTTGTTACGCATTATTTTCTATTTTTACCTTTCTTTCCTGATGGTGGAGTCCTGCTTGCTTTTCACTGTAGCACATCAGCATCTAGATCACCTACTGTAACATTCAGCAGCTAAACTATTAGCAAAGTCAGACAGTGATTTAACAGAGAGGAATGTTTGTGAAGTATGGCATTATCTTCAAAATACAGTATTTGACCTCCTGTTCTAGACCCTGACTTCCTGCTTGTTCCTTCTTGTAAGCTGGTAGGTTGCATAAAGATTTTAAAAAAATATTTACCCTCTATCCTCCTGAGTATGAGTGAGCTTTTAAGACTCACAAAATACATACGCAGTCTTCAGACCTGTTAGATTTTTTATCTGAGGTCTTACCTCAAAAGTTGATCAGACTGACTAAAGTTCAGTTTACAGAATTTAAATTAAACAATAGAATTTAGAGGGGAACTTTACATATGAATTGGAGTCATAGAAGGATATTCTTTCAGAGCTAACCAAGAACTTGAAGAATGTTGGTATTAAAGGCCATAGAAAAAAGAAAACCCAGGCAATTGTTACTTCTATACTTCCCAGAATTCAGACTTGCTCTGAATCATAATCAGATGAACCTACTGAATTTTGGCATGAAATATGGAATCATACTTCTGATTTACCAGAAGTAAATGATCAGAACATAAGGAAAAAAAGCCAGACATCCTGTGAAAATTTGCAAACAGACTTCCAAGTATAGAACAGTCAAGCATACAAGGGCGCCCATTTTTGGATGAGAGCCTTTTCTTACCCTGCAAAAAACAGAACTCACTAGATATAGAGAAGTCTCTGCTATTGGAGCTATTATACCTACAGTCTTGGTGTTGAACTAGATGATCCCTAAGGGTCCCTTCCAACCCAAGCCATCCTGTGATTGGCTCGGAGACCAGTAAGATACCTAAAATCCTCTAAAGCAGGCTGCAGTCCTTTTAGGAAAATCATTTTGTGGCATTTCATTTTACTTGCAGTTATCAGAGAACTTTCTATATGAAACTGCATGCATAAACTACAGGTTTACAAGTTTTTAACCTGCCTTAAAACCATCTTCCACCGAAAGAGACTCCTCCTCTTTCCTGCCCCTGCTGAAGAGTTGTCGTCATCTCCTCTGAACTAGCACTGGAATTTGAGCAACTGCCCAGAGAAGCAGTCTGAGGACCTGACCCCAAAGAAGATTCAGTAAGCAACAACGAGGAGCAGGTTTTAAGATGGGTCAGCTCTTTCAGAGACTTTTCAAGGGCTAGGTGCCACCACTTGGAGAACTGCCCCTCTGTGGAAATCCAGGCTTTGGCTTTGCAACAGATTTTGTTTTGAACTGTATGCTGCTGCAGAAAGTTCTTGCAGTTTATCCCGAGTCCCAAAACCACCAGCTGCCTTATTATTCCAAAGTTCATAAAGAATCCATACTGTAGACTAACAGAAATCTAAAGAATCAATAGTGAAACAGATCAGTGAAGACTAGCCTGGTATCAAGTATTTAAGAAGCTTTATACAGTATTAAAGAAGTATTTGGTCACTGACCTCTTTAAGTGATGCAAGAATAGCGGCTTTAATGGCTTCTTCTTGTTTAACTTGTGCATCTTCTAGTTTCTTAACATCACTGCTCAAATACGGCTTAAAGTTCATCTTCAGATACTGTCTTCCCCTTATGTGGTTAAAAATCATGTCAAGTGAGCGAGGTAAAATACCAAAATCTTTTGAAGTTCCTTAAAATAAGGGGAGATCAAAGTTTAGATATTTGTACAAACTTCTTATTGAATTTTGACTTGGTTGATATAGATGCTCTCTGGCAAACGCTTTATACCTTGGATAGTGAATGTCTTGCCTGCATTTGTAACCCCATAAGTAAACACCAGTCCATTCACTCCATTAACGTACGCTCTTACTATCTCTTTTGTTGAGCCTTCAAAAATTCACTTTGAGAAGTTTCTGGTCCAAAGACCTTGGGGAAGAGAATGGAAGAAATGAACGATAAGTGCATAAAGAAGCTTAACATATCAGAGCATTAAACACTGAATAGCAGCGACTCGTTTTGTCAGAGCAAGCTGAGTAGGAGATATCAGCTTGGTTTTCTGCAGAATGCCTGCTAAATTCTTAGAGACACTCAGATTCTTTAAAAATATTTTCCTACTTCTAAAATAAAGTGCTCAGAATACTACTCAGCACGTACTGTTTAATGGATACCTTCAACAGCTCTGCTAGTGATGCACAGCTCCCTCCTCCTCTGTACCAACCACCCGCAATTGAGGAGATCAGCAGTTACAGTGGCCTAAATGACTCAAAACCTGGAATTGTTTCTCTTTTGATATGGCAAGAACAGAAGTTTTTGTAGTAGGTAACAGAATTAAGAAATTTTTCTCCATTATAGAAGGTTTAAGCAGTTAGGCTGCTGTTCTTTCAAAAGTAAGTCCCTAAACACATGCTTACATAAGTCCCTTTAAACATGCAATTTCCTGTAACACTTTCCAGATGAGGACATCTGCAGGAACAGCAGAAACACAGTAAGTTTGTGCCTACAAGAAGCGCCTGTGGCATCTAATCCAAGAAAACAACAGAGCTGCCAAAGAAGCTTCCTTGTCTCATCTAATAGGAAACTGCTTGTAACACAGCCCTCTTGACAGCCTATAAGTAAATAATAAGCAGTCTGCTGGGTTTTTAATGCCGGGGTACCAAAGACGAAAAATCAAATTGCACAATGTAGTAGAAAGACTCCAATTTTTATCACTACAGTGGATAAATAGCTAAAAATAACTGTAACTAAAAACAAGAAAAAAAAGTTTGCTTACCTGAGAAAAGGTGAACCTGTGCACAGACTGACCAATCCCTCTTTCACTGTTTTTCATTGCAGAAGACTCTTTGGGTGCATGAAGAATTACTGTCCGGGGATCTTCAATAGTTACACAACCCTTAAAAAAAAAAAAAAAAAAACAACAAGAGAAGGTAAACTAAAACATACAAATTATTTAGGTAAAAACCTATGTAAATAAAGCTAGTGTTTTCATCCATTTACCACAACTCTGAACTCTTGCAAAGTTTATAGATAATCTCTTTTGAGGTGTGTAACAGCTACGGAGATAGTCACTTCACATGAAAACCGGGGTGTAGATAAAGTTAAGGCAATTGTCTGGAGCCTTCTAAGAGCTTTAATCTTTTTCTTGGATTCCTTCCACCAACTTCTCTCACTTTCCCTTTTTCTCTCCCTCTTTTCCTTCTCCTGCTTCTTCCTTTCCTCCCTCCCTTTTCTCTCCTCTTGTGCCCCTCTCCTTCTTTTTCCCTTCCCCTGCCTTCCTTCCCTTCCCACCCTTCCCTTCCTCTCCCTACTCACCTCCCACCCCAAGCTGCCATTTCCAAACCCTAGTATTTTGTGACTGGGGCTTGCAGTGTAAAAGCTATGAAAACAAAGCTATAGAGAACCTTAAAATGATTGAAGTGGAAAAATGGCAACGTGAAACAAGTTATGAATAGCATAAATGAAGTAAATTTGAAGCATACCCTTTGACTGATAGATGGTGTTATCAGTAGTGAAGGAACCTGAATTAGTTTCAAGTCTAGTTTGATTGCTTTTTCCCAACCAAGTAAAAGGCGAGATACAATTACCTGGCATTCACATAACTAGGTAAATGTAGAATATAATATGACAGGAAAACTGATTTTACACCAGACAGGCTACCAAAACCACAAACTGAACTGTCAATATAGCCTGATGGTGTTTTGAAGTATCAGCAGCAATGATTATCAATTGTAGCTAAATCTGACGTCTGTGTGAAGAGGCTGGCCACACTAATAATCCACGTGCAGCACGTACACAGGACGTACTGCTTTGCCTAGCAGTCTCAATAACAAGTCGGTCTGACAACTCATTTAGCAGCTCTGAGAGGCTGGGTACTGAGTTTAGGCCAGTCATTTACTCACTGTACCAGGCTCTAAGCCCCTGTGCTCTCTAACGTCCCCTCCAAATTGCAGGATGAGGAATGCATGTTAGCTGTGCCACATCCTAACGAGCTACAGAAGGATCCCACCTCAGCAGCACATGCCATCAGCTGCCTCCAGCCTCATAGAAACAACGAGTAGAGGCCCTGAAGTAGTCAGAACTGCAGAGCTGTGGCGTGCCACTCTCATTGTCTATACCAGCTAACCCCACAGCCAAGTTGGCATGAGTTGGACCACTGCTGTCAGCGTACATACCAACCATATCATAAAATGGTTTGAGTGAAAAGGGACCCCAAAAATCCCCTAGTTCCAACCCCCCTGCCATGGGCAGGGACACCTCCCACCAGACCAGGTTGCCCACGGCCCCATCCAGCCTGGCCTTGAACACCTCCAGGGATGGGGCAACCACAGCTGCTCTGGGCACCCTGTTCCAGTGCCTCACCGCCCTCTGAGTGAAGAATTTCTTCCTACCATCTGATCTAAGTCTGTATCTGCAGAACAACTTTCTCCAGAGTCACTGATAGGAGAGTAGGATCACTACCAGTTGTATCAAGAACAGAATTTCATCCTGTGCTCTTATGCCTTGCTTGCATATATCGTTATTTCTATAAGCAACAAGTGATCAGTTAACCTGAGATTTTGCAAACATTCATAGTTTTGGGAGGCTGAGAAAGCCTTCATACCACGCAAAATACTGTACAGCTAATATCTTGGAAGATTAACAATTTTATTATCTACATTAAGACAAAAGCTTTAAAACAAAAGTCTTCAGCACTTATTCTTCTCCTCCCTCACTGCTTTTAAGAGCATACAAGTAGTTTCATTGATGGTCAGGCATTCAGAATTTCCCATTCCAAAGAAGAATGGGAGACAACTTGTAAAACAATTTGATTTTGTAAATCAATTCATCCTCACAGCCAGCTCAGATGGCTGAATGACACCAAACTGGAAACACTGTGGCAGTGCATATTAGTCAACAAGGACTGACTAGGGAAAACTATATTGAAATTGGGGGAAAAATTCCTACTGAAAAAAATTGAAAGGTTTCACCTCTGGCAGATTAAATGCTAGAGCACACACGAAAAAAGGAAGCAGCAAATCTCAAGAAGTAAATCAGAGCAAATATTAAATCCTTCTTCAAACAGGTCAGGTACAAATTATAAAGCCCATGGGGCCTTGCAAAGATCAGGGCTGACAGACACACTGCAGAGAGCTCATCCTCCAAGGACAGCTGAGTACAGCAGTGTCTGCAATAGGGGAGTAGGGAAGGAGGAGAATTCCTGTGTTTGCATGTGCACGTGTGTGTGTAAAACACCAAAGCATCTAAAACTGACAGAATAAACTGTAAAAGTTATAACTGTAAAAGTTATAGAAAAAAATGACAGGAAGAAGGGCAGCAAATCAACCAAGACCAGGCATTTTGGACATTCCCAAGAAACTCAAGGGTCATATACATGTATTACTCCTAGAAGTACATGATATATTGCATGAAACTTTCATTTTTTGAGCCATGTACAAACACAAGAGTGACAACAACTTTTAAAAAACAGACCAATGTTGTTTCACAAGAGCTACAGGTCTGTATTGGGTAAATTAGTAAAAATTGTGATAAAGTCATTTACACAGGTATCCACTAATTCTATCCAGCAGAAGTACATGGCTTTAAAAAAAAAAAGTCACAACTTACAATACTAGATCTATTAGGGGTGAAGAAAAAACTTATTTCTTAATTCTACAACTAACCTGAGATTCATGGTTTTCCAGTTCTGCTACAGAAAAGGGCCTCACCCTCAAGAAAACTTTCAAAGGTTGGTATACCTATTCATAAAAAAAAAAAAAAAAAAAAAGCATTGTTATAATGGCCTCTTTTTGAATAGAACAGCCCCAAACCACACCAGCATATATCTCTGATGTACTGTTTCCTATTTTATCTTGCTGCCTCCCTCTCTCCTTCCTTGTGAGGTTCACACCCTGAGCTGTCACTTGCTTCTCGACCTCCTAATGCCCTGAAGTTACCTCCTTCCTCCACGTCACCCTACAACTTCGTGGTCTTTTCTATGATGAAGCCGATATTTTGATTTTTAAAAAAAAAAAAAAAAAAAAAAGCTATTGGAGGTGCAAAATGCACTGTCTCCACCTTCTGGCCTCCCTCTGTATTGAATTCAAGCTGCAGTTTTTAATTGCTGCTCCGTATTTCTGCACTTCCATTTTGTACAGAGCGTGTTCAGGTAACAGACCGACACATTCCTACCTTCAAGAAACCACCTCTTTACCACCACCTTCCTCCCAGTAACAGCTCTCACTTGCTAATACAGGCTTTTCCACACTGCTCCTCATACAAAGGTCCCCCAGTCCAAGTGAAGCGATAGCGACAGGGAGATTTTGAGGGACCCCAAAGCTCCCTCCTTTCCCAGAGATATTCAGAGGCCCTGCTTTGGCAACATGATTCAGCAGAGTCTCACCAGTTCCCCACAGCCTTCCCATGATCAGCACACTGCTCAGTGTACAAGGTTAAACCACCTGAGTGCAATTACGGAACCTACTACTCTAAAAAATGAGCTATGGTTATACCATCTTCAAAGACAGGCTGCAGCAGAGCACTGAAACTTTATTTCCAAGCACCTAAGAAGCTTTCGACAAGGATCCGTATCCTTTTTTAGGTTACTGATAGGAACATTACAGTCACATTACATTCAGTGCAATTACTGAAATCCTTTACTTCTTAACCTCAAAATCCTTTACTTCTTTACCTCAAAAGCTTAGCATGCACCACTGAGTATTGACCACCTGCATTTGCTACAGGTTATAACCTATTTGTGAGCGATGAGCAGTAAGCAGAATAATCACATCTTGAGTGCAGAGCACTTCTTACTGAAGAAATGCTTGCCTGAACTAAAGCTTGAAAAATACAATAAACAGAAAGCATATCACAAAACCAATCCACACCTCCTGCTCCTCTGGGCTGTACAGTACTGTTGACTCCATAGGTGAGGGGTTACCCACCAAGTCCAGAAAAGAAACTGATGATTCCAACATATCAGATACTTCTGCAGGAATGCAGCTTTTCCCCTCTCATCGTCCATTGCTCTGTACAAAGGAACTCGTAAGAAAAAGGAAAGTATATATCATTTTTTTCCACAGAACAAGCCAAAAGACACAGGAATAAAAAAAAAAAAAAAGGAGCAAGGTACTGTGTACGCGATCAACCAAAAAATACCATTTTTTTTTTTCACAGAACAAGCCAAAATACACGAGAATAAAAAAGTGAGCAGGGTAGTATGCACATGATTAACAAAAAACATCATTTTTTTCACAGAACAAGCCAAAATACGCAGGAAGAAGAACAGGGAGCAGGGCTGTATGTATAAAACCAGCCACTTCTGAGGAAAAGAAGGTGCGCAGAGCAAGGCTGGGAGGAACCCTAAACACACCAGGGCTGTACTTGGGAACCCAGAGGCTGGGGCACACGAACTGCCTCGGCCGGGCGCCCCTTTCCCCTCAGGACGGCCCCACACCCGTGAGGCGCCCAGCCCCGAGGCCCCCCCCTCCCGCCGTAACAGGGGGCGCGTGCAGGGCGGGAAGCCCCAAGGGCGGGAAGCTGCAGCACCGCGCCCCCAACGGGCACCAACCGCCACTACCTCGCCGCGCTCGCCAGAGCCCGCCAGAAGCACCCCCAAGGCGCGCGGGGAGCGTTTTGGGCGGGGGAAAGGCGGGCGCTGATTGGCTGACGGGGAGGGGGCGGGGCCAGCGCTGCGGGCGGCAGGGGGCGCCCGCTGCGCGGCGTGAGGCGCTGTGGGGGATGCGCAGCGCGTGACGCGATCGTGAGGCGGCTCCGGCCGCTGTAACGGGCGCGGGATCGCGCTCTCAGGGGGCCGGGGAGCTGCGGGGCTCGGTGTGGGCACCAGGCGGTCCTGTGCGGGGATCGCGGCCGTTACGGAGCCGTGTCGGCTAAACAGGCGTTAGGGAAACGGGGGAGCAGGGGAAGGGGCTTCGCTCTGCCGAGCAGGAGCGGGGCTGAAGCACTGAGGTGCCTGGGTTTGCTTATAAGGGTAGGATGGGAGGAGGACAGAGTCCAGAAGCTCACAGGAAGGTCGTAGAGCCCCAGCCGATGGGTGAACAGGGACGGGACATGCCTAGGGGGCACTGTGTAAATGAGACATCCCTCTCTGCATCCCTCTGAGTGCATTAGGTCAGCAGGTTACTGGGTTAAGCTGAGTGAGGAAGACTTGGGTGCAATATAGCTAATCATATACAAAGATCAGCCAGTAATGCTCCCAGTCCGTTAGTTCGTTGTCTGCTTGCTTATCCCCTCTAACCTGACTGAAGTCATGAAGTCCTAACCATGCTTTTCAGATACAACTAACTTTAAAAATGACACTAAAAAAATTTGTCAGGCAGCTCACTTATAAACCATTACCAGAGATGGATCTTTAGGAAGACACTGCTTTTTTGCCCTCTATTGACGTATTTCTTTAAACTATTCCTACCCAATTCTAGCTATCTGTGAATTGGGCTAGCTATCTGTGAATTGGGCTAGCACTGTGTAAATATGACAAGATTTCTCACCTCCTCAGTTCACCACAGCTCTTGAGCCTGCTAAGACCAAATCCTTCTAAGGAAGGCTTTAAATTTAATGAAATTAAGACAAGTGGGCAGATGAGGGACTCCTGCATCCCTTGGCAAAGAAAGCTCAAGCTTTGGCCTCTGTTTTGGGTCTTGGTGAATGCAAATGAAACATGAAGCTCTCCACATAAACTTGCGTCCTCATTGCTGCTTGTTTAATTACAGTTCTCCAATGTGCTCAGGGCAGAAGCTAGAATGGCAGCCTCATCTTAAATGCATGAAGGGCATTACCTGACTCAGGGCTTTACCTCTTGTACATTTAAGAATCACCTTTCCTTAAAAGATTAGTTTGCAGAATAAACCCAAGCCCACACAACCACACCTGAGAGCCCCAAGTAGCAACAAATGGATACTTTGTTGCTTTACATAACAAAGTATAGTTTACATTTTACATTGCTTTTAATATTCCATCTATGAAAATCTAAACCTCAAAAAAACTATAGTTCCACGGCTTCATTTTGACTGTGGTTCTACAAACAAGTCTATGTTGAATATAGCAAGTTCTTTCTAATCACCACAGATTTATTTATTTTTTAACAGCCTCAACTATTGGACTGTGAAAAGTGTGGGGAAAAAAGTGCTGCTTTAGTTCAGTCTTGCATAGCAAAAAAATTCAAAACCCTGTAAGTTTACCTAGGCATCAGTTTTAATGCTATTGCTTGTCTATGATTTCAGCCAGAATTAAATTACTGATTTTTTTTTCCATGAAGGATTCAAGTGCTGTGTATGTCCATACAGTCAAACTCTAAAGAAACTGTGATGCCCAAGTTTCATCTTCCTCGTGTTGCAATTGACGTATTCATCCTCAAAAGATCACCAAAATGCTGTCCTCCCCCAAAGCACGCTGATTATGATTTCTGCTGCCTTTCTTCACGAAAATCAGCGGACTACCAGAGACTCTGGGCACAAGTATAAAAACGCACCGCCAAGAAAATTTGTAAATCGGCTTTATTCAGAGTAGATGACCATCTTTTAGGCATCGGCAATAGTGACTTCGACTTCTACACCTGGTTCGATGCTGATAGAAGTGATCTGCT
This sequence comes from Cygnus atratus, assembly GCF_013377495.2. Lineage (NCBI taxonomy): Eukaryota > Metazoa > Chordata > Aves > Anseriformes > Anatidae > Cygnus > Cygnus atratus. The sequence goes on from NC_066363.1 coordinate 120,139,809, forward strand.
TCACGATCTCAGAAGGGCTGTGCAAGTCGATGAGCCGCTTGTGGATGCGCATTTGGAAACGGTCCCAGGTCTTCGAACCTTCACCACAAGGTGTCTTCCTGGTAGTGATTCGCAGAGTCTGCAGCGAGATCATAAACACCAGGTATCAGGCTGAGGCACACAGAAGCCCCTTCCCTTTTCAACATTTATGGCACTACTACACAGCTGTCCCAAGTGTCAAAGCACCTTGTCAAGTCATTATCTGTTCACACTATATCGCCCTCAATTTAGCAGTACTGCTTTTCATCTCAACTTTTGTTCTAAAAAAGATGTTCTCAGTGCTCATTTGCAGAAAAAAAAAGTGTTTTTTCCTGTCTTGGAAGTTTCCGTACCTTGGTGGGCATGCGAACAGGTCCTTTCACCTTTAGGTTTTTCTCCTTAGCACCTCTGATCAAGTCGGCACAGACTGAAAAAAATACAAAATAGTTTCAGGCTTGGGAGCTTTTTGTTTGTTTTAAGTGAAGATTAAGAAAAGACACATTGGCTCGGAATAGCGTATAGAGTGATCACTGTGATTCACGTCTAAGAGTTCTCTTCATAGCCAACTGCATCAAAGTGGAAGGCTTACCCCACAGCTCACAAAATCACCTTGTAACAGCAGCCAACAGCTCTTACTACACGTTAAGCTACATTTAAGCTGTCAGAACCCCAAAGACCAGGCAACAAACATTGATTCTACAATATTTACAGCATATAGCTAAAACACTAGCAAAGTCAGTTCCTAAACAAGACAAAACTCCTTGCTGCATGTTAAACTTGTAACTGACCACTTAACAACAACGACGACAAAATAACAAACAAGAAACGTGCCTTCTGGTTCTTACCCGTTCCACCAGTAACACCTAAAATCCCCGCAAGAATTGCGGGACAGAAACTGCACTCTGACATTCATACTGATGGTGTGCACTTTCAGTACAATGAAAAACCCTACACACTAGTCTCCATTATAAATTAAATTAGAACCTACCTATCAGCACATGAAGCCCTTCACACGGCTAACTTTGTCAGCTGAAGTCTCATACAAACAGGCAAATGCTAAGATCTCTAATTCCAACTAGTTTCAACATATTACATTTTGCAATACATCATATGTATCAGTTACTTAAAAAGCTACCCCAGTTAAAACAAAAACAGGTCTCACTCACCCTTCTCAAGTGATTTCACGTTGCGACTTGTCAAAGTAATTCTGATGCGATGAATTGCCACCTCTTGTTCCACAGGTGCCTTGCCAGTATCCTTAAACGCCTAAAATGTCAAAGGTGTAAATATCAAACCCTACGGTCAGCACCAACTAACACCACAGTGCAACCTTTTAAAAAACATAAGTGTGGACTGTCAAGAACGACTTAGCTTAGGGACTATTTATCGGACCGAGCAGATGGCATTATCAGGGAGATACAAGGGTACGGAGCAGACAGAGGGAACACGGAGGATGGTGAATGCTGTAACTGCTCCGAGGAAGAACAGCAGGAAGAAGAGGCAAGCTGCAACGCTATCCCTCCCTGGCTTGCCTATATATAAAGCAGGCTGTCCAGACGCTGATCCTCCTTGGACTCAAAATAAACACCTTTAAGATTTTATACACCTAGCAACCTCGCCACAAATCAATTTAGGAAGATATCGACTCCACAGGCGCAAACCTGAACAGCGAGAACAAAGAGAGGCATCTGGCCCGAAGAAGTCAATTAGCCCACCGAGGAGACCGAATTTAAGAACAGAAGAGTCTGAAAAACAGGTGACGGCACCGCGGCGCCCCTCCTAACGCCGGCCGCACGCCCCCGGGCCCAGCCCCGCACCGCGGGTCCCCCCCCGGGAGCCCGGCGCCGGCCGAGTCCCGGCCACGCGGCGCCGGGAGCGGCAGCGCCATGCCCGCTGCGGCCCGCCCCGGCACGGCTCCCCGCGGGAGGAAGGGCGGCCGGAAAGAAGGAAGGAAGGGAGCGGAGCCCTCGCGGGGAGCCCTCAGGAAAGGCAGCGCCCCCCGGAGCCCCCCGACCTCCGCGCGGCGCCCCAGCTCGGAGCCGGGCAGCGCGCAGCCGCCTCCCCTCCGCAGCGCGGCCCCCGGGCCCGCAGCCGGCGCCGAGCCTGCCGCAGCCCAGCCCCGCTCGGCTCCCGGCTCCTTCCCTCCCCGCTCCCTCCCCCCGCCTCACCATGGCGGCAGCGGGGCCTTCCTGACCGACTTATTCCCGGGCGGGGGCGGCGCGGGGCCCAGCGAACAGCGGTGAGCCAGGAGGCGGCGGCGGCGGCGGAGCGGGCTGCGCGGCGAGAGGAGGGCCCGGCCGCGGGGCCACGCTTATATAGCGGGCGGGGCGCCGCTGTGCAGGGCCGCACCGCCTCCATCCGGGAGCTGCGGGACCTTTCACCCCCGCTGCAGCACCGGAACCGGCTGGGAGAGCTTCGTGGTGGTGCTGGGGGACGGGGACGGGTCCTGGGCTGCTCAACGGGGTGTCAGCGCGGCCCTCCGCCTCTCCTGCCCCAGGGGAGGCCAGACAGCTGAGGCTTTAAGTGGTGTTGAGCAAAAATCCTGCTTTCATTCCCTCCCGGGCCCAGGAACTTTACTTAATTTTGTTTATTGAACTCCTTCCTTCGGGTTGTGCTCCAGAGGGATGTTTTCCTGACGGGAGCATTCGTTGGTGTGGCCTGGACGTCCAGCGTGCAAAAAAAAAAAAAAAAAGTGCCAGCCGCAAAACTTCGTGCTCGAAGTATGCCCATCCTGCTTCCGTTGCTACTAACCTGATGGAGAAATGGGTGTCATAACTTAAGAAACAATGGGTGATAGTAAGATCATTGCAATTAGCTTTTAAAAATAGTATATCAATTCTAGCTGTGGGTATCTTGTCCAGTAATCACAGACGTGCATAACGTTAGCAAAATTAACTGCCACCTTTGGAAGTTTAGTAATTACTACATCTGTTCAAAAAAGCCTGCTTGGTGTTTTAACCTGAATTTTGTTTCAGGTGTCACACTGCTATTTATATATTTTTTTCCCATGATCAAATACTTCATGGGTCTTCAAATGGTCCTTAAATTTCACATGAGATGCATAACTTTTATATGCCAATTACTGCACCGCTCAGTTTTGGATTTGTTTTGTAGCTGGATCACTTGTACTTGCTCTTTGTAGTCTCTCATTTGCTAATGCATTGTTTCTGAATTTGATGGTGTGTTCTGATAAAGCAGCTTCAATAAACATGAATACAGAAGTAGTCATCCTGTTACAGCTTCCTTTGCCAATCGCAATCCATACTTGGAAAATCTGTTTGGTGATAGTCCTGTTTCTCCAGCCCCTTCCTCCCTGCAGTGAAAGCAGCTTTTGTTTCTGGTAGTTTGTTTTCTGATCCGATTAACAATTACATTAACAACTTTGAACTCAATTATGCATAAGGAATCCATGTTTACGCTGTTATCAGCTGTTCCAACTACTTCCTGAGGAAGTTTTCCATTCTAGAAGTGTTTTATATTCATCATTCTTAAATACATAACCTCACACCAATCATGCTAAAGCACTTGATGTTTCCAGTAATACAGATGATTCCAAATCAGCTGTCTACAGCTACACTATTTACTTAGAGCGTTTGTGAATATCATTAGTAAACTTTATTTCCCAATAAAATGTTAAGTAGCTTGGTGCCAAGAACTAATTCCAGTGGGATTCAATTAGAAAGACGTCTGACTGATTCCTCATTGATGACACACACCTGTAACCTTAATTTTTTATTTACTTACATTGAATTATATGTGCACAACTAAGCCAGTTTCTAGGTGTTATACCGAATAAGTCCATATACAAATATGTTAGATCAATACTGTTCCTATTGTCTACCAAACATATGCTCTAATGGTAAGAGAAATAAAGTCAAAAGGTGCGTTTCATATATTTGATCTGTGTTATTTAAGTGTTGTCATTTTTTTCTTGTTCCTCTACCAAGGATTCAGTTGTTCTTTTGTTTTATTTTTTTCCCCTGGGATTAATGCAAGGTTGACAGTAAATTCCTGATTTTGTTCCTTTCTTACATTTTTCTGATATTGGCGCCACCTCAGCTTTCTGTGAGATTTTTTTTTTTCTGAGCTTCCCCAGATTTCTCAAAGCTTATGGAAAATCCACATTAACAGCACACAAGTCTCCTTTGCCAGCTCTTAAAATTCTTGGATGCAAGCTATCTGGAGCTGCTGATTTAAAAAACGCCTTACTTTAGTTCCTATGTTTAAGGCTTTCCTTAGTTATTGTTAGAATTTTCTGATACTAATGTTTTGTTGTTTTTTTTTGCCAAAAATCTAGAACAGAAATTTATCTAAACTTTCTGCTTTCTCTGAAATAAATTTTTTTAATTACTCCTTTCTGCTCTTCACATGGGTAAATATCCATTGTCAATGTAACTTTTAGCTCACCTTCTGAATATTCTGCAGCTTTTAGGATGTAATTCATATCTTGTATTATGCCTGTTTTCCCTTTGGTTACATATCAGTTTTAATACAGGTTTTTCTCCCAGCCTGTGCCAACTTCAGTTTAGCTATGAAATTCTGAGTTTGGACATGTAATAAATACGGTGTTGGCATATGCTTTTTAGATGAAGTTCCAAGAGTGCTTTCCTTATATCACATAACTAAGAAGGTAAAAGATTAAGAAGCAAGCCATCCTTTTAACACGACCAAATAGCCTGTAGCAAAAACTATTTAATACCTAATTTCATGATTTGTCACTCAGAATATTCTCCCATGTCCATTCATGACATTTTCTTTTTTTTGTTTAATTGCTTTTAATATATAGATCACTGTTCTTTCCTTTGACCAGCTTGTCCTTCAGAAATAGCCTGAGTAGTGATCTGAATATTTTGTTATCCATATATTTTCCACCAGATTGTAGTAAAACCACTTTGATGCAATTTATGCTTCCAAAATAATTATTCAGTTCATCCTGTTAATTACCCATGTATGTGTTGGGAGTTAGGTTCTTGTAATCATTTGTGGTCCTTTGCTTAATTTTAGCTTGAACATCTTTACTTTGTGATAAATGAATGCTCATCTGATTCTTTATCTATTTATTGCCATTGAATTTAATCTTGCTAAGTTTTGCCTGGGAAGATATTTTTCCCCTGTGGCTGAGGCTAACACCCAAATTATCCAAAAAATGTTCCAATATTCTACAAATCTAAATCCATTAAGTCTATTGTCCGTCTAACCTTCTGTCCTCCTTTGCTCATGTGACAAAACAGATCTTTGAGATCTCCTAGGTTCCTCCTAGTGCTGGGGTGGTCATGAATCAAGAGCAGATTCTGCTATGAGCCTACCTACGTGACTGAAGGACTAACGGAACGAGCATGTGCCTGCTGGCACTCAGCATCTTCTGAAGTACTACAGTAACCAGTCCCGAAGCGAAGGCTTGTGAATGGTTCAGACGGGGCTCACAGTAGCTTCCTTAAATTTGCTTTGTCATTTTGGATAGCGATTATTCAATGCTGGCATCTCACTGGAAGTGGGGCCAGGGTTGCGCCAGGTTAAGCCTGTAGTCTTTGCTTTCAGTGGTGGTGAACATATTGCCGAAATACATTCCTCTTTATTTTGAAAATTACTTTCTTCTCCAAGTTCTTTGAAAACTGAGATTTTATTTGAACTTCTGGTCATAAAATACCTGTGAAGCAGGATCGTACTCAAGGCTTCTCAGGAAATCATCAGTAGGCAGTGGAGTATTTAAACCAGTCAGCAGCAATCCAATAAAAGCTATTTTCAAGCATTTTCGGAAAGGCTTCAGCGTTTGCTTGGGCTTAGTTGCAAGTTGCAAGTGTCTGCAGATCCTCTTGTGTTGACTTGAAGTTATTCAATTGTCTCATATCTCAGAAATCTCCGACAAGTTCTTTGCTCAGCACTTAGGTAGAACCTGTTAGTATCCATCTGTAAATTCTGAATATCTGTATTTACTCTGTCCACAGCTACCTCAGCTATTGAAGCTCTTCCAGAAAACCTGCCAGAACTGAAAGCAGACCCTCTCTGAAGACTGATTTTTGTAGTTGAGTAGCTAGTCGGTGACTTAACGTACTTTGCAGGTGGCAGATGGACAGAATGCATCAGCACCAGTCCATAGCTGGAATTCTAATACTGCACCTAGCCTGTCCATTTAAATTTTAAAATTTTTTTCTGCCACTTCCACCATATAAAATATAAAAAAAATTCAACATATTAGGCTTTCTTTACTTTATTATGTAATTGAGGAGAAAGTGAACTAGATCCATGACTCAGAAAAAGAGCAATTGTGCTTTGAGGGAGTCCTTTGTAGTTGATAAATGTAGCCACAAATATTGATGATAAAGAGACTTTTTCAAATGGGCAGCACCATCTTCATAGTCTTCATAGTCTTCATAGTCATCGCAAGCTCATTCCTCGCATATATGTACTTTACCACTGACAGGTAATACATTTGGCTACTAGTATCATCGACCTGGTTAGAGCCTGTTGCCTTGTTCTTCTGACAGGAATAGTAGTAAGAAAGGTAGTTAACGGCTAATATACTACAGCATTTCTGTTGATACTTAATCTGGTACATCACTGCAACATACCTTTGAACACTCGGGACTGAAATAAGACAGAAATGTAATTTGTCAGTAATCAGTGAACTATGTTCTGTGGATCAGTGTCAGCGGTACAACATAAACCACAATACTAGATGCTTACAAAGTGTTAATAAGCACCAGCAAATTTCCTAAATATCCTGCTGTGCCAAATTCCCCAGATTTTAATCCCACGTACACATTCACGCACCTCCATGAGCGCCTCCCAGCCTCTTGCCAGAAGTGTGGTTTACTTCCCACTCTTGGGAGCGCAGGTACCCCTGTTCCTAAATGCTAGCTGGAGATGTGGGCACACATTCTTGTGCAAGCCACCCCACGTGCTGCCAAAAATGTACCCCGGGTTCCCACCTGCTCCCCAGAGAGGGGGGGTCCCAGCTGGTGGCCTCTTGCTGAGGGTCCCCTTGTGGGTGGCAGCTGCTTGCTGAGCGCGATGGGGAGGACACCTCTCTTCAGGCTAACTCCTTTCCCCAAAAGGCACTCGCTGTTTAATCTGGGTGATCATTGTATTAAGCAAACTTTGTTATTGTTAGTTTCCTCTTGGCATTATCAGCTTTGGGGCAAACACCCTCTGAGAACAGTCAGGTTTGGGCATTCAGCTCACACGCACCATTTACACTCGCATTCCTACCGTGTCATCTGCCGGTATCGAGGCCACGCTACCAAGGGAGGGCGTGCAATTCCTGCGCAGAAAACCCCTAGCGTCAGCCCAGTAAAAGCAGATCTAGTGGGCACAGAAACAGAACTGGTATTTCTGCACCCACTTTCCACTTTAGACATCACCTGGGAAGACTTCATGTGTGGAAGGGCGAACCAAGTACAAAAAAATGTATTCCAAACTACTTCTCCAGGACAGCTTTTGCCACTTCAGGCAGTACCACTAGGCACTGTTTGTCACAATGGCTGATTTACCTGGGAAGAAAAATAGTTCAAGACGACGCAATAGCTTATAGCATGTGTTGAGAAGCTGCATCTATTTCCCCAATATCCACATGGCTGTCTGAGCACAGCAAGCTCTTCTAGCAACTGGAAGTGGCTTCCAGGCCAGGTGTTGGCTGCGACGCTCACCTCACTGGCTTCTCTGCAGACTCCGTGCTCAGAGCACCGAGGGATCAGCAGCACGCACTGGTGTGTACAAACTCTCACAAGACATTTTGGGCTAACGCAGACTCTAGGAGTTGTCTTTCTCTTCAAGGTCTGCCTCCTGCAGAGACTTTGTGGCAAGCTACCAGCAGCAGGGTGTTTGCAAGGCTGGGTGTCTGTCCTTAGGAAGAAAAGGTTGATACTGCTGCAGTAATTATATTTAGCAATATATGCAGTACACATATTTTGTGAACGATGTCTGCTGTTTTAGAGCCCTGTTATGAAGTCATCGATCACATTTTATTTTTTTCTCTTAAAGACCAGTTTAATTTAATCTAATTCTTTGGTGAGGCAGAGTAGGAGGGAATAGTTTCACAGTGCTTGTGCTGCCTCTGTCGTGGAGCAGGGATAATTTCAGGAATGATTCGGACCTCACACTGCCTCATGCCTGATGGGCTAGCCTCTTGACACAGAATGCATCACGTATTTTTTTTTTTCCCAGAAGTTTTTCTTCATCCCTTCAAGATTAATTTCCTCCTTGCGATATTCCTGAATCACCTGTTTTTCAGGTGATGAATGTTTGCAAGCACCGGAAAATTTTAGGAAATGCTTGCTACAGATGATGAGGAGATGTAAAACAAGGGGGGAATTGGCATCATGATTGTCCAGGAACATTAGAGAAGGAGATTGATTGCATCTCATGGTTTTATTTAGATTACAACCCAGTGTCAGATTGACTTCTTTGTCACTTGTGAAGAGCTGCCCTTCCCAACCCTGCCGTCTGTAAAGGAAAAACTAAAGCCAAATTCAGTAATGCGTCTCCTGTTGTGACCTGACCCTGCGTGAACTAGCGAAGTATAATTATTCAAAAACTGACAGAAAGAGGAATAACATAAAACTTAGAACCTGGAACTAAATGAGATACCTTTGGTGCTAAAGATGTGCTTTAGCAACAGGAATTAGCTGCTGAGGAAATCATTACACTGATTGTTCGGAACAGCTGGACAGATCCACACTGTAACATGAAAGCGATCCAAGAGGCATCAAATATTAAGAAGTTTTGGTTTCAAAGGTCTTGCTAACTTCTTATAAAGCTAATGTGGCAAAGCGGCAGCTGCAACCTACTACTTGGAAATTATGAGGTTGTGGTTGGGGGGCAGGAACAACAACTGTAGAGTTTCTCATGTCGTTTCACAGAAGACTCGACCATCCTGCTTAGGGGAACTTACACGAGAGCAAGGTAAGTCTATTAAAGCTTGTCTTTGACCTAAATACACAGCAGAAGTTCCTATTTGACTTGTAATGAAAACATGGCTTGGACGTTTCCTTTCACACCAGCCTGTAAAACATCACTGTTACAAATACAGAATATTGCTTATTATCCCAGGAAATGTATTATAAAAATACTATAAAGTACAAAATACATTTCCCCCTGCAACAATCACTTAAACTGTAGTAAGAGCAACTATACCTGAGTGCACATGATCACTCTTCCATCCCAAACATCCCCACCTCCATGCACAGTGAAAACTCTAGCAACAGGTTTTCCAAGGGGAGCAGGATTACCTACTTGTTTAAAACTGAGGTAAAAATAGCATTAGGACAAAAGAAGGTTGTGGTCAAGTATATTCAATTTTTAGGCAAGTAAAGTTAATTTTTGTAGTATACATAGGTGTTTTTGAGTATGGTAGCGATGCCCCCTGAAAAAATAAATATCAATACCTATAGTTTTTTCAGCATTATGATCTCATGTTTTTCTTTCAAGTAAAAAATACTTATATTACAACATCTTTCAATAATTTCTTCTGTTTGAAGATGTTTCTAAGACCACCCAGCCTGTACTTTGTTCTATCAGTGGCCCCCTTTCCGCAAACTTGCAGCAGGTACATTTCCTTTCTGAGAGTCCCTGATGCATTCGGAGGAAGAACTGCTTCAAATACACTCTTGTGAAATATTCCTGGTGTGAGGTAGAGTCAGTCACTTTGTTCTGGCTGGCACAAATGTATATGCTAATGCCTAGGGACTGCTTTTCCCATTTCCTGGAAAAAAAAAAGAAAAAAAAACACCTTTGATATGGAAAAATCGAGCTTTTTACTATTAAAATCACAATGTATATAATGTATTATAAAGTATAGAAAAGAAATTTCTTTTCTTTCACTGACAGCCCGATGAGCAGGTACCTCTAGCATACAGGACAGAAATTCAAACACCATCATAAGATGATTCTTCAATGGGAATGTCACTGAAAAACTTGGAGCAAATTGCCTTTTTTTTTTTTTTTTTTTGGAGTTTTTGGTTTGCCTCATTGCCTCCTGCAGCCACCCCTTGTCTCCCCGCACAAATGGCTCTTTCATGCTACCCTTGCTATGATTTTTTCAGGTAGTGCTAATTTTTATGGTTAGGACACTTTTTCCAAGCACAGTTCGTATTTCAACACACAACTTTATAAAATAAGATATGCAATATGAAAATATTCAAGTTGAACAAAAAAATCAAAGAAATTGATTTCCTCTGATCATCAGCCTTTGATGTGAAGGAGATATTAAAAATAAAGAACATCCCCTCTCTCCCCTTTAAATCAGAAAACATCTAACAGCAATCATTTCATTCCCAAAAGCTGTACAAGGATGTACAACTTTAAGTGTCTGGAGAGGTTCTGTTGCATTATATGCAAAGAGAAATTCAGGTGACATGTCAACGCAATGATACAGTCCTTTAAAAACTTTGTGAGTGGCTTTTGTGTTGTCTGCAAATCCCATTAATGAAACTGTTGGATAAGAGAAACAAGGTTGTGGCCAAAGTACATGATAGCTATCTGTCTAAACTTACTGTATTACATAATACATACTATTAACTGCTATTAAAAAAAACACAGCCTCCCTGGTGTATGAATTCCCACGTGAACACTCATCTTTTTTTAATACCGCTGTTAAGGTGCAACTTTCCATACTGGTCTCTGGGGCCAGTTTCACTGGTGGCATGTGTGAATCAAAACTCTTTCACCATTTTTGAAGTGGCTGAGCAAAACACATGGCCTGAAAATAAAACTGGCTTTTCCTTCCACCCCTTTTAGGTGGGGGGGGAAATAACTTAAAAAGGGCTGGACATTTACATTTCCAATATGCAGCCTACATTGCTCTTTGTAGCCTGGCTCATGTGCAGTAGAATATTTATTAAGTTATGAATTACTCTATTATCCCAGGTGCCCTGCAAAGGCAAATGCAGTCACCTCCCTGCTCTGCCGAACACTCGGGCTATTGAACGTCAGGCTGGGTAGGGAGCGCAACAACTCAACCTCGTGCACCGATAAATCCAGGTCGGATGGTGCCTCTACTATCAAATTGTCCCACGGCATCCTGAGCTGACGGCGTACTGGGACAGAAGCCAGTAGACTTTTCTTTTTGTTGTAGTCGTTGTTGTTCCATTTTCTTTCTTTAACTGGTTTAAAGGCTGTTCGTTTGACAGGCAGACAAATATTTGGCAGCTGGGTTAAGTGAAGCATAGAAAGAGGCTCTTTGAACGCTGTATGAGATATTTGCAGCAGATGAATGACTAAAATAAAGTATAAGTAAAATATTCAACATATAGTTAGTGTTAAAAGTAATCATTAATTTTCTACCCCTATTTTTATCTTTGTTCTAGTCCAGGCATTTATAAACACAGATGCTAATAATGCAAAAAACCCACACCAATACAAATATTAAGCATCCACTTAAGCCCCCATTGATTTTAAATCACAAATATTTGTGGTATTCTGTAAAACATTATTTCTTTGCTTTGCTGCAGAGAATAAAACTAGATGCCTATGTTTAGATTATAATCATAAAATACATGAAGGTAAAAATAGGGAGTATAAAAATAACTCTGGATTGTGATTGCTGAAATTATTTGCATTTGGAGTCTGTGGTAAATGATATGAAATGCAGTCCACCTCAGAAAGGTCCAGAATTCATTAAAAGTCCAAAATTTCTTATCATTACAGAAGCAACCCAAAAATCTTCATGCTTCCCATCCTGTATTAGTGACATCCTCACCTCCTAGTTATATAGTATTTTTATCACATGACTATAATGTTATTACCTCTTGCTTTCTGGGTTGAGATACAGTATCACAGCAGAAAAATAACACAAAACACAAAAGGAATATGAAGTAAGGAATAAGAAGAAGCCTCTAAGGAAAGAGAAGCAAACAACAGAACACGCCAAGAGCAGGGCTACAGGGGCTCCCTGCTGATGGGAAGCCAGAAGCCATGTAACAGTGAAATAGATAACCATTGCCTGCTTAATTAGCAAATTTGTCTAACAGTAATGCTCCCACACCCCCCAAAAAGAGTACTATGAAATATCTGTAGATATTTCTACTTGGAAACTAAAGGCATTACATCTTCAGTAACAGCTTATAGGACTGTAAGATAAAAGTAATACAGAATGATAAACTACACTTCCATGTTTTTTTTTTTTTTTCCCCTCTTTCTTTCTCATTCTTCCCAGAAATTGGTTATCAAACTGTGGAACTTAGTTGATGGTATGACATGAGACACCTGACACTTACCAGTCGGGACAACTGAGGCTTTGTTCCTTCCTAGTCACAGCCATGATGATGTGGTCACTCTCGTTTGAGGAGACCTATGCTAAACCAAACAGGGTGTACCTGGCTGGTAGGAGGCTGGAGGGCACAGCCTCTGGATGCGCTACAGTGCCAGTGATGCTGCACTGGCTGAATCCGTGCAATGCTGGGTCCCAGACTTCCCAGTTTGCTAGACCTTACAGAAGTGATCAGGATGAGAGTGCTAGTTCAGCCTTTCAAGCTCATTATGCCTATATATAGCCTGCTGAGGCATTTAGTCCATAGATAGAAAAAGCAATGTCCCTTTTTATATTTTACATCATGGCAAGGTGACACTGATATCAACACTCTGCTTCCACCACAAGCAGTAATAAAAAATTCCTCCCTCCTTTGACCTCTGCAACCCAAACTGGAAAGAGACAAATGAGCAGTGCACTGGCTTCACAAGTATTTCATGCTCAGGAAGTATAGAAAGATGTTGGTAAACTACAATTACCTGGTTGTAGCACTTTCTCCAGGCCTTCAATAAATCCTTTGTTATGGCTGATAAGCTGCAGGTGATCAGTTTCAGGGATGAGGAGAACAAATGAGAGATGAGATATCCCTAAAGTTTGTATCCCTTAAATTTTAGCTTGACTTGTAACTGTGACTTACTAAACATCTGGAACATCACGTGTTGCATACGTACGTATGGGGAAGGAAAGAAAAAAAAACAGCTTCCAGGCTTGGGGAAAAAAATCAGATGAACAGAATTCCACAGGAGCTGTAACGCCATCATCTGAAACAGCGCTCTGCTAGCATCATGTGTCCTCTGCTAGCATTTTATACGGAGGTATGCACTTTGCTCTCTCAGACTTGCAATGTGCAGCTCCACTCATTGGCTTTTATGCCAGCTTTAGAAGCAAGAAGGCATCTTCTAGAAACCTGAAGCTTGAAATGAAGAAAACAGAGGATAAGGCTCCAGTGGATTAAATGTAAGAATATAAGAATAGATGGTAAGAAATCTTCAAGGAATTAACAAAAAGTTAATTCATAATTCAAAAAATATGAACAATTCATAACTAATATTTAATAATTCATAATGTTCAGAATATAAAAAACGAGAACTCTGCCAAGACTTTCTGGTAGGTCTACTGATGTTAGAGCGTGAAGAAAAAAAAAAAAGCACAAAATTCCAACCTGAACCCCAAGACAACAAAGTCATTGCAAAGAATCAAAGTGTTCCTTGCATTTATGTTGTCCCTGGAGGAAACAGAGTATAGGTTTATGCTAGAAATATTTTTGTAGGAGGACTCAGGAGCTCAGGCACTTATAAACGTTATTATAATCGCAGACTTATTGAGGTTGGAAGGGACCTCCGGAGATTGCCTAGCCCATCCCCCTGCTCAGTGCCATATCCATTTGGTCTGAACATCTCCCAGGCTGACACCCCAACCTCTCTGGGTGACCCATTCCAGCGTTTGACCATCCTCACAGTAAAAAGGTTTTGCTTAATTTTAAGTGGAGTTTTCTGTACTTCAGCTTGTGCCTCTTGTCCTGTCACTGGGTGCTGCCGAGAAGAGCCTGGCTCCGTCTTTACTCCCTCCCAAGCCTTTACACAAGCAGGTAAATCCCTCTGAACCCTCTCTTTTTTGGGCTGAGCAGTCCCAGCATCTCCCCCAGGCCCGTTTCCCAACCCTTCGGCCATCTCAGCGGCCCCTTGCTGCACTCCTTCCAGTCCCCCCATGCCCTCCTTGCTCCAGCGGTGTCCCGAGCTGCCAAACCAGCCCCCCAGACACATCCCACCAGGGCCGAGCAGCGGGGACACCCTTCCTGGGGATGTCCTGGAGGAGCTGGGGCTGCCCTTGGCTGCCACGAAGATGCTTGGCTGCTGTTGGCCGCCGCTGCCACCAGGGCGCATCGCCGGTTCACGGTCAGCTCGGTGCCTGCCAGGAGCTTCGGGGCCTGTCCTACAGACCTGATTTCCAGCCCCGTGGCCCCCGCTACGGGTGCCTGGGGTTCTCCTGCCCCACTTGCCAGGCTTTGCAGGTCCTTGCACGGATTGCCATCAGCAGATTTCTCCAACCTGGCAAGGTCCCGCTGAATAACAGTGCAACCATCTGGCGTATCAACCACTCCAACCAATTCAGTATCACCTGCAAACTTGCTGATGGTGCCCTCTGTCCTATCATCCAGGTCGTCCCTAGAGACATTCGACTGTACTGGCCCCGATATTGATGTCTGGGGTGCACAACTGATGACTGGCCCCCAGCTGGACTTCACCAGTTTACCTAAGGATGTAACGGGAAACAGTGCCAAAAGCCTCACTGAAGTCAAGATAAGCGACAACCATTGTTCTCCCTTCATGTAACAAGCCCATAATGTCACCATAGAAGCCTACCAGGTTGGTCAAGCATGATTTCCCCTTCATAAATCCATGCTGACTACACCCAATTACCTTCTTGTCCTTTGTGTATTTGGAATTGTCTCCAGGGTTATTCGTTCCAAGGGACTAAGGTGAGGTTGACTGCCTTGTAGTTTCCCAGATCCTCCTTTTTGATGATCTTGCAGATAGAGACATTTACCTTCTTCCATTCCTCATAAGCTTCCCTCTCTCGACACAATTTTCAGATATTACCATGGCCTCACAGTGACATCAGCCAGGTCCCTCAGCATTTGTGGGTGCACTCCACCAGGTCCCATGAACTTGTGTATGTCCTGTTTGTTTGAATGTTCCCTAACCTCTTCCTTCCTCTACCAAGGGTAAGTTATCCTTGCTCCAGACTTCCCATTGGTCTCAATAGGCCCAAGATTCCTGAAAGCAAATCTTACCATTAAAGACTGAGTTGAAGAAACAATAGACTAGTACCTTAGCCTTCTCCAAATTTTTTTTTGTCACCAGCTGTCCTGCCCCACTCATCAGCAGGCCCAGATTTGACCTGGTCTTCCTTTTGCTGCTGATATGCCTATAAAAACCTTTCCTGTTGCTCTTCACAGATTCAGTTTGAGATGGGCTTTGGCTTCTCTAAGCCCATCTCTGTATGTTTTGACAGTGACTCTACATTCCTTCTGAGTGAAGCCTATAAAAAAAAAAGAGAACATTGTTATGACAGGAGCTTCTGATGTTCCTACACCTTGAGTACCTTGCAGAGTTATCACTCCATCTTGAAAAAGAATCCAGTAAAATTGACAGAGACATCTGCACTGATGATTGTGGTTCAAGAGTGGGTCTTGGCTATCCAATATTCTTCTGTCAAGTATAAGAGAATTTGAAGGGCACTGGGTTTTCACAGACTCAACGTTATCAATAAGCACAAAATACCAAGTTTCTAGCAGTTTAATCAATACACTATCTAGACTGGCAAAATAAACAACACTTATAAGCATCTAGGAACTACTAAAAACTTTTTTTTTTAATGGTATTCTTTTGAAGACTGGAGAAAAACCTCTAAGGTCTGATATTAATGCGAGGCGTGCCAATGGCTTTATCTGACAGTTTATCTTATGTGCCCTCAGCTAATCATTTTAAAAGGTAACTGGCTTATTATGATAAATTTTATAAGATTTATTGCTTATTAAAAAAAGTTATGCAACATGAAAAACAAGTTCTGGTTTTATAGCATAATCATTTTGACAAAGAAAACACAAAAGAAGGTTATTCCAACATTTACCTTATTTTTTTCCTCAATTCCGGCAGGCATTTTATAGTTCCACTAAAGAAGGACAGAAGAGCAAGAAACAGTTAAGCTTAGATATGCTTTATAAAGCATTAATTTCAATGAATGAACAACCCAAATACTGTAAAGACCTACAGAATCATCTCAAATTCACATAGTTGCTCATTTCCAGGATTTCACGGGGCTGAGAACAGATGTGTGTCAGAAACCAGGAAACTGGCTCAATTCCTTTGGGATTTTTTTCCAGAATGGAAGCAAGGGGGAGGAAAGGGAAAGAAGAAAAACAATTTGACTGAAACATCACTCTTGCTCTTCTGTCTTAAGAAGCAGAGTTTTTGAGTAGAATGACAACATTAGCTACAGCAGCCAGATCTTCGTAGTTCCAGACAAGGGCTGAGATCTAGACAGATCTGTAATTATTGGTTTTGATAAATCAAGGATCAGAGCCCTCTGTCTCTAGCATTGCCTAGAGCATATCCTCTCCCAGACATGTTCCAACCAGATTAGGAAAGGCAGTAGATAAGACATAAACAGTGCAGTCATGAGCAGAGAATTGTTCAATGGTGTACACTTTAAGCACTAGCAAAGTATCATCATCGCTGCTTTAAACAATCTTCCTTTTCATTGCTTTCAGTATCTTACCTGGTACTGACCCATGCGTTAAGAAGGGAGCGTAATTTTTCCCCTCATCCTCCAGTTTATGTTTTTTTTGTATCTATGCATCTCCCTTACAGTTCATATTTTATTTTTTTTCTTTTTTTTAAATTCCCCTTTTACCTCCAAAATCTAGGAAATTTCTGTTCCACACAAGATGTTCTTGTAATACTTCAGATACTGCAGTTTACAATATACCAACTAGCAAATTGCAACAAACACCTGGTAGCATGGAAAGTTTATAAAAGCACAGGTTGTTAATATGTCTATCAACTTATGCTCAGGAGTCTTAGAACGACAAGAAGGTCTCTTGTGTCAACAGGGAGATCGGGTAGTTTACATGTTCCATTTCAGAAACAACAAAACTACTTCTAAGAACAGGAAAAAAAAACCACACGCACTGGCACTCTGCATTCATTTATGAAGAAAAGTTTAAATACAAAAACTGAGTTAGTCTAAAGAACCACTCATATTTCATAATTGGAAACACCAAAAAGCATTAGGTACAAAACCTCCCAAAAGCAGTCCTTTTTTGTATTTCAAAACAAAAATTTCTTTTGCTTGTCCCATTCCCTCATTTTTTCCCCTAAACGAGGCAGCACACCGGAGATCAACCAGAAAGTCATATTCACCAATATCTTGATCCTTGCCTCTCTATTCCCCTCCATGGTTTAAAAACCCAAAAGTTCAGTTAAATGTCTTTATTTATAATCTTCTTATAACAAAGTGACTTTTTTTTAATATAAAAAGAGCAACAAAGTCTTCAGATCAGAGAGGGGCTAAACCCATCACGTTTGGAGGGAAGGTGGAGGGAAAGACGAGCTGCCAATAAAAAAGGAGTTATCTTCAGTTTTTCTAGAGGCTCCCCTTAAGGGCCCTGAGGCTGGGCAGCAGCTGGGCAGCGCTGAGGCGCTGCTCCACGTTGGCCTTCCAGCAGCAGCTAATAATGCTCCTCAGCCTTCGGCCCGCGGGCGACTCGTGGAAAACGGCGGCAGCCAGAGAAGGGCGCAGGTTGTAGGCCACCACGGCGTAGAGCACGTGCTGCCGCTCGCCCAGGTAGGGCTGCTCCCGCATGACCATCTGCCAGAGGGTGACGGCGAAGGAGTAGATGTCCGCCTTGGCGGTCACCCTCTCCCCCTTGAGGAGCTCGGGGGCACGGTGCGTGTACGTGCCCCCATGCTGGGAAACGTGGGGGCTCTGGGACAAGCCGTCCTCCAGTTTCTGGGAGCACCCGAAGTCTCCGATCTTGCACACCCCCTGCTCCGTGATGAAGACGTTCGCAGGCTTCAGGTCCAGGTGCACAATGCCCTGTGCATGGAGAAAGGCCAGGCCCGTGGCGATGTCGCAGGAATAGCACACGGCCTCCTCCATGCTCAGGGCCTTCCTGCACCCTCCTTCCTCGTCCTCCCCCTGCCTCCACGTGTCGCTGGTGCCGTAAATAACGTGGTGCAGGGTGATGTTGCCCACGTACTCCATGATGATGGTGCCTAGGCTGTTCTGGCTGGCAGGGGCACACGTGCTGGCAGCCACCACACGTACCACATTTTCATGCTGCAGCCAGGCAACGTTCAGCTCGGCCCAAAAGCTCTGCCACGATGCCAGACGGTTTTTGCTGCTCTTCTTCACCTGCTTCACAGCCACAGTCGCACCGTGGTAGGTGGCTTTATAGACGGACCCAAAACCCCCAGAGCCCAGGGGCTGCAGGAGGCAGAGCTGGTCCCAGTCAATGGAGCACCAGGCCAGGCGTGGAGGCAGACGGCGGACCCTGGGTGAGGGGGTTCCTCCCAAAAATGCCTTCTCCTCTTTGCCAGGGATAACTAGGGGGCTGCTGCAGGGCCTCAAGTCCACAGACGGGGAGAGCTCCAAAGGAAGAAAGCAATTGAGAGGAATAGGTGAGGGCATAATACAGTGCAGGGCACAGCAGGCAGTTACTTAGACAAAGACTGGAAAGCTTCCCTGACAGAAAGAACCCTGTACTGTCTTCCAAAGCCTCTTTTATCCCCTCCCAATTCCCCCTCCCACCCCCAGATGAACTGCATCTGTCACAGCTAGCTGAACCCCAATCAGGCTCACCTGAAAACATTCTTCTCTGACCCTGAAGTTAATCTCTAGAAAGTCAAGGCATATGGATTTTAAACTACAATATATTAACTCACATGTATTTCACATAATTTCTAACCTCAAGAGAAAAGAAGGATGTTCTGTCCATTGAATGCCTCCAGCAAAATGCCCTGGCAGTAAGTAAACCAGTGACTGGTGAATATGTTTCCACTGGGCTCCAGGCAAGAACGATCATCGTCAGATTGCATTATCACAGAATCACTGAATGGTTTGGGTTGGAAGGGACCTTAAGGATCACTTAGTTCCATTAAACAGCTCAAAGTCATGCTCAGAGGAAGCAGCTGAGAAGGTGAGTGCAAGCATTTGATTAGCTTATGCAGGCATAACTAAATTTAAGAGTGCACTTAAAGAGACCAGTTACTTAAATGTGACTGGAGCAAGGGGACTGGTTTGGTGGCTCACGTGTACCCACGCAGGGCAGCAAGCCTGACAGCAGCATAAAGGCAGAAAGTGCTCTGTGCCACCCATGGGGTACAGCAACTACCATTATACACAGGGGCTTGGGCTTGTCTACCTATCACACCCCGTGCAGTTTGGACAGACGTTTTATTTCTAGATCCTCTGTAGTAAACTTATCACTAAATTTACAGAGCTGTTCTGGCTCAAACTTAATTTTGCCTTGTTGGTCCTAGTGCTTTTTGCAGAGGAGCTTTTTGCTCTTTTGACCCTGTTTTCATGCATCCACAGTGCTTATGCTAATTGTCTTAGTGTTTGGTACCTGCTGTACTGCCCAAGCACCACAGCATCCCTATGGGACTTATACAGCCAAAAGCTTTTGAATATCGCAGCAAGGGTCTTTCTGCACTTGCAGACAAGTATCTTGGAAAACTTGGTCCCTATTTGGGACCTCCTCACCCTTCAAAACCTTCATCTGGACATCAGCTTTGTCAAGACAGACCCTACTATGAGACTTCAAAGAGGTCGTGCCTCTTTCCCCAGAGTTCACCTCTGGGCATCATTGGCTCTGCAGACAGCTCCTGCAGCATTTTCCAGGTGTTTTGTTCCTTTTGTTTTGCTTCCCTGTGTATGATGCAGCACAGGTGCTTTGAGGGGGGAAGGTTTCAAGGGTGCTCAGAACATCTGCAAGAACTGGAGTCTCCTTCACCTTGAGAAGGGTTTAGCTCTTTACCTAAACAAGCAAATGTAATGTCCCAAAGACAGCTGACCCCGCTTGAACTCTGGATCAGCTCAGCCAGAAGGTGTCAAAGGCATCACCCTGTAATGAGGGATGAGATCTTCCCTGGTACTAATTTGTTATCTCAGTTCACAGGGAAGTTCACATTCATCACTTGGACAAGTGATGAATGAAAATGGGAAACTTGGGTTATTGCCCAGCAATGGCAATACAAAACAGATTGGCTAGGGAAGATCTAGATAAATAGGTGCTAATGCATTGTAGGGGTTGTTACCGAGTTAGAGAAAAGCACTAGGGATGCCAGAGGTGGCCTGGGGCATTGCTCCAGTGACGATGATGGCACATCAATTGATGTGATGGCACATCAGTTGTGCAGGGACACCTTGGGGCAGTGGGGGCAAAGACCGAAGGAGCTTTAGTGTTGTTTTAAGCATGCCACAAAGTAAGCAATGTAGACAACAGGAATTTTACACTCCTTTTCCGTGCAGCAGAGTGATTTTATGTTTGCATGAAAAAGTCTTCACTTAGGATCTGCACAGGAAATGTATTCTAGGCAGGTGAGTTGTGATGGCAACAAAAAGCTGCAGTGAGCAGATCCGTCTATGCTGGTGAGAGAGAATTTTTTAGGCTTATTTTCTGAGCCATTAAGGCTCTAATTCTGGCACAGACTTTTGTGCCATATAGTATATAAAAACAGCAGAGAGAGAATGTGCTATGATTTCTCCATGAACTTCATCCTTCTCATGGGAAAAGTGCACTTGTCACGATCTCTTTTCATTAGACTGAGGTTGCAGAGAAGCTTGAAGGGAAAGTTGGTTGAGGGAGAGGCATTGGCAGCAGGAGGTGTGGACAAAGGGTCTGTGAGTGGACCTGTTAAGCAGACAATTATAGGAGCATAATTATATGAGATTTTGGTTGTTGTAGAACATGGTAACAAAAAATATGTTCATAAAACTGAGGGTTAGTATTAGGACTGTTCCCAAATTTTATTGCTTGAAGTCTCGTTTGGAATTATAGGGCAGATCTTCCATACATTTGTTTGTTTGTTTGTTTGTTTATTTATTCAAACTCCATGTCCTTTTTCAGTAATTTTCCTGTTCTCCTTTTCTGCTGAAACCTTTCTACTTCTCCCCTTTCATGGCAAGGTTGTTGTATTGTTCTTTGGGAACCCACTGAATTTCTGAGCAGGAAGAGGGGCATTTTGGGGTCAAAACAGAGTTATTGTAACTGACTGCCTTGTCTGAAGCGGCTGTTGAGGACTGGGGCAGGGGGCATCCAATTTCTTCCATTGTGAATGCAGTTAAAACAGATTTAAAATCAACCAAGCTTTTATTCTTAATATTTTTTTTTTCCCGCGTTCCCATTGATGACACAGCCCTGTTGCTTCCCATGAGACACAGTCACCGCAGGACATCCCCGGGGCTCTTCACAGCCCCGTTCAGCTCCAGCACTACCGCCTGGGGAGCAGAGCTGCTGGCGGCAAGCAGCCCCCTTCCCTCCCTGCCACCCTTCCCCAGGAAAACCCAGGGCATTTTAACAGGCACCCAAGGAGGCCTTCAGCCACGTTGTTCCCATTTCACCACTATTCCCACAGCGACGCAAGGAAAAGGGAAGCTGTGTGAACTGGTGCTTATCAGCCTGAGCTCTGGTTGCTTTAAGTGGCAGTGAGAACAAATACAGAGCGAGAACTTTTAAAAAGTAACACCAGAACACACAGCCTGCGTCCTGAGGGCTGCGATGCGACAGCAGCAATAACCCATGGCCGCGATCACTACGTGCCAGGCTCGTGTGTCGTATTCTCCAATAAAACACGCCTGGGCGTCTGACGCCTCAGCAGCTGCCCAGCCTCATCCATGCTTCCAGCTGAAGGGGATACAGCAGCGGTCTCGCCGAGTCCACCCGCTTGCGTTTCAGCTATATATCAAGAACTCTTTGTTTGCCAGCACTGTCAGTTACCACCGCTGTTCGGGGATCTGCAAAACAGGAGGCAGCCCTGACACTGAGGGCCTCACAGCCTAACGCGCTGGTGCGGATGCAACGCACCACAACAGATACGTACCAAGTACCCGTGTCCCTTCTCGCAAAGCAGAGCTTGATTTTGATCAAGGTGCATCGCTGTTGTGCTTCTCAACAGCCACCTGCTTTTCTAAACCATGAAAAGGACCGGGGGTCGGCACTGATTTCAGAGATTTTAAGAACCTGTAACTATATTCTTCTCCATGATCACTGCTTTATTTATTTGTGCATTTGTTTGGGGTACAATGCACCAAACCCTTCTAGGCCTTGGCGTTCAGTGGATGCTAAGAACTGTTTTACAGCATAAAGCTAGCACTGTGTTTCTACTAAATTACTTTCTAATCATGCTAAGGGAGACAAATTTACCTCCTAAATACTTAGAGTCCTACTCTGAAAGCGACATGGTTCCTTAGCCTACGTCTTAGTGACTTCTGAGAGTTTTCTTTACCAGTTCTAAATCAAAGTTTTCTTTTTTTTTCCATTTACTGTCAGTCTCTGTGATCTCAGTTTGGGGTTTGATGATGAACCTACACTCTTTCTCACTCGTTTCGCATTTTACAGTCCAAATGTTGCTTCCAGTCACACCCCGTAGACCTCAAACCATATTCTGAGTTGCATGAAAGCAGTTCTGATACAATCAATTGCGCAGGTGGAAGCAGTATCATTATTTGAAACCAGTCCATACACACAGCTTGCTCTGAAGGTAGGCCACCAATTAACCATTTTTTGACTGTAAGCAGAAGCCAGAAGAGAATCCAGTTTGTATTTTAGAGTGTGCTTGTTTTGGTGTGACAAATGACACCTCGGAGAAGCAAATACGAACAAGTTTTCATTAAAGCAGTCAGAGGTAAACCTAAACGTCAAGAATACATCTGCAAGAACTGTGATGCTACTTTACAGCACATCTTTAGAGCCATAATAATAAACATTTAAAAAGGTTAAACCCCAGTTTATAAATATTAAGATCAAGTTTCAAACACACATTACCAAACAGTTGCTTGATGCTTTTTTTTTTCTTCCCAGTATGATTACTCTGTGCTCAAGTAAGAAGCAAAGGCTCTCCTTACCAGAAAGCTCTGAGGTTTTAACTGAACTGGCAAGGCAGGTGAGGTTTCACAGTGATTTACCCTGACATCCTTGACCGCTAATGGACCAGGGATAACAATTTGGGACCTGCTGCTGTGGATTAATATCACAAGTGCAGAAGAACACCTTGAGACAAGATAAGAGAATCTAAACATACGTATGAAGATGATGAAGTGTGAAATACAGGCTCTGACCTGTAGCAATCGTTTCTGGCAATGCAAAGACGGGTGCCTACTCTGGCAGGTTTAGTGCTATCATATGGCAGGCCCCTTATGCAGTGTTTTCAGCCACATTGGCCAAGAGCGTTTTTGCAGTCTTGCCCCTGTAGCAATGTTGACAAACAGCCTTCCTGGGTCATGGGGAGACAACAAAGACCAGTGGTGGAAATTGAGACTTGTAGTTTAGGGACTAGCAAACAGCCTCAGAGCTAAACAAGCAAAACGAATCACCCACAGCAAAGGGCCTAGGGGATAACGTTAGTTCTATTCACCACTTGGTAATAGCTGCTTTCCCAGGCACAGCAGATTTAATGATGGTGCTTAGGACCAGAGTCTTGAATTCAAGGGGAGAATGCTGCTCACATGGTGTATAAAAGGGTCAGTCTCTCCCAGCAGCTCACACAGCCCCCTGACCACAGCAAACACAGCGGCTCTGCAATCACCACATCATCAGAGAGCTGCGCAGAGGGGCAGAAGCAGGAGGATCAGCTAAATCCAACGGCTCTGAATCAACGGGCTCAGCACTCCGGTGGGCCATAGCGAATCATCAGCGGTTACCCTAAGTTAAAGGGTATTAAACTTGCCTGATTAAAATGGTTCATACAGTTTAAGCACATATTACGTGCTTCACATTAGTGAATAAGCAGAAGCTTCTTGCAAAAATACTGCTGAATAGAAATATGCCTAAGCTGAACAGAGCACACAAGCTATTGAGCACTCATGTAGTACTTTACTGGCATAACACTCAGGCACAGAAAAAGGAGACAATTTTTAGGTGAGGACAGACTTCAGTGAATTTAGGGGTTTAGTCTACGCTTACTTGTCATTAGCGTTTGATATCTCTACACTAGAGCTTTAAATTGTTCATCTCTGGCATGCCCCCTTAACCATATAGAATCTATGCTTTATTTTCATCTTCAGTGTAAGTACTTGTGAGGGAACTTATGGATTTACCCATGACCACGTGTGCAACAATTTAATAAACAGGCAAAAAGCCAGATGTGAGCTTAATTTCAAAGGCACAGCCTGCACAACTTTTCTACTGAAAATGTATCTAATACTACACAAGGAGAGCTGACAAACACCTTCCTCACGAGAGTCTGTGCGCCCTGCAGATAAATTGCTGTCTCTCGTAGATTAATCAAGTATTTGGTAGAAGCTCTTCCAACTTGCCTGGGAAACCAAGCGCTGTGTTAACTAGGAGATACCTTTACAAACTGCGCAATTCACTTCGGACTTGAAAAACAGAGAAACTTAAACTTTTTGAAGTGAAACAAAACAAAATAAAACAAAACTCATTTCTCAACTTTTCCAGGCTTGATTGGCTACCCCCCCATGCATGCATACACATACATACATGTACACACACACACACGTTTGTGTATGCATTTGTATATATACAACAGTTTAAGCAATATGCTGATTTTCAGAAACTGTCACTATTCTGGTACTCTGCATTATTTTATACCCATCAAGCAGAGATCTGGCTGATTTATATGAAAATGACACTAAACCATTCTTCTTTGTACAGTGTAGTTTAGTGTGACAGAGAAAATCATTGCCATGGGCAAACCATCAATTCAAATGATTTTCAAACCAACCACAGCATGCATTATAATCCTGTTTTCAGAGTGCTCAGCTGTTAGCCGATGTCTTTTCAATCCACTGTGAGGCAAACAAGCTTTTATGACACAAACATCCCTGAAGGAGACAAAGCTGCGGAATGACAATGACAATGAAGAACACAACTGTTAATTATATTTTTAAAATATTTATCAGAAAATGTTGTTTTCTTGAAGACACACAGGCCATTACAACAACAAAAAAAGTATACATATACATAATATACTGGACAAGATGTTACACACTGTATTTATTATTAGTTGGAGAAGTTTGTAGTGAATTACCTGGGATACAGCACGTGAGCAGGAACTTGTTACTTCATACTACTGTGGTCTGTCATTCTCAGCATCACTTATCTCCGCTGTTGTTCCAAAAATTGTAACAAAACATTGCTGTTTATGTGCCAGAGTCCCTAGCCAGTAACGATAAGCAACAGCTAATCCCCTAATACACATCTCAAACTTTTAAGCACAGACTAAATTTTGTAATCAAGCTTATCTTGCTGACCTACTTGCTGCCTGTTTGCGATGGCAAACCCTTGCTGTGCCAACTACAGCAAGCACCACTTTGGAAAACTTAATTTCTATCTGACAATACAATGTTTTGATTTGCAAAGCAGGGAAGCCAAAAGCATGTAGCTGCTCAGTTCTTGCTAGTCTAAGCTCTGGATAACAGGTTTAGATTTCTCTGCCAAAAACATTCCGTATGCTAGGGTCAAGAAAGAAAAAGAAAATAAATAAACATAAAGTGAAGAGGGGAACTAGCATAGTCTTTCTCTTCCACTCCTGGAGGACAGAGAGACCAGACATACAGGGGATACTGAAGGGCCATTTTTCTGTACATTCTTATGTGAGGCTTGGAAAAAGGTGGTTACAGGAGAGAAAGAAGGGATGGATGGCTGTGTTTTTGTACAGCTCTGGTGATCTTTCTGAATGTCCCTTTCCACAAAGCATAATTCCTTTTCTTGCCAAAGGAAGAAGCAAGATAAGAAAATGAACTCAAAGAGCTTGAAAGCCCCTCAGCACTAACTAATGTAAAATCCTTAATGTCCACCATTTTGTCTAGCTCTACCCTTCCAGGAATTGACAGGGGACACCCGGCCTTTTTACCCACGTGGGTACTACAGAACAAAGAATTTACTCCCTCTTTTAAGGTGCAAAAAATGTTGAAAGGCAAATTAAAAAAAAAAAAAAATCCCGTTCCCTGTTGAAGATGTGCCAGTTCACATGTGACATAAGAAAGAACAAAGGTTCTGGTCATGCCAAGAATATTTACTCTTTGGTTAGTTCGAGCTAATATCCAACTCCTCCAAGTCTTGGAGGAAACCCCTGAATTTAACAGGGAAATGTTTGGAGGGACCGTACCAAGAGATGTCTGAATGCAACATAGATGCCATCCACGCAAACACATCCCACTTATCACAGAGGCTGACGGGGTTTTTAGAGGGTGTCACTTTGGAAGGAGGACATGTTAATCCAGTGGTGGTGGGTGACACCATCTACAATAGTGAGAGAATTGGGTAGTCTTCTCTTGGGGGGAGTGGTGGGAGCTTTGCAGAGTATTAAATACTTCAGTAGCCTACTATGGATCATGTCTTCATCTTCTTTCTACACCTTTCAAACAAATTTGGATAATAAACAGTTGAAGAAAGAAGCCTCCTCATCCTGCAGCTGTACAGCTTTTGATTCTCAACATAACACAGCCAATCCTCCCAAGCAAGTTAGAAACCTGTGACACAGAAGTCATAAGTCAGTTCAGATGAAACAGGTAGGGATCACGAGAAAGAAAAAATGTCTGTGTATGATAAAGCCAATGACTCTGTAATGATAATTTCTCTCAGATGGGGGTACAGGAGGAAATCTAAAAATTAAAGAATTGGAAGAGAGAGGAACCCAAGAGCAGGAAAACACAGACAATGCTGAGGACATTTCCAATATACATTCTGAAAAGCAATGAAATGTGAATTTGAAACAGCTACATAGCAAATGCTAGTCGTTTACTTTCCTGGCAAACAGTCCATGCTAGGGAAACAGCTATATGGAAAAAGAACAGAGGCAACTTTCTGCAATTGTGGGTAAGCTGCTTGTCTGGTTTTGTAGTACCTCTTCCCTCAGTGCATTTCTCAGTGAGGCTTCAACAGCAAGGTCACGGGCAGACAGGAGGTCTGTGGGATCAAAACAATGAAGTTTCTCCTGGAAGCATTTCAGAGAGACAACCCACATATTGTGCCTGTAACACACGCCACACCCTTACAGTTTACCCTACAAACTATAACAATCAATGTGAATTACTTGCATTAATCTGAAGTGATGGAGAATCACTTGCCTGCTTCTCCCACGAGTAGTCCCGCCATGAAAACCCCAAACTCACCTTCTGGTTTCTGACAGCATTTCAAAGCGCAATTTGATGGCAAACAATTGCTTCCTTCAAGTCAGATCTGCCTTGTCACAGACACAGTAGCATCATCCAGCCTGTTCCTTGGTGAAATCATGAAACGCAGACATTTATGCTTTAAGATTTTCTGAAAAACTGACATTTTACCAGTCATAAATCAGAAATAGTTATACCTTTGCAAGATCAGAATAAGTACACCCAGCAAAACTAGATGTATTTAAAATTACTTACTGTAATCCCAAACATGCAGACCGAGATTATCTATTGAAATGCCAGGCATAAGGTATTCATTAACTAAAACCATTCTGTAATTTTATTGATATATTTTGTGGAGTTCACATATTTTTGTACAGCAAACATAACACTGTAGGCCACAAGAAGCTGCAGCACTATTGTTTAATAGCAGCAAGGTATATTTTATAATCAGGGTATGTGGACAATAAATAGTCTGTTTCTTTGGATGTGAATGTTTAAAATGAAGTTCTGCTGCAGCTTCATAATGTGATTGCTATTTTACAGAGCTTATACACAAAAATATATATGCAATCTTTTTGTCTATATTTTATACAAATACAACAGTAGTTTGTGAATACATTTTAAAGTACATATACATGATAAGCAACTCGATTTCCCATATCACAGGATAGCAAATTTTAAATGCAAGAAACATATACAAATTCAGTCTGGAATGCAGGGTTTTCTGTGTTCTTTTTTTCTATATTTTTGACTCAAAACTTTTATCATTAAAACATTTTAGCATACAAGTCCAAACAATTTTTCCACTAGCAAAAAAATATAATTTCAGCAATCCGAGTCAGGTTTGGGTGTGTCACCATTCCCCAATATACTTTTTCCCAGTTTTTGTCTAAATTCAAAGGCTTTTAGTAATATACAGTGTGTTCTTCACTCCACACCATACAAAAAGCCCACATTTAATTTTAATTGTCATCTATTTTTGTGAACAAGAGCTGGGCTTGTCAGCGTTTAAATTTGCATGTCCAAAATTTTACTTTTGCAAGTGCATATGAATACATTGTGGTGTTGTACAAAGTTCATTAATGACAAATTAAGTCACAGTATAAAAATATATCATACAACTATAGGTCTAGTATAGTCCTTTTTTCTATGGGTAAAAATACATCTGAATGAGACAGGGAGGTTTGTAGCACCATGAGAGGAGTTGTATCCCAAGTTACATTAGCAGCATGATCCAATATAACAATATTGCAGGAGTGTTTCTGAGGAGATAAACATTCACTCTGGTTCAACTGTACCACTGAAGCTTATACTGAAAAGTGTTTACATATGATTAGCAATAGTTCTGTGTCACTTCCAGGGCTAGATAACTGTTATCAAAAGACACTGCCTTCCAACAAAGTAAGACACCCTTATTACATAAAAAGCTTTGGGACTATCCAAACACATTTTGAGCTACTGTGGCATTATTTGCATGTTGAGTGTCACGTAAGTAGGCTATGGTTTTAATTGTACACTGGGAAGATGCAGGATGGGCAGCTAAGTCTATACAGTTTACTACATACCAGGTAAGTACATTTATTTCAGAGGCTTATCTAGAGACCGAGAAGAATACAGGATAAGCTGCTAAACCAGTGTATGAGACAGACATAACGAAGGATGCAGTCCTGCTCCCCTTGACGCTTACGGATGCAGGATCAGGCCCTAAGTTAACTTCAGACAGCAGCATAGCGTTGATAGCATAGGATAAAAAAAATCTGCATCAAATACTGCGTGTTAAGTATTTCTTGCAATAGTTTACCATCCAGAACTCCAGAGGACACAGTTTACAACTGGTGAGGACAAACTCCTAATTTTTTTTTCTGACTGGTATTCAAAATGGCAGTAGAAGACAGTGTAGTTTGAAACATGTAAACCTAGTAAAAACCATTGTAAAACCCTTAAGAAAGACACACTGGTTCTGTGCAATATAGCAAATTGATAAGAAAACACTGTAAAAATGTACCTGTTTAAAATTACAATGTCTACCATTTTGTACACAAAGCATTATACCAAAGGCCTACGTATATGTAATCTAATGGCACTTGAAACAAATTATAATAAAAGGTTTTATAATAAAAAGCATAACCTGTAAGAAACTTTCTTAAAAGGTTTAGGTTTTTCTTTTGAAAGTGCTATATCTTGTAATATGTGTAACATAGAGGTTGACCAAGCTTTATTTTAAAAAATATTGGCCTATAATACATGTTTAGCTCACTAGGCAAATGATCCTGAAAATATGTACTCTTTAACATTCATTATTAGCTTAATAAAGCAATCAGCTCTGGCTCATGTTTCAGTCAGTATATGGTTTTTAAAAACCGCTACTGCCAAATTAACAATAAATCACTCTATTCCACAATTTACTACTAAATAAAGCACAAGCAACAAGTACACAAAAATATATATATTAAAGAAAAAAAAAAAAAGACCTTACTAGAAGTTTAGAAGTTGCACAAAGAGTGGTGCATGATCAGCCAGCCCTCCCCCCTCCCTCAAAGCATCAATTTGAAACCTAGAAAACAGGGTTTAAAAACTGACATTTTAGTAGTGGCCAATAACGACTCTGCCTAAACATTATTTGAAAGCACTAAGGTGTTAATATTGCTTAGTGTCAAACCTGCTTCCACGTAATCATACATCCTCGTTCAGCGGCACGCTAACTTGGCCGACTGAAGCCCTGACTGAATGAGGTTCAATATCTTGTCTGAGGTCCCTACTTCTCGAGTGAAATGTACGTCTACTTCTGAAGTGAAATGTCAACCCCTGCTCAGGAAGCTAAGGCACTAACCAAGTGGTAAGGACTCCGGCTAAGTACTAAGAACTGGGTGTTGGCCGAGTGTTTGTTGTGATGTGTGTTTTTTTTTTTTTTAATCAAGTCTAATCAGAAACTGAGACTGATAAGCAGGTGGCACTGCCTCTTGTTGCATGTTAGATGCGCCACATCAAATCCCTTCCGCGACTAGTCTGGCAGAGCATCTGGCAGCGGCAGGTGAGATTAAACTTACTGGCGATGCCTGAACGAGCAAATTCCTCCATGCCATACCAAAAACTCCAGCTTTGAAGCTCCTGGTGCCTGCACATTCCCTGCCCAAGAGGAAGAGTGCTGCCCATCAATTCTGCAGCCACTGCCAGAGCCGCCCGTGAGATGCTGAGCGCTCGCAGCTTCCCTCTGCCAAGGGAAAGCTCCACGCGGGGCAAAGCCCACCAGAGGAATGAAGTCCATTGATCTTCATTCCTAATTGATTTAAAAGACTGAGAGTAAAGCCAACTTCTCCCTATATGCATTGTGGTTGCTGATTTAAACCGGAATTACATTCTGCTGCATTCACCTTGTGCTCTGTTCACCTGTGTTTTTCTATCCTTTATAAAGGTGACGAAAAAAAAAAAAGCAATATTGAACAAATCATTCAACTAAAGATGTAAGTAAGCAAGCGATCTGTTTCATAGAAACCAGAGGAAGCAGTCATGAAGCAGAGCTAAAAGCCCACTTTGAGATAACATGCTCCTAAACCCAAAATCTAGGAGTAGTTTGTAGAATTTCAAAAGGTATCTTCCTTATTAATACATCCTTATTTTAATGCCTTTGGAACAAAAACACATTTATAAAAATGTTATCTTTCAGTAATAAAATTTAAATACACATATGTATAAAATAGTAAAACTACACCTGCATATTGCTCCTAGAATTAAAAAAAAAGTAGGAGCTACTGATAAAACATCCGGAGCATGAGCTCCTTAAATGGGAGCAACTTTTGTTTCTGTGAAGTATATTTAGTTTAACCACTTAAAACCTTGTATGAATCCTCATTATTGTTTGAGAGATACTAACGTACTTGATTTCTATTTTTTAATTCCTTGTACAAAAATGACAAGGAAAAGCGTGTTATTGTTGAATTACAGCAAATCTAGTTTGCTTTCATGCATCACAGGTTTGTTTTTTTTTTTTTCTTTTTCCTCTTTTGGTTATTAGGGGTTGGGGAATAGAATATATTGCATTAGGTAAAAGTGGTGTAAGCAATATGCTTTTACTTCACTCCTAAGAGTCCTGTCTTTAAATCTTGGCAGTGGGCAAAAAGTCCCTAACCAAGTACCCAGGTGTAGAAAGTATGATTAACATCTAACTTGTTGCTTAGGAGGACATAACACCATGTAACACAACTGAAAAGTTCATTCCAATAAAAAAAAATATTAAAAACTGGTATTTGCAAATTTACATTCACTCTCTGACTGCACACTAATATTGAACTGAAAATAGATACACACTTTCTGGCTGGACTCGATCCACCCTTTGGCGGTGGCAGCTGGGAGAAGACTGATGCCTACAAATGTGAATACGCTATTGGAAGATTCCTATGCAGTACTCTTTCTATGCTACTAAAGAGAAAAAACAGCAAGTTAAGAATTAAAACAAGAACTGCGACAAAATATTCTGCATTACTAAATTACAACACTTTTATATTTCAAGATCAGCCATTAATTTTGCCTGTTTTCCTCTACCAGAGTCATGAAAGCACAACACAGTTCCAAATTCAACTTGAAACTTTTGTCATTTAGGCAAGCAGAGATTCTCTGTTGAAATTCTGTTCAGCCATGATTTTACAAAATTAAACTATATTTTTTCTTCCAATATTCATAACAGGCCACAACAATTTAAGCCAGAAAATGGCAAAATTTGTAACACCTTTTATAATGACTTCAATACAAGTCAAAATGTTATATATATGTACATGTGTATATATGAACTTCTATATATACACATACAAGTTTTCAGAAAAAATCTGAATTCTATATTTATTTAAAAATTTAGAATTGTCATTATAGAACAGATCAGATGTCACCATTTGGGAAAAGTTTTTTTTTTTTTTTGGAAAGGTACTGGGGAATTTTTTTTTCCCAAATCTTTAGGAATCTTTGCGATATATGTTTGAACTGGATTCTTTGCAAATGCTGTAATATATAAAAGGTAAAAACAGTAATTCCACCACTGACATCAATAAAACAGAGTGGCTGGTATGGTTGAAAAAATTTTTAAAAAGGGATGCATGTTGAAAGTTTGCTTGGGATGACTTTCTAGTGAACATTTTAAATGTGTTAATTGGCAGTGAAAATGAAAACAATACAATGAGACTTTAAAAAAAAAAAAACAACAAAGTAAACACAGCTGAGAATAAACACTTTCAAAACATTAAAAAATTTCTTACTGGCTTCATGAGATTGGTACTGTACAAAAGCAGAGAATTTATAATGTCTTATAGTAGGCACTAAGTTAAAAATGGTCACCTAAGGCATTTCTACAAATAGACAGTAACAAGCCAGCTTTGTACATCCTATTGGAAAGCTTGATGAAATCGTGGTAGGGTGGTGGTTGTGCTTAGACTGCTCGTGAATGCTGCTGACAATGAGTGCAGAGACCCAAGACCTATACTATTGCTAGGATCTTGTGGATCCTGTGTTTGTGGTGGAAGTTGAGTCATAGAAGAATGTGCCTCCTCCTGCGTGTAACTCATTCCAAGGTTTCCCACTGAAACAGAAGGATTATAGGGAGGGCCATTTACAGGTATGAAGTTGAACAGCTGAGAAAAGTCCAATGATGGGGTGTTTAGAGGTTCACTAATAGGAACAGAGCCCTTGGAAAGGGAAACCTCCCCAGACCCATCATCTAGTGGCCCTACTTGTGGATCCAGCCCTAGTTTTGATGAAGATGCTTGAGAATCCTGGGATGAAGAAGGCATACCACTTTGCAACTCCATTAAGTAACTTTCTATTTCCCCTTTCAATGGCTGTTCTTTTTCAGGCATAGAAACTGCGTATGAGGTAGAACTGAGCGGATATTTCAACGATAGCTGGTGAGAAGGGTGGACAGACTCCATATCTATTGGACAAGGCATTCCCAATGGTAATGATGTGGCAACCATTTGGTGTGCAGATGCAGAACTCTGCATGGACTGAATCTGAGTGTTGTAGAGATTTAATTGCAAAGTGTTTGTAAATGGCTTTGATGTCAGTTCACTGGAAGGTAAAGACATCACTGGAAGCAGCTCATCCTTAATAGGCACAGAAACGTTGCAGGTAAAGGGATCTAGAAGGTCCATTGGCTCTGTTTTGACCTTCAAAAGTTCTTGGTTGTGACTTTTCTTCATGTGGCGCGTTAGGTGATCCTTCCGCCCAAATCTCTGTGCACAGTACTGACAGAGGAAGTCCTTTCTTCCAGTGTGCACTACCATGTGTCTACGGACATCCTTTCGGGTGTAGAACCGACGATCACAGTGTTCACACTGGTGTTTTTTCTCCTTCACTCCACCCGATGACTTGCCTGCATGAGTTTTTAGGTGCTCCAGCAGCACTCCTGTGCTTTCAAAAGTCTGCAAACATACCTTACAGGTGAGGTCACCGCTTGTTGCTGCATGCAAAGCCAGGTGACGTTTGAACCCAAGCTTGGTATTGTAGTTCTTTCCACATTCTTCACACTTAAAGGCCTCTTTGTTGGGATTGTGTGTATGTAGGTGATTCTTTAGGTGATCTTTTCGGTGAAACATTTTCTCACAATAATTACACTTGTGGGTTTTCTCAGGAGAATGAGTAGCCATATGCCTTTAAACACAGATATATTCTGTAAGTAATTATTTTGATCAAAAAACACATGTGCTCATTTTTTAATGGCAGCTAAATACTACACTAAGGTTGCTTTGCAACAGAACCTTTTAACTGAAAGCATGACACTACAAAGACAGTTTGACAAATTAAAATATAGCAAAACACGAGCCATTTCTCTTAAATTGACACTTTAGTTTTGGTGGGTTTTAGCTACTGTAACAGGGGTATAAGGGCAAGTATGAAAGTACTTGTGTAAAAGTCCATAGCCAAAAAATTTCAGTCCATACTCTTTTCTTGTGACAATTCCTTATACAAATGAAAATTCTATTCTCATTAAGAAAACAAACAAACAGAAAACAAAAACAGAAAACAAATTAAGAAACAAAATCAAAGACATTAGCTTGCAAACTTATGTAATTTAGATTTCTAGAAACAATCCAATGGCTACTTTTAATTAATACATCCTCTCTGCAATCAGCTGAAGGTGTACACAAATATATACTTTTACACGGCTTAACACGGCCAACATAAAATAGATAATATAATCTGAAAGATAAATAGAGTTTAATACCTTAGTAATTTGTACTTAGAAACAAAGGCCTTGGTGCAGTCTTGTTGTGTGCACTTGTAGGGCCTCTCTCCTGTGTGAGAGTATGAGTGAACCTTTAATTTCTCAACACTGTTAAAGGCCTTGTCACACAGTTGGCAAGGAAAGTTTTTTCTTGGTTTGGTTTCACCACGCTTACGTTTCCCTGAAGGGACTTTCTGGGTATCTCTTACTTCTGACAAATCACCAGGAATGACAGTGGCCATCGCAGCCTAAACCAGGCCTTCTTGTTGGACACTTGGGAATTGCCCAACTCCACTAAATGATTTAGCTTTAGATGGCTTCTCAAGTTTCATGTGGTCGTAAAAGAAAGCAAAAGGGGACTGGAAAAAAAAAATAAGAAACAACTAGTTTGTAACTAAACTTAAATTTTGAAGTTTACTTGCTATGTGATGCTTCTGAATAAAACTTAAAAATAAAATTAGGTTCAGCTGGTCTAATGTAATACCTGTAGGTTTCTTTACACTATTTGCTGCAACTCTTAAAATGCATTGCTCAGGATGAACAGATCCACATATGCCCTGAAATTACACCTCACAACTTTCCCCTCAGGCATTGACGGAGAACAGCAAAGTTTCTGTCAGATTTCAGGAGGCATCAGACAAAGAACTCACTTCAGAACATATGAAGATGGCTTTTGGCAGCTTCAGGTTTCAAAGGAATTAAAGCTGTGCCTGTGGTGTTTGTACGGACATACACACACATGCACGCACACATGCACATACACAGTTATCAAAATGAAAATCTGTACGTCTTGAAATGCAACTGGGTGTTTGAAAATCGATGTGAAAAGCAGTGTTTTGACAGCCTGGGGTGGGGGTGGGGGGCGCAAAGCTCATATTCTCTGATATACCGGCTCATTTTGGTTACTGTCTGTGTGCCTATTCTAGCAAAACGCACACGTTTCCAATAATTTGTAATGCCTAGTGAAGTTCTCCTCTGCTAACGGAGGCTCAATGTGTTAATAACAGAAACCTCACAGATTAGGCTTTTTATCAGCCCGGCACGGGAAACCCACATCCTCCTCACACCACCCTGCAAGGCACAAGGGTTTTAAGCATTAAGGTTAGCTGGGGATGAACGCTCTTGGTCCTCCAAGAGGAACCCAGCCCCTCCTGGGGTTCTGCACACTGTGAACTAAACCGGCAGCCTTCAGCTCCAGGAGGTGGGTGATGCTCACATCTGAGTTGTTGCCAAGAACGGCTTTAAACTCGCAATCTGGTAACATATAGTAGCAACTGGGCGCCTGTGATTACAGGGTACTCAACAATCCTCCATTGTCAGAAGACGCTGACAGCTTTTATTTGATCGCTGGAGCACAATTGCTACTTTAGATACCCAAACCGGTGCTACCCGTGATGGAAAGGGTCAAACGCGAGGTCTGCAGTGGCAGGGGCAGAGAGGAGGACGGCGGAAGGGCAGCACCCAACGCATGCAGCGGGCAGTGCCGAAAAGCCCCCAGATTTGGCCTTTCTCTGGCAAAAGCAGCAATCCCCCCCCACCCTGGTGTCACGGCCCTGCAGCTGCCACCCGACATGGCCTCCGCTGGCACAGCTGTGCGAGAGGAGGCCAGGCGGCAGCAAGGCCGGGGGCAGAGGCAGGGCTGGGGGTCGGTGGCCGGCCACCCCCTGTCCCCTGGCAGCAGGGCTGGGGAAGCCGGCAGCTGTTGGGACAGGTGGAGCAGGGCGGCCAGGAGTCAGGCAGGGAGCACCAGGCAGCAGCTGCTCCGGCCTTGTGCCACCTCCCCAGTAAGCAAAACAAACACATCCCAGCTGGCAGCCAGGGGAGGCTCGGTAGCTCGGAGGTGCCTGCCATAGCCCCAGCGTGGCACTGGAAGAAAGCGGGGAGGAAGGAAAGCCTGTGTTTATGTCAGGACGCGGCAGGACAGGACATGAGGGGTGGGGTGACAGCAGGGGGAGAAGGGGATGTGCCTCTTTAATATCTGCATGTGCATTTTTACGAATGCTTCAGATTCGAGATTTCCATTTGAAACGCATATACAGAGTATGTCTTTGTCTATGCCTCTTCCTCCCTCCTCCCCGTAACTTCTCTCTTGTCTTTGTAAGAGGAGAGAAACACTGGCAGAGCAAGATGGAAACCTGCTACCTTTCAACCCTATAGTCTTTGAATAGCAGATTAAGCTATACTATACTCTTAAAGCAAGAAGTTTTGTAAGACCACCTTTCCTCCCCCAGATTTTACACGGAATCACTAGCCTCTTTAAAGATACCCAGCAACAGAAAAGGTGTTTCTTTAAGGACTCTTATTATTTCAGATTTGCCTCTGGCCCATTCCCACTCATGGGACGAAGCTTGGGGACAACAATTCCACGAGTGGGAATGTGCACAGGTCTTCAAAGAATCAGCTTAATTTCAGTTTCTGTCTCATAACTGACATTCTTGTTTACAAGTGAAAAAAATTACAGTTGTTTGGAGACTTGAGACCAAAGTACTTCTGCAACAAAAGTAAATGAAGACCAATTCCAAACACCTCAATGGAGCTGCCAATGTAATCAAGAGGAGGATTTCATTCACATCAAAGTTGTGATAAGTTTACAGGTTGAAAGATTTTTCAATATACACTTTAATGAGAATCTGGTAATAAAATTTACTGTGCCTTCCATAAACAAATACACTGGTCTTCTATGCACATTGGCCTGAAGATAGAATGAAATCTCATTTTAGCCTGTTCTTTCCTGACAACTGAAGTTCTGAGGGAGAAAAAAAATCCAGCCCCCTCTATGTTTAGATACAGCCTTGTGGGCACCCACGAGACCTGGTTCCCAGAGTGTCCTGAAACACCTACTGCCTCAGTGTGGGGAAGTAGGGCTACCACCTAGTGCCTCCCAGCCAAATCCCCACCTAGCCTGAGGTACAGGCAGCGTTAGTGGCAAAGAGCGAAGGAACTACCTCTGCTGCTTGCTGTATGACAGCGTGCTTAATTTGACCATGCTGGGTCACGGCAGCAAGTGGCTTCCATGCCAAGCAGATGACAAGAGGAGAAGCAGGCACAGCTGGCAGGATGCAGGGAGGGCGATACTGGGTTGAGATGGGACAGCGGACAACAGTACGGGGTTGCACAGACAGTTGTGGGGAGCACTGCATGGGGGTAGGAACATCTAATGACAAGAGGACAGCGTAGTCTGGTAACGCTGAAGGGCAGGCAGGTGGGGAGCTGAACATGCGTCGATCTGGAGAGAGACAGCATACCAGGCCATGCAGAAGGGCGATGTGCAGGGTCTGACGCGAAGCCAAAGGCAGTGTTTGTTGTGGAACAGCATACGGAGTTTAACTGTTAATTTAAACAACTGTCAACTTCTCACTCCTGTTCTAAATGCAAGGATCACATCTCAGGCTTGAGGCCATCCTATATTCAGGCCAATATTATGTTACTTTCATCTTCTCCAAAATTTCAGGTGATCTAGTTGCTGTACCTGATGCAACTCAGCACATTCATATGGATGACGAATTCAAGTTTTGTTTCTCTATGATCAAAACTAATTAAGCTGACTTTGAACTGTGTTTAAGTGTCCTTAAAATGCATTATCAGAACAAATATAGTATGGATTCAAATCTTTGGCAATGACAGTGTTTTATTAAAAAAAAAACATGTAAGTACTATTATCTCAGTATCATTTCTCAACAGATGAGGCAATTAAGAACTTCAGTATTGATTTCTGAATAGCAAATAACCACTTTCATTTTTTTTCTTGTGGATATATAGACTGAGCAATGGAGATAAAACTTAAAAAAACACTGATCCTCAAATATTACACTTTCCAAAGACCAGCTGAAAGAATTTTATGAGTAATATTGCCTGTCTGTGTCTCAACATAATATCACTTAAAATCCTAATTCTTATTGGTGCTTTCACAACTGCAGGATGAGTGCTTATATGCAGTATCAAATATAACAAACACATTACACAAAAGCTCATATATAATACTATTTTTAAAGAAGCATATACTTAAAGCAGGAATAAAGCAGCCTCTGTTCAATGCACACCTGATGTTTGCCCACTAAAGTCCTCAGATTTTGGTCTTAACCAGTTCCGCTGACTCTTCTTGGAGGAAACCAGAATCCAGTACTTCCCATTTTTACTGGTCTGAAAAACAAAAGGAAGAATGGACTATACTCTAGTGAAACCAGTATATTCAGAAAGTCTGGGATGTGGTAAGACCGGGGGTTGAAAAGGATCAGAAAGGAAAAGTTAAAAGGGATACAGCCAACCCATGCACAGAACATTAAGTACTGTTAATTATAAACTTTATGAATCAATTGCTCTTGCATTATCAGTAGCAATTAATGCACTTCAATTTCCAGTATACTTACATCATTTCAACTAACTCTACACTGGACAGTAAAAAAAATAAAATAAAATTAGACAAAAGCAAAGGAGTTTTCAATAAAGTTAAAACAAACCAAGAAATCCACAGACCACAAATAATTTAGAAATAGCAGTGAAACATGTAAAACGCTGGGCCCAGACTTGAGTTTCTTAGTCAGAAAGGACTGAATAAGAGAAGATTTCTGGATTAGGCCCAACTTTACTAGAACCTAATGCCTTCATTCTGCTTAATTATACAGGAAATAGCAGCTTAAAAGGTGACCTGCAAAGGAAAATAAAATTAATTTAAAAAAATAATAAAGCATCCTAATGATGTACGCGCTACAGGTAAATCCCACTAGAGGGCAAGTCTAGGTGTGCCTGAGCAAATCCAGAGGGCCTTTCTGGAATTT
Organism: Cygnus atratus; assembly: GCF_013377495.2. Lineage (NCBI taxonomy): Eukaryota > Metazoa > Chordata > Aves > Anseriformes > Anatidae > Cygnus > Cygnus atratus. The sequence continues at coordinate 120,178,915 of NC_066363.1, forward strand.
CCCTTACATCCCCCTTTTCCCTGCCACCATCCTTTTTAAAATTGCCGTACATCTTCCTTTTCTTGCCAGAAGGCCTCCTGGACGACACAGGTATATACTGAAAACATGCTCAATGCCTAATTTTGGTGGAGAGGTATATCCCCTCCAACTCCTCCAGGTATGCAAGGGCAAAGCCCTGTATAGTGCACGTACCCTATGTGACCTATTCAGCTGAAGGTATCTGGTAGGAGCCCTGGAATAACACAACATTGACCCCCCCACAGTTTTCCAGTCTCATTTTCCATTCTCTCTGTTCAAGTTTTCTTTATTTTGGTACCAAATTCAGCTTTGCACAGCCCCAGCTTCTTCTGCTGGTAAGCACAAATGTAAGCAAAGCAGCAAGCTTGAACACCTGTCAAAGGCAGAAGTGCTTCACAGCAACCCACTGAAGCTTTCTGGCAGCCGTGCAGCATTTATGGGGGGCTTTTTACGTACAGGCAGGTGGCAGAAACAGCTCCAGTACCCAAACCAAAACTGGAAGCTTTGTTTTCAACTAATGAGAAAGAGAGGAGACGCAACTCTCACCTCCTCTTTCAGAGGTCCCCGCATCACTCTGTTTTTGGGAGAAAATGCTGATGACTCCTTGCTCCCTCTCCCAGCAAGACCATTATAAATCAGTTACCCTGTGATGCCTATCTCAACATATCCCACTGTCACAGCAGAAAGGAAGTGCTTCATTATCCAAATGTTTCTCCTAAAGTAGCTCACAATAAGCAGACAGCATTTCAGACAGCCACAAAAATTTAATGAATTAAGTCCTAAGGGACTTAGTCCCTTCACTATTGGTATTTACAGACTATTTCCAGTTTTTTTAAAAAAAGTGTAAAATAATATAACAAATATAATGCTCTCTCAACTGTATTCAACATTTTTCACTTAAATGCTTATGGTACTGAATTCTCACATCTGAAGGAGCTCTAGCAAAAACTAGATGGCCTTAGGGACAGGCCATCAGAGGCATGGGAAGACTATCCTATAAAGGGAAACTGGAGCAATGGGAGCAAGTAAGGATGGTAAATGCCAGATGTACTTAAAATACTGAACGGAATGAAGGAGGAAAGTCAGGTACTCTTTCTTATTCATTACCTCACAAATATAGCTAAATTGCAATGCAGTGGATCCAGATGAGGGCAAGGCAGGATCTCAGCTTCTACAAGACCATTATTAAGTCAAGGAGTTCAACAAGATACATACAAAAGAGGAGATGTTTGAATGAATGGCAAGAAGATCTGCCACATTTGATGAAATTAAACGAAAACACAAGATAAAAAAAAACAATGCTTCATGGCAGTAAGTCAGCTATTGGATAAAGGACTTTCTCCTACACACAGAATACCACAGTTGTCCATTATAATGCTGGTTTTTAGACCACCTTCTTCAGAAGCTTTTGGTGCTAGAAAATCTCTGAGGCGGAATACTGGACAAAGACTTATCATTCTTCTCGTAACTGCTTATAGTGTTACTAAGCTTTCCTCTCAACCAGATGATATAGGAACAATTTTTAATGAATATTAAAGCTCAAATTATTCTTCACGTGAAGCAGAGAAGCATCACAATGCAAAATGCATTGTCACATGCACATACATGCCTGAAACCCACACGGGAATTTGTACCAAAACAGACTTCCATAATTTATCAGATTATAATTCTTAGAAATTATCAGATTTCTAGTATCCATGAGGCGTTAATTTTGCCAACCCTACAAACATTCAGATAATTGCCAGTTAGACAATATTTTAATTTACCAGGTCTAAGGAGTCAAAGGGAAAAAAAAGCCCCCAAACACTAAACTAAATCACTTATTCCTGCTTTTGATAATAAAAAGAGGGATATTTGTTTTTTCAAAATTCGCAGGCCATCTTTAAGAATCTGAAAAAATAGCTGCATTTGGAAATGTTTTAAAACATGATTTATTTATATATGTAAACTAAAAGGATAATGAAGACATTAAACAAACACAACCAATAATCCTCCCCCAGCTTGCATTTCTTACATTTGTTGAGAGCGTCCAAACACAATAAAGGAAAATGTCAGTGTCGTGGTTATTTTCTTTCAAAATAAGGGAGTTATAATGAGAACACAGTATTGAGAACACAGTATCTGTCAGCAAGTGTCATTGCATTTTGAATACAGAGCAGTGCATCATGTTTCGATTCTTGAAATTCACCAGTTTATAAAGCAGAACAAAGGTCTTAGAAACATCAGTCCTAATAATGACAGAATTAAATATTCAACAGTATTACAGAGTCATCTTGGGTTTTAAATATTTCTTTAAGGAAACAAAATGAAAAGTGGTTACTTACCCTATGGAAACTGTGATTCTTTAAGAAGTGCTGTCCGCACAGATCCCAGGTGAGCAAGTACTCACGTGAACAGGACCAAGTTCTCTGAAGACAATAATGTCCATCCAGGCTGTGCCTGTAAACCCTCAACAACTGCTACCATCAGTGGAGTAAGGCAAGGGACTCCCAAACTGCTGTGCACATCCTTACAACACCCAGCGTGGTGTGCAGCAAGAGCATCTCCAAACTCTGCTTTCCACTCACGCTGTGGGCTAAGAGCCATTTTGTACACACTGCCACCAGCATGCTGCTTTGAAAAGTGGCCACCTCCAGCTTCAGCATCTGCTCCTGGGTGGAAACACTGTCTGCTGCAGCCCTGCCGGTCCCAGTCCTGTGCTCCTGTCTCAGGAGTTTCGATGCTGGATGAGAGGGGGCTGGAAGGTTTGTGGTGGCTGATGAAGGAGCCAGGCCCTAGACTTGGCAGGGAGAGGGAAATACGTGGGCAGAGGTCAATGGCCTGGCTGGGAGTGTGGCGTGAGGGCAGGAAAGCTGAAACACAGACGGACATCCCAGTTTGGGAAGATGGAGGATGAATACGTGTAGCCAAGGAAGACAGGAGCTGTAGCTGCTAAGGATGCTAATGGAGAAAACCATTACCAAGTTTAGGATGACCCAGTCTGACCTCCGTCAGATTTGTTACTAAGGAGTAAAAAGATTCCTTCAGAGTGAAGGACAGTTCGCTTGTGGTGCCTCTGTGGAGAACATGTCTGGAAGAACCACAGTTACTGTAGCAGAAAAGCCACTCTTCTTCTTTTCTTTATCAGGTGACTAATAAGTATTGGAAGAGGAGCTAAAATACTGACTGAGGAAACCTGCTCTGGCACGCCAAGCAGTCAGGCGACGGCAGTGGTAAGGAGTAGCAGGGGGAGCAGAGCTGAGGAAACATCCAGCAGTCAATGCAGCCACTTCCTTTGGTGCAGAAGAGCCAAGACAGCAGTCAGACAGCACCCCCACTACAGAGAAGCAGAACTGAACTACGAAACTCCTCACCAGGTCTGCCTGTCTCAGCCAAGGCCATCAAAAATGTGCAAACATCATCAGAGCTCCTGAAGATGAAGGAGTGGGTTAAGACAACTGAAGAAGGAGCACCACTTAGCCTCCTCACACTTTCCTTGCCTCTGTGGGCTTGCACACATGCTTGTCATTAGGCAGTTCAGTTTGCGGAGGTGTGGATTTAACCCTCCTTCCATCCAACTCCTCTGCTAGGCCACAGAAGGGGCTGTGAGCACAAGTGGCAAAGTGCTTGCAGTGCTCCAGGACAGCACGCTGGGACCCACAGGCCTGCAAGGCTCCGCCATCCTTCCTGGATCATCAAGGGTCACCAGGCCTACTGCACACTTGCTTTGACCTCAGGGCAAGTGGTAGGTCTCAGTCCATCTGACCTGGTAGAAAGACGCTTGACTTTTGCAGGAAACTCATCTTAAAGCAGATGTAGGTAGCAGGTCAGCCTCCAACATGGGTCTTCCAGAGGTACCTCTTACTGAGAGCGATCTTTCGGTAAGGGAGAATCTCAGCTGGAAAAGTTGATCCCACCAATGGAAACAGTCAGGCACGTAAGAAAATTCCATGCTTAACTGGCAAAGATGCTGAAGTACTGATGACTTCAGGGGTGCCCTTCTCAGTGCTGAATTAAAATCAGTCTTCTGACAGATGCAGGGGTCTATGACACTCTTTGTTCTTGGCAGGTGATCTGATACACATTTATTTGAACGGCACGTCACTTTTTAAAGGAAACAGCCAGTAAAGCCTGTTCACCTTTGGCACCCATGTTTAGAAGGACAATCCTGTCATTGGTAGGAAGATTCTCCCCAGTTTGCTCCAGTGAGACCGATAACCAGAAGGTGCTTTAACCAGGGAGCTTACCGAAGCCAGGAGAGGCTCACTTCTGCATTTCCACAAAATGATACTTCATTTAATTTTCTGCTTGCTTTATTGTGTAATTTGGAAGAGATTTGAACAGCAAACAACATGTACGCACATGCTTCACCCCTAAGCAAAGAAGACACCTGGCACGACCGTCTATAAACACGGCACTGCCAAATGGCAGGAGGGACAGCTTTCAAATCCCCAGAGCCCTGCCTTCAGCCATCGTGGCCTTTGGTATGGGAGGCAGCGAGAGGAAGAGAGCCAACAGGTACATTACCTTGTAGTAACAGAACTGGTTGAGGTTTTTACAGCTGCTGTTCTCTCACAAGCCTACGGAAAGAAGTGAAAAGTCCAAGGGATCCACAGAGGCCCTCAGGGTTGGCAAGATGGCATTGACAGGTGGGTCTCACTGTCATCAAACTTGGCCTTTTATAGTTTTAGACAACAGATATCATAAATAGTTGTTCAAAGATGTAGACACTGGCCCTATTGTACAATAGCATTTCACGTAAGGGGAGCACACACACATAAGCGAACTAATCACAAAAGAACTGATAAGTGTTGTTTTGTTTTTTTTTTTTTTTTTATATATATATATATATATATATATACACGGCCGTATTTATCTTATCTTGAACTTCTTACAACAGGAAGCCAAGTTCAGAAGAACCCTTTTCCAGAGATTCAAATTCTAGTCTACCATACGCATGGTCCTTCGTGGTGGGACAGCAGTGAGAGCAGGCATGGGCTGTGGTAAGACAAAACAAAACCCAAGCATGCACCAGGAGAATTGGTCATTAAAGCTACTGCAGGAAAAATGAAATGATGTGGGCAAAATAATGAAAGTATCTACCCAGCGATCTTGGGTATAAACACAAGAATGACTTAGAGATAACAATACAGAAGACTTCACCCCCAGGGAAACAGTCTAACAGCTAAAACATAAGGAATTAACATAAGCACTGAAACTAACACCAGGCAACCATCGTAGTCTATTGTTAGTGACAGCACACTGCTAATACCTAGTGTGTGTGCAACAACTGCCATGCTGCAAAGTGTACTATGTACAAGGCAGAAAAATACAAGAATTAAGATACTTCATCAAATTCAAAACTTTAACAAAGCCTTTTTTTTTTTCTTGAAACACATCCACAAAACAGAGAAACTTGCTGAAACTGCATAAAATTGAGTGGGGATAAACAACCGTATCCTTTCAAACTAGTGTGAAAGATGGGTAGGCAAGAGGAACAAATGTGCTCACTAAGATGCCCAGACCCACTTCGTGTTTCTGTGAATAAACAAACAGATCCCACTAGTAAACATTTGTTAAATATACATTTTTTTTTTTAACTTAATAAAGGAAACATCTGGGGGAAAAAATCTAAATTGCTGTGGAACAACGGCCACTATATGAAGACAGCATTCATCTAGATTTGACTACTACATGCAACACTTTTTTCATGATCATGAAACAATCTGCAACTCTTAAAAAGCTGTACTACAGTCACGAAATATGGACAATCAGTTTTTTAATTTTAGAAAATAACTCATAACATGCTAGAAAGAGTATTATATAACCTTTTTTCAGAATATATAAAAAATCCTATCACTCTTGTCTTTTTTTTTTTTTCTTCTTAAGTTTCTGGAAAAGTAGAAAACAAATTCACCAAAGTTTATTTTATCATGACTTAATAGTCTGTAATTTAAAAACAAAACAAAACAGAATTTCAGAATGCTAACCAGCATCTCTTTGTGGGCTTTCCATATTTTAAATTACTTAGGTCCACTTTAAATCTTGAGAGCTCAGTTTTGGTTACTAAATGTTCCAAAGGATTCCAAAGAGCTGCCTAGAGTTTAACCCATCTGATGCTTGTGGTTTTACGGGCTTTTTAAGAATCTCCATGGCACTGCATAGAAGTTTCTCTAAAAATTTTGGAAAGATTGTGATACAAACCATGTTGATGCTGTAATTATTTTTAGAATGTTTAAAACCTGCAGAAGTACTTTTATGTATTTTGGAGTTAAAACACACACACCAAAAACTACCAGGAAAACAATCTACATTCATGATGCTGATGATGATTATGTGAAAGCAAACATTGGTTACTACATGATCTGCATATAGGAATATGGCATTTTTATAATAAACCCTAAACAAAAGCAAATCCTGCATATGTACAAGCAAACACAGATAGGAAATGTGCCTATGAGATCCTACACTACTACAACTAAGAATTAATTGATGTCCATATGAAACATTATTTTCCTTTGTCCCAAGAGTAAAACAAGATATTCTTAGATCTAAGAAGATGAGAGTAAGCGTGTGGGACAGATTAATGGTACATCTAGCCCAGTATTCTGTCTCCAGTAATAGCCAAAAGAACAAAACAGGTCACAACTGCGTGACGTTTCTTACCAATGCTCTTCTGACCTGCAACTATTTTCATGTCAGGGGCCTCCTGAACCATTATACAGTTTCTGTTAATTTAGCAACTTTCAGCACATCATTCTTCCAAGCAGTAGTTCAGGTTCCCCTTGGAAACCATATCCCTTTCTAACATCCACAGCATACTTTAGAAAAGTCGTCCCACAGGTCTCACCGCTACCAATTTTATGGAGAACCTTTTGAAGGCTTAGAAGCAGCCTTCTCCCTTAGCTTTGTATGCTTTTTCTTGTCCTTCTACGTTCTTCACAGCTGGCACCCTTCTTCATAGTAAACTTGCTCACCCACTTGCTCATCCCCTAACTTACACCATTTATGAATGTGATGAACAGCACAGATCTCTGTGGAATCTAAGTGGGACACTCCTTTAATTGAGAATTGACTTTTTACTTCTACCTTTTGATCCTACCTTTAATACGTCATTTATCTGTGCAACGACCTAAAGACACTCCCTCTTGCATTATAGCTCCTTAGTTGCCTTAAAAAGCCTTTGATATAGTTTACTTGGGAGTTTTGAATCAGAACATCTTTAATTCTCGCTGATGCCTCCAAAGAACTCCAACAGGACCCTAAAACAGGACTCTCTTTTACTCTTCCCAAATCATACCTACCCAGGTAGCCACCAATTCTATGCTTTATTGTGGCTTCTTTCAAAATTGACTGATAGAAATTTCAGATTAACCTGCTGCAGGCCTGCCTGTCTCGGACCACCCCCAAAACTGTTTTACATCCTTACATTTCAGATTTTTTTTCTAAACCTGCCCACTTTAGGATATACCACTTAAACAACATAACTAGGTTGCAGAGCACAACTAGATAGACAGAAATTTAAAAGCTTTATTTTTCTGAGAAAGAGTCATCTGCCCTGAATCATAATACAAGATGTTTTTAACAGTTTCAATGATCTGTCAAGTAAAAGGGTTTCTGGTACCGTGGTCTGCCAGGTGGAATTCACAATGACACTGGTGAACTGAAAACAAACTCCACTCACGTCTGTTACCATACAGCATAATCTTGTGCAGCTAGTGATCCCGGCTCAGCTGGAGAGAGACAGACCAAACTGGAACGGCACAGAAAAAAGCAGCCACCAGTCACGCTACTTTGTGCTGTGCTCATCATTTAAGCTGAAAATGTAAAACTTACCAAAGAGCTCAGTAATTTCACTTGAAGGTCTGCTATGCAGACAGCACAAAGGAACTGGCTGTACTGGAGAAATTAACAGGGTGCCAGAAGGCAGGGACAGGTTTTAAATAGCAAAGTCTGTAAAATAAGCATGGACTAGAAAGTCAGAAAACATTGGACTGCAACAATCCAACCAGTGATTCATCCTTTGGGCTTGGAGAAATCCTCTACCCCACCACAATTTTTGCCTGCTGAGGGAGAAAACACCCATCTCTGTAACAGAAGCTCAAGAGGGGCAAGGCGGTGGGAGGAAGTGTTTGAAAAATCGCAATACCATACAGAAGCTGAAGTGACTGCAACAGGGCGAGACCATTCATAGGAGAGTTAGATTTGCCTCACGAAGTTAGGTTAGATGGTTGGGAAGCTCACACATGGGACAGACAACTCCTGACAGAGAAATAAAGTGACTGAGAGAAAGGGTAGTCTCCCCCCTGGTACCTATGCCACATCCTGAGTTTACATGGTGTCTTATCCACCAGCCCAAAGAACGCAGCAGAAGCCCAGTCCTGTCCTTACTCACACAGCCTGAACAACATTGGCTGGGGCTCAAACAGGGCTTAGCATTGCTTTTTTTTTTTTTTTTTTTAAATAACCTCAGATTTTTATATGATTTATTGGTGCTATTTCAATTAAAACATTGATCATGACTGCCCTATCTCCTCTGCTTCTTATCCCAGCCCCCAAAGTAAAGCAAAAAGAAAGAGTGCCCAATTTCTAAGCAGCAGCAAATCCTCCAATACACCCGACAGTCAAAGAACTGCTGCTCTATCTGAAAAGAAAACAACTTCATAAATTGCTGTAGCATTACATTAAATAAGAAGTGTCACTTACAGGTAGTCAAGATGGCCTTTGCTACTATTGCAAAGATGCTGGATGACTGTATCATGTGAGCTTATGAGCTAAAACACAAAAGACTGAGGAAAGGATAAGTAAAGATGCAGAATATTTAAGGTAGAAACAAAACATATTCTGAGAGATTCGATAGATTCTGCTGCTTGACATCTCAGGTAATGGTCTATTGCCACATGTATGCGAATGACTTAGAGTATGGAGCAAGGGACAACATGCAGCAACGAAGCAAATCCCTCTTCAAGCTGGTCAGTTGTCTGCATCAAAGCTGTTGTCAATGAGCCTTTCGCAACCTGTGCAGCACAGGCACTGCAGGTATTTTTGATTCGGTTCATACATACCAGCTTCATCTACGCAGCGCTGTTAGCATACCCATAACAAGCCCGCTCTGCTTATGCGGAACCCACAGAGTGCTTGCACGCTGTTGTGTTAAGAGAGCATCCTTGCTAATGAGGTAAGGACACAGCTCTGCATTTTTTCCCATTTCCCATTCGGCATGCTGAGCAGTTCGTTCACAGTGCTCTGCTGCAATGTGTCATGCAACGTACTTTGGGGTGCATACCTGAATCTGTAAGAATTGAGATGTGACGCCAGACTGCTGAACAATTAAAAGCACTCATGCATAATTTAGACCTAGACGACTGAGTGCAGCAGAGGGAGATGAAGCCAGGCAGTTAGTATCCGGGGCAGCCACCTGGAGAGCAACTTCTGGAATCAGGAGACTGGCAGCAACTGCTAGTTTCAGGCAGCAAAGGCAGAACTTCCCAAAAAGTCCATACAGAGCCTGCCCTGGAGCTACAAGACTAATCTGGGAGCTCCTATCAGTCTGATGAAATGTCATCAGCATGTAGTCACCAAACAGTTTTGCCATTAATCATCAGATAATCAGCTCGTTACTGGCAGGGCAACCAAGCCAGGAAGGCTCACAGCAGCGTGATGAGGTTGCTCCACAGCACGTCAATGCGCAGGAGGTCACGTACAGCTCTGAAGGGATAGGGCTGCTCACTGGCACAGAAGCAGGTGGCGAGAGACAGACCTCTTCCCTGCTCTATCCCCACCTCTGCCTCCCAAACGCACAGACTTAGGGCTTCTTCAAGACCGCGTGTTCCCTCACAGTCCTGCCAGACACAGTTTATCACAGTAAGCATTCACCAGTACTAATGTTACGTGGTCTACGATGAAAATTTTGCATCCTGCAAAGTAATTTTTGCTCTCCGCAATCCAAGACACCAGTGTAATCAAGAGTTCTCTATTTTTTTTTAGAGCAACTTAGTCCAGACACCAGTTCCCTGATTTCCAAGCCTACGTGAAGTGACGGTAGAAACACGCACACATGACTTTGCCTTGAACAGCTGCAGACTGCCAGCAGGGCAGGCTTCCAGAAAGGTGGAAGGAAGACGGTGACAAAAAGGATGGAATAAAAACAGTCTTATGACTGTATGGTATGCAGCAATGTTTCATGCACATTATGGGAAAAAAATCCTGGAGGGCAGATGGAAACATGAAGTGGAGATGCTTTCGTGAGTCCCAGAGTACATTCCTCTAACAAGCTGTCCAACAAGACGCCTGAGCTCCTTTCCTGCTGTGGGAAAGTAGCTGTAAACTAGCGAAAAATTTGCAATCAAGAAGGTATGTTTTACTTTAATTTTATTTTTAATATGTTGTGACGGGATGAGCTTTACATAAGTCAAGTATTCAATTCATGTTTCAGACAGGTGTTCAGAAAAGGGATTTATTTACTGATTTAGCTGATGGTACTTTTTGAATAATAATTAAAAAAAGACCTTAAAAACAGTAGCTTGTGCAAGGAGTGAGATCCCAAATACTGTCAGGAAACATTTCTAATTAACTCAGCTAGCATAGTGGTCTCATGATGGAACACCATCTATGTTTTGCTGGGTGCTGGACGGTAGATGTGAAATGCTTGACCAGTGTTTTGCTACAACTGTTTATGTTTAGCACCTTTGTATTGCCTGTTTTTTGTCCCCTTCCAGAACTGCATAATCCATTTCAATCTTCTGGGAGTTCTCCAGGAAACCCTCCTTTCACCATTCTGCCTTTGCAACCTCCCGCTGAGCTGACAATTTCAAGGTTCAGATCCACCTTTCATTTATCTTCTGAAATCTGATGGCTATCTTTTAGCTAATAACTCCCCTCTTCATATGGGCTGCAGCTTTTTATGCGCTAAGAGAAATCAGAAAAAAATAAAGATGTTACCACTCACCCCACTTATTACAAGCTACTTCAATAACGCTAACTAGTTTCTTCCCTCTCGACCACATCCAAACTCTTTTCCCCCAACTTTTCTTTTCACCGTGTTCCCTTCAAAACTGCAGGATGCTTTCCAAATTACTTCCACATACTACTTATGCTGTTGTAGGTTTTTCTGGGGCATACGGAATGGGCTAAGTTGGTTGCTATTGTTTCAAAACTTGAAATGGTCAGGCACTGCTGGGTAGGCATTTGAATATAAAGTTCTGTTTTATTTTTGTTTGTTTGTTTTTTAAAGAAAAAAGACAGTAGGCATTATATTTGTAACTGTACACATGCACAACTAACTGTCCTTATGCTGAAGGATATTACTCCCTGGCAAATTCCTGGGAGGTGCAAGGGCCTCATTTATAAAGACAACAGGCAAACTGGGATAATGCACTACAAGGTTACCTGCTAACAAGATAAATGAACATTTCCTAGAAGGAAAAAAAAAAATAAAACAAACAAGGAACTCCTTTACCTTGCAATATTTGTGTCAAACCTCCCTCCCACACACTCTTTTTGTGGCTCCTACAAGTTACTGTAAAGCACACTGGAAAATTAAGAAAAATCTGTACTAGTTGTTACGTTTGCACAAGCCCACTATGCTAAATAAGGTTTTAGAAAAGCAAACCAGTTTGAAATTCCTCGGGCGCTTCACCCTCAGCACGCTAATGAAACTCAGCGACAGCATAGCTTTAGATTCGAGGCTGCATTAAGATTTATAAACACTGAGCATGACTAAGGTCTGGAGCAGGGGGGCAGCATAACCAAAGCTGGGGAAGGCTGTGATTAGTGAGGAGGAAATGAGAGGAGATCAAATCAGCTGAGGAAGGAGGCAGAAAAGTGCAACTCGTGTTTGGGACTTGGCATAGCAAAGAAATGAATTGTTAAAGTTTTAACATCGGCCTGAGGAGGAGGATGCCATTTCAGTAGACTGGGGGGCAGGAGCAGGAGAAAGAAAACCACACGATACGAAAAATGCACAAGCATCAAAAAGCGTGATCAAGAGCTCTTGTATTTGTGGGGTCTGGTACTGAAAAGAGAAATCTAATAAACCCCATGTCACCAGCACAGATTGTCACAGATGACACTGGCTAGGAGGAGGTCAAACTCACGCTTAAAACTGAAGGACAGCTCGCATGGGCAGAGGCGAGGGACAGGAGGAGGCGACACAACGAGTCCCATGTAACACCATCCATCCTCTACAACTGCGCCTCCCCCAAACACACGCTGCCCTCCAGCCCCCCAGTCCTCTCTCCTTCCACCCACGTGAGGGGCTAGGATGCTGGAGCGTGGAGTCGAGCTTTGCCGTGTGTGTGGCTCAGCTGGCACGGATTCGCTCCTCGCCACGTCTAGCTTTGTGCCTTCCCCGCACAGCCGGGCTCCCCAGGGAAGGCAGGGAGAGGGCAGCGTGCTCCTGGGTATGTCAGCACCGACAGCAGGGTCACCCCTCTGGTCCTTCTAGACCCCTCCAGGCGACAACCAGGGCAAGGTAGCTACAGGACGGTGACCTGGGCAAAAGCAAATTTCACGCCACTCCTCATGGGGTGGGGCTCTTACACAGAGGGTAGAGAGGACGGAGAAGAATCGGAGGTACAAGGAAGCTAAGACAGCAAAACTTCCAAGAAGGCCTTCAGCAAACCAGGACTGACAACTAGGCAAGGTTAGCTGAGTGAATGAGCCGAATTTACTGGGTTTGACGTGCAAGAATTTGGGGGATGGTGGGGAAGGAGCACTAACTGTAAGGCTGCTGTTCTTTGGTTGAGGTGTTAAGAGAAAAGACGACACGCAGGGATCAGAGCTGGAGCACAGAAGTTTGGAGGTGGCCAGTGAGAGCACACACATGTGGATGAGGAGCCCGCAGCTTATAAAGGCACATGCCTGCTCCGAGCTGGAGAACCGCTGAGTTGAACAGCAAGGGGAAGGCCGCTACCTGCGCCAGGACGCTCCAACCCAGGAAAAGTAGTTTAAACCCTGCTGCGAAATTATTGTGCAATTGGGCATGCAGTACTTACTGGATCGGTTTCCTCCTCCAGCCTCTGCAGGATCCTGTAGCTGTTTCTTGAGTATTGTTCGCATCTGATGAGTCACAGTGCTTCCAGCAGGCCCAGGCCGGGCCGGTGTGGCATAGGTGAGGCTACTGACCTTTATTTGCTGGGCTTTTACCTGGTTGCCTCGGGCCTCTGCTGTGGCACTGTGCACCATCCGGGGAAAAAAATAAATAAATCACTCCTAGACTTGGTGGCAATGTCACCGGCAAAACCCCAGCCTGGGGAATTTCAGAGGGCACTCATCAAGAACCCCGCTGCGTTCCTTTGTCTTCTGACGCATCCTTTGTGGTCTTTTGCACTGAAGCATCCCTGAGGCCAGACCCAGGTGTGCCCTCTGGCTTTCACTTACGTGGGCAGTGACCTGTACCTGTCCATCCCATAATGATCCTCATCTGAGTAAGGACAGACATGCAAGGACCGGAGGCCACACGATTCCGGAGCCTTTGCAGACCCTTCGTGACCAGTAACTCACCACAAGCAACCTGTTCACAATCGTTATCATAAAGAAGAGCCAACAACACGTATGAAGCACTTACATCCACTCTGGATGATCCTGGAGTGAAGACGGACATGGACAGGGAGCCAGGTGGGAAGAAATAGAGTGCAGAAGACAAACAAGCACATTATAAACCAGTAACTCAAAGAAACCTCAGAGAGGAAACTAACTCACTGCTACGTGCATTTACTGCACTAGTAGGCCTTCTTGATACAACTTTGAGAATTAAGTTCAGCACACACACGACACTGACAGGAACTAGTGTGGTCAAGGTAACATCCTACTGCAGACAAAACCACAGTAAATTGTTAATTATTTCCCAGTGATCAGGAGTCCAGACATTCTTTCTCACTACCTCGATTTTAAGGTTTACAAAAGCACAGTTCTGCATGTTATTTGCTTGACTGAATCTTATGTTTCCATACTTAGGAAAGCAAAACAGAAGGAAAAAGAAAAAAAAAAACAGTAAATTTTTCATGCAGTTCTGTTTGTTAGGGCAAATCTTTATTGAACATACAGAAGAATATCATGCAGAAGGGAAAACAAAACAAAAACAACAATGAAAACCCAACCCCCCCCCAGATCATTCCTCATCCTCTGACTTTAACAGCCTACTCTAATAGGTAACAGAAATGGGTCCGGGCACCTGCAGTAACTGTTTTCAAGTGTGTCTTCTCAAACCACCGAGATGCCAAAAGAACAGGTCAGGTGGACACACATTTCACGTCTGGTAAGCCCTGGTCCCGTTTCTCTGATACCCCTCTGTATCTTTGAGCAAAGGGGGCTCAGATGTACTGCTTATCAGCTGGTGCATTTTTATTAGCCTCCAATCCTTGCTTAAATAAAGAAACAAAACCACTTGATCGTCTACCTCTCTGACGAGTATTCCCTTCCCATGCAACCTGACCTGCCAATTCCTACCCACGGGGCACCTGCAGATTCCCCACCACAACGCTAGCATCGTCCTGCAAAGATTTCACCTCTAAAATGGTAAAAGCTTCATCTCCAGGCTGCAAAAGCCTGTAGGCCACCAAGTGTTCAAATGTTCTATTAGATATACATGCTGCTTTTTATTTACAAAGGCTTGGATGTTGAGCCGACCCCACCACAAACAAAACGGGTATTTATTTACAGATATCACTAGCGATTTACGAGAAAATGTAATAAATGGGTCGCACACGAATGTGAAGATGTCTGAGCAGCTGAAGTGCTAGGCGGCTAACTGGGTATTTCAGCTATCTAAGTTAACTTCAGTATTGCATCAAATGCTCTACGAGAGTGACAGATCACTAATGCCAAGTTAGTCATTTTCAGTAACAGTTCTCATGGAATTTTTTCCTTCTAAATAATCAAAACAATTGGTCATTGGACCTTATAAGGAAAAGTGCCATACCGAACGGAATTTCATAAAATACAGCTGGTTTAACTTCACGGTCCCCCCTCCAGCGCATCCGCAGCACCTGAATATTGGGACTGTATTTTATTTTATGATTTAAACAAGAAGACAAGATAATACTATTAAAATAATTACCAGTAGACTAACTTGGTCACATAGTTTCAACTGTTCTTATGACAACGAGAAACATCCAATAACACCACAGCATAGAAATTTTCAAGCTAGTAAATACAAATACTTTATTTTTAACAGCAAAGTCTTAGCCTGTGAGATGCACTGCCAGAAGGCAACATACAGTCAGGCAGACAACACTTATCTCTAACTGGATCATCCAGAATTGTTACACGATTTTAAGAGGGCTTCAGAAAAAATAATAGCAACCCTCTTTTTCCAGGACGGGATCCAAACCAGCAGAGAGTTAAGAGAGGATTTGCTCCTCTGTATCTTATGGTTATACCACCCCCTGAAGCATCTGATAGCTGCTAATATCAAGACAAAACACAGGACTAGACAGAACAGTAGTCAGAATTCCTGTTGTGTCAGATCTAGAGAGGATAACACCTTTGTGAACTCCAAGCAGCAGCCTTCCACCGCTCCAGAGCGTCTCTTGAAACATGCAGTCGAGCTCGCCTCGAGTCTAGCAAAGTATATGTTTTAAGACCTCGGGCACTGGGACACCTGCCAAGTCACAACAAATATGTATACACAATCTAATCTACTTAAATTTTGAGTGGAAACTCTGTGCCCTTTAGATATATCCCTCAAGGCTACGAATAGCTTACTTGTTGGACAGGATGAAGTTTCCCTGTGTAAGTAATAACCGAGCTCGTCTGGCATCTAACCACGCCTCCCGGCTCCTTCCAAAATCAAAGATCGAGGAAGGAGGAGGGATGGGGATGAAGGTGAGGAG
The DNA here is from genome assembly GCF_013377495.2 of Cygnus atratus. Lineage (NCBI taxonomy): Eukaryota > Metazoa > Chordata > Aves > Anseriformes > Anatidae > Cygnus > Cygnus atratus. The sequence continues at coordinate 120,194,745 of NC_066363.1, forward strand.
ATAGATGAGGAGATAGGGGTGAAAGCAGAGTAAAGAAGAGGAAACAGACAAATTATAGGTGGATTAAGAACAACAAGGCTCTCTTAACAGAACAATTATAAGGAAGCAATTGCTTCCCTCCCCTTTATTTGGCAGATGACAAGTTGGTTAAAAAACAAAACAAAACAAAAATGAAACAGGGAATACTGTGAACGGGGGGAGGAGGGGGGAAGGCGGGGGGGGGACTAAAAAGCGAAGTGAAGCAAAGCAGAGGCAAGGCAGCAAGGTTTAACTGCAAGGCAATGCTCACTGTCCAACAGATCTGAACACAGAGAGGATTATTCACAGCCTTGGTATGGTCACCTTTTCTTAGGAAAAAGTGTCCAGAAAGCAAGCCAATGAAATCCTCGGGAGCCTGTGCTGGCTTCTGCAGCTAAAAATAAAATTAACAAGAGAATAGTCAAAAGAGTTTAGTGTACAGATGGATGCAAATGAGCAGGGGCACATCGCACCAGCACAAAGCGGTAGTTAAATAACTGTGGTGCTTTCTAAAATGAGCTAATGCTACTGTTTTTCTTTAGAAGCAGGTGACCATTGTGTTTGAAATTTCATACAGCACTTGTTTTTACGACCTATGAACCCTCTGCTAAGAAAAGCTAAACAACTGGATAAATTTTAAATAAGGGATCTTTGCATTTGGACGCTCCAGGAAAATTTTCACCGGCAGCCTCGTTTCCTACCACTGACCAATCTCTTATAATATAACTATTAATCCTTTAAAAACCTTGGTCTAATTGCACACAACAGTGGACGGGCTTATCTGAAGTAAACCCGGTGCGATACACACTACTTGTTTTAGCAGGATTTATTCTACTCTTAACAGATAACATTACAACTACACATTTCCCAGTGCAACCACCCTGCTTACACAAATCTGAGTAGCAGAGGGCAGGTCAGGGAGATGTGGAGGCTCATGCCCATGCCACCGATGTTTGTAAAGCGCACAAACCCGCAATCTTTAGGAAAAAAAGAAACGCTGCGCTCGTGAACACGAGGCGCGGGTTCATGACAGCGAGCACTGGGTAATCCAGTCTGACAGCACGGCACCCACCCAAGCTTTCTGTCAGCAGCACCACACGAGAAAGTAACACTCAGAGACTTGGCTGTAGAAATTAAGTTTCTTTCCTGCCTCCTATCAGATCACAGAAATCTGCGGGAGTAATGAAAGGTATGCATCCCCTTCTCCTGCAGAGAGAGCTGGAAGCTCGTCTGACTAAACCACGCGTGCTACGTATTATCGACCACACACGAGATGCTTGTTTCGGACCCGTGGTGATGGCAGTAGTCCTCCTCACCCCCAGCTGCTGAAGGGATGGGTACACAGTGGCCAAAGAGAGGACGGGTTGTGTGAAGGAACGGCTAAGAAAAGCAGCTCAATGCCGAAAAAAAAAAAAAAAAAAAAAAGGTAGAAAGGCCTGATGATTTCCGTGTGTCCCTTTCTGAAATCGTCTGTGTCCTTACAGCAGGGAGGTGGTTTTGGAGGGGCCTGTATCCCAAATGGGAGCTGAGAACGTCAGACGTTTGTATTTCAGCCTCATCGTTATATCAGTTGTCACCAAAACGTTGGGGTTTGTACCCAAAAGGCTGTACGTGCACGGATGAGGGCTGCTATTTCACTTCAAGAGCAGGGCTGTGGGAACCTCACTTTTTTTTTTTTTCCCTTTTTATTTTCTAAAAACAAAACAGTGAAGAATCACTCAGCGTGGGTATAGATACGGTACAGATAATTGCTGGCAGTTAACCTCAAGGCCTGATTCCCCATCAGATTTGATATCTGACTTGGCAAGCAGCTTCAGCAGTTACGTTCCCCTCTCTGGAGCGGTCCCAAAAGCCAAGCAGCTATCTCCAGAATTAGGTAACTGCGCCCAACGAGCGCCTTGTTTACCGGGCCAGCCGCAGGCAGAGGACACGGTGCCCAGCCCGTGCCCCAGGCCGGCCAGACACAAGCCACCTCCTGGCTGCGGGCCGGGGCAAGGCAGTGCCAGGCTGGAGGGATGGCACACAGCTCCGAGGAAGGGCTAACAGCCCCGGGAGCGGGAATGGGCACTTCTGTCCAGCATACAGGCCAGGGCACAGGCTGGCAGAGCTTGGTTACCCTGCAGGTAACACCCTGAAGAGCTGGAGAAGAGACGTCTCAGGTGAAGGATCCCACCTCCAGCTGGGTTCCGACAGCTCCACCTATAAGTCACCACGAAACTGCACCTAGGTGTTCCCTATGCCCTCTCCTCACTGACCAGGCCAGGCAGCAGCTCAGCAGCGGAAGTTTTAGCACGCCGCTAAGCTAAAACCCTTTGGGGCTCGGCACCACCCCTCCATCTCACAGGCGTGAGGGCACGGCTCGTGGCGGAGCAGGCCGAGCGCAGCGGGATGGCAGAGCAGCACGGTGCCGCAGCTCAGCGGGGACAACAAGAGGCACTGGACGGCTAAACCCATGTCACCGGGGACACGTGCACTTCCCTGAACGAACCCGGCCCGCCAAACACCCGCAGCAACCTCTAACTACAAGGAGAAGCAACGGCAACTGTTTCAACTGGCTACTCCCACTACAGAGAAAATAAGATAGAGGTTCACAGCCCTCAGTTCACAACCAGAGGCTGCTGCCAGCCTCCGAGAGCAACAGGGGGCCTTCTGGAAGGTGAATCAATGAAACAAATCCAAGTATCTGGTACACAGACGTAGCACCACCTCTGATACTTCAGCACTATCTTCTGATTTAACAGGAAGCAACACTCCCACGTGATGAGACGGGAGAGTCTCAGAACTGCATCAAATCCAGAAAGGCTTTTTTTTTTGGCCTCAGTTCAATATTGAGGAAAGGTGGAAAAAAGTTATCAGGCCATACTATACCTGACGATAGCATGGCCTCCTGCTTGGAGCGTGTTTTGAAAGAAAGAATGAAAACACGATGGTAAAGAGAAAATACAATAAAACGTAACATGATTTTTGAAAGCTGAACAATGTCAAACATCCAACTTTCCTTCAACATGACAAAATACTCGTTATACAAAGGAAGCACAACAGTTGTAGTCTAACTCAGTCGGACAGCTGATATACCACCACCTGAGCAGCGGTTTGCCAAGCCGAGAAGAGAGGGGTTAGTTCCAGGATCGTGAGGCAGGAAAAGCAGCAGATCAAGAGGAGATGACAACAGATTTCTCTCTGAAAAGTGGAAGGATGTTATTTATGGAGTCCTGCCAAGACCAGTTGTCAGTCTTTTTTGATTCAACATTTTCATTTCTATACGTACTTTTTTATGCCTGTATGTGAGCACTACCAAAATTTGTGGAAAATGCAAACTGAGGTACCAGAAGTTTCGTACAGACTGAAACAACCCATAAGAAAAAGTGCGACAAATCTTAAGGACAGCTGTGACAAAAAGGGGATGAAAAGTTGCAACAAAGGAGAACTTAATACACTTAGAGACTAGTGACTTCTGCTGAAAAGTGAGGAATCATTGCTTGGAAGTAGCACAGAAGAATAATGTCTGTGTATGACCATCCTATAAGCAGCTACTAAAAGTCACTAAAGAGAGCTGTTGCAGAACTAAAAAAATAAAATGATTCAAAAAGTATCTGTATTTCCAGTGCAGAAGGGGACATACAGACATTACTATCAAAATCTTGCTAGGAACGCCATGTACAAATCTGGTAATACAGATTTGCAAAAGATTTTTTTGGGTAGCATGACAAAACATCTGACAAAAAAATAAATCACAAAAAGTCTTAATAATTACACCAAAGACAATCAGAAGGGTTGGCATAAAAGATAAATATAAACTTATAAGTAAGTTTAGGCCAGAAACTACAACGGTTCCTAGCCAATAAAACATTGCTTTTCAGTTTACTTGTCAAAAGATGGAGGAAAACATAGCTAGTTTGCAGGTGGACCTACACAGGGTCACAGACAGACAGACGGACGTGGTTCCTGGGACAGCCTGCCACTCGTCCCAGCCAGGACGACTTGGTCCAGTCCCGCATCCCTGAACTCCCAGCACAGCACAATGACGGTCCTCGCGGGTCAGGCCAGGGGCCCAGCACCAGCCAACAGCAGACCACGAGGAAAGGCAAGTGTACAATATTTTGGAGAAGTATCACTGTTTGTGATTCTGTGACTTCCTCAGCTAGGTAAATTTAACAGCTCCCCGAGCACTTCTTTCCCACTATTTTGGCGGTCCCTTTTGGTGCCCACATGAACTTTTTTACTCACAACATCCCATGGCAAGGATTTCCAGCTTCACTTCACATTTTAACAACAACTACTCTCTTTTAGCTTGTTCTGAACCAACCTCCCACTATTTCTCTTAACTTCTTGATAATTTTGCTCCTCCTTTATCTCATCTACGTCATTCATGATTCCTTTATGGTCTGTGATTTGAAACCTCTACTGTGTTCTCCCTTTTGTAGTCTCTTACCAGGATGAAAAGTCCAAGTCTCCTTAGACCTTTCCTGTGTGGAAGCTGTTTCACTACTTTGTTCATATTTACCACCTTTTCCTGTATTTTCTCCATTCTACCGCTACCTCTTGTATGGTATTCAAGACAGAGACACTGTTGGCTTGCTGCCTGTTTTATGGTATATGGTCTTCACATGCTTCTGCTGTGGAACGTCTTGCAGCAGGGTGTTCAGACACTTGAGAGGCTCAAAAGGTCACAGGAAAAAGTTCATGGAAAAAGTCTAATAGGGTTAGTAAATAAAAAAAACGCCACATCTGGCCTTTGACCAGCAAATTACTGGAAACCAGAATACTCTGGGAAAGCTATAGTGACATGCTTGTTCCTGTGCCTGTCACTACATGTTTGGTTTTGCCACTGTCAGATACAAAATGCTGGGCTTTGATAACGCACACCGGTATAATCATTCTTACTAAACAGATTTGATCAGCATTTATCAAGCTGATTAAAAGCAGGATTCTTCATCTCAGGCCTGCCTTAACTGGGCTGGTAAGACCTGAGATAACGGTTCTCCGTCAAGCCCTGATTTGAAAGCAAGACAACTCCTCTGTTAATTCACACAAGAATTGACAGTGCTGTCAGTAGGTGCACGCGCTAGCTCAAATCCAGCATATTTTACTATTGGCAGAATTAGGAGTATCACATTTCACTATGCTGCCAAACACTTGCCATCATAAGACAAACTTCTCTACATAAGACAAACTTCTCTACATAAGACAACAGATGGCTTTGCCAAACTGCCATTGTTTGGGCTGAAGTTTTACAAGTTAGTGTCTGCTTCAGTATTTTGTTTCTTTACTTTTTATTCATTCAAAACAGTACAGACGTTTAAAAAAAATCTAAGGAAAAAAAAAAGTTTGCCTTCATCAAAAAGCTCTGGCGGATTTTTCCTACTTATCCTTTTCCTAGAGTTTTGAACCCCTGTTCTTTGGGATGGAGACTTGAAATCAGACAGAAATAGTGGTCAAGCTGTCATTCCTGTGAATTCTGCCCAAATCTGGCCAGATGGATTACTTTTTTTTCTTGATTACTTTTTCCACAACCCCTTTAGTCATTCAGAAACCAATCTTTTGAGTCAGATAATTGAACGCTGTCCTAGAGAACTCAGAATCTACCGGAGATCTCTGTCATTTAAACTGAACACTATAGAAGAGGTCATTAATTTTCCAGGTCCTTGGCATGGGTCTCCAAGGAGCGATTTGCAGAAATACTTAATGTCTGCAGTTGCATTAGAAGGCAGCGAAAGCTGTGTTCTCAAAAGATTATGAAGACAATAGTTTTGAAAAACTAGGCCCAGTAATCTCAAAACAGGTTCTCCTGAAAAATGCCACAGAAACTTGATTCTTAATAAACAACCCTCAGGAAAACCACAAGAGCCGTTTACTTTATTTTCATGCTGGATTTTACCCTGGCCATGCATTGCAGGCTGTCTTGTTTTGGTATCGAAGTGCCTAGGGTGCAAGTCCCGTGGTGTAGCACCTCTCTCCATCACGAGAGCCAGAAACGATGTACCACCGCGTAGGTACGTCACAAGGGTACGGGCTGGGGCTGCAGGGCAGGGTTTCTCCAAGTATCCAGAGCCTGCGGCAAAACATCAAATGTGCTAGGGAGCATACCAGAACTCTGCATAAATATGTTCCATTGTCAAGATCCATGTATAAGTTTCCAGCCAGCAAACTGGCTTGTGAACTCCCATCTGCGGGATATATACAGCTCTGAGAACGAGCATCCCGCTGGGTACGTGCCTTCAGTGATCCAGGGCCTGAAACGCAGGGCAGCCCCGGAGCGCACATGGCAGTGACTGAGAGGAACGTAATGTGTCTTTGTGTAAACGGGGGACAGAAGGTTTTACTGCTCGGTTTAAAAACAGGAGCGTCACCCACCATAGCTAAAGTGACACACAAAATTAAACAGTGTGCATATATGCAACTGCCAGTACTTTAACTGCTTCCCCCCCGCTTTCCTTTCCACACTTCTCAGCTCAGCTCTGTAAGCCTGACAGGGGAAGGACAGATGCCTGCTGTGTTTTCCTTTTCAGCCTCTAGTACACTGAATCCTAAAAATGGATGCTATTTTTTTTTTTTTTAAGCACGCGAACAAAGCAACACAACTCCTAAAGCCTCCTTTAGTTCTATTTATTCTTACACGGTCATCGGTGCTTAGAAACAAACATTCTTCCTGTCCACCGCTCTCCTGTGAAAGCCCACAGTATCTATAGTTACTGGAGAAGAGTGCTTCAGTTATCTAGGCTCCGCTCCTTCCCATGCTTTACTTTCAAGCTTGTCCCAGAAGGCTTCCTTTCTCAGAGGATACCACAACCACAATTTCGGTCTTTCTAAAGGCAGCGAGTGACATTCTCTCTCATCACTGGGAAGCTCATCGCTTCCTAAAAGAATCAGATACTGCGATCACATCTGAGACCAACGATCTAGAGTCACTTCTGATCGATTTAACAGCTTTCAGCCAACCTGCCAGGTCCCCAGTGGTGCAAGAAAAGTTGAGAGACTGCAACTCTACCCCTAAGAAGTGCTGCTGGGGAGCACAGGCTGAGAACAAAACAACAAAACGAAACGAAACGACAGCTACCAACTTCCCCCAGACCATTTTTTCCTACTTAGTTGTAGGTCTTCCTGTCAAAGGAAAGCATACGGGGTAGGTGGCACACGCCACCACAGTAACACTGCAAAATTCTCACCAGGACAGAAATAGCATCAGGAAGAGCACCTCAACTTCCTTCAGAGTGTCCATGGTTTTCTAACAGCTCTGAAAAGCCAACACCACAACAACTCCCCTCTTAAGAATGGAGTGGCATGAGGGTGCAAGGGGAGAAGGACTGTATCAAGTAAAATGCTTTCCTAGTCCTACCTCTCTTAAGCCATGCTTGTTTACAAATGCAGTCTCACACAAATGAGAGATACTTTCGGCTGATTTTGCTGGGCTGTTACCCCTCGGCCACTTGAAAACCAAATTTTCTGAAGAATATTTTGTATTTTTAGATAGAGGTAGCATAAAAGCATTCCTCCTTATGAGAGGATGCTTCCCCCTGGTTCAACGGGGCAGCAGAAATTTGTGCCTCAGAAATGTGGGGCATAATTCCGAAAGGAGCAAACAAACAAGCCAAAAGTCCAGTTCACGCAAATATCCTCCCAGGACAGCCATTTATACGATTCTTCCAGTGGTGCACAAAGTGCTCTGAACAAACAGAGCACGTTGCGGGAGACAAGGAAGCAGTCCAGCGCAAGCCACGTGCTACGGCAGAGTCCTTCCCCGGTGTGCGAGGTCAGAGCCCAGGGAAATGCTGTTGTACACGACGCAGGACAGCAAAACCCATGGCCTGAAACTCTGCTGGGAGATGGGCATTGCTGGGGGCTCATCGAGGAGGGCAGACAAGAATCCTCCGACGCACACACGTACTGTATCTGATGCATTTCAGAGGACCGATACATATTGCAGGTACATCCTTGGTCACAATCTTTTAGCATTTTATCCATGAGCTCCTCACCATTAGACAAATACCCCTCGGTTTCCTAGTGCTCCTCTGTCACAGAGCACCATCCAACTAAGCAGGGAAGAAATAAGAACACAAACATTTTTCTTTTGCAAAGACTGAGTAATGCGTGACAGAAAAATGATGAAAGCAGAGTAGAAAAGCAATTTGGTACAGAAAAGTACTACATTAAAAATAGCAAGGAAAGATTCAGAAGAGTTTGTATCAAAACAAGTTAAAAAACAACAATTGAAGAATGCCTATAAATCAAAGACTTCAAAATACTAAACAATAAGAGACTTCATTATGAAGAAAAATAAACATAGAGAGACAAAAGGACCAGATCAGTAAGATGTTTTATAGTGCTGTTAAAACAACAGTCCACCTTGAGAAGGTAGTTTTCACAGACAACTCTGAAAAATTTTATGCTCTACAAATCAAAACTGTTGTTGAGGAACAGTTGCACAAGCTTGAGATAAATGTGAAAAATGTGTAACAATATAGGAAACAAGCCACTTCTAGACAGACAAGGAGAGAAAGCAGAAACCCAGAAAACCTGAAGCAGGCAAAGAAACAATCAGTTTGCTCCTTGTGAAGGCAGTGGGATGCAGTGATGATGGCTAGCAACACACACCCTGGTACTCTTTTACTATAAGGAATTCATCAAGGGCTTGACCTCTTGCCTGCCTTGTCGTTTCAAATACAAAAACTCCTCTTTGGTAAATACATTCTCATCTGTAAAACATAATTATGGTCTGAAAGTTGGTGCTAAAAATAACTCTAAGGAGCTTCGCATTCATGTCTTCTTGATTTCTGTATCAATTTACTTGACTGCAACAGTCAAGCGTACGCCCTCTGGTCCTCAAGACTGAAATGAGTTCTTAGGAGGTTCAGTCTTTCCGAGGTGTTTGACAGGGTGACAGTTTTGCATTTACATCTGTAAATAATAGTTTAAACATTTATGTGTGACTGTAAACACATATCTATAAAGGACAAAGCATTCACAAATGTTTAGTAACTTTCTTATGAAAAACAAGCATCTGAGTTTAAGAAAAAAAATTAGATTAGGGAAACTTGAAAAAAAATAAAAAAGAATACATATTCCACTAATCCATACTGGCATGCCAGGAAAACTTAAAGACAATTTGGAACGAACTTCACAAATTCTTACAATTAGGAAATACATGAGGAATAACATCATGAATAAGTCTTCAAATTAGCAAGTGACCAAGAAGTATACACTTTGCCAATTTCAGTTCAAATCAAAATACTTCATGATACAAGCATATTTTTAGTACTTTTACAAATAAATGATTTCTTTGGAATAAGATTCTTCACTCACTAACATTTTCATTTTTTTCCTGCAGTGTCAGAAACAGCCATTTCAAGATGACTTTCACGAATCTGCAAATTTAAAGGGACAATAGATATGCAACCTCACACAAAGTCGGTGCGTCAGAAAAAAAAAAAAAAAAAGGACAAAATTATTTTAAACAGGAATTTTGAAAAAGGCGTTTTTCTTCACTCTAAAGACTGCCTGAAACGACCACGGGGCTAACCTGATGACACATCTATTTACTATATTTTCTTATGCCCGTTATTCAGTTGTTGGCAGTAAGACAACTTTCATTTAGCAATAGCTTGGACCCCTCGTAAGGGAATGTGTACATAGTAGCTCTCTAATCTTGCTGCCCAGCTGCTAAGACAGTCACATGAGTCACTTGCTGCCTTTAGAGCAACACACACCACTTGCTGAATTTAGAGACAGTCTCTGTTTCTGCACTGGCCATACATATAAACGGAGCAATACCTATCCTAATCACACACCAAAACGTCTAGGTGTTGTTTTGTTTGTTTTGTTTATAAATGTGAAAGTGGTGAGCCAAAGAACAGTTTTTACTAATGCAGTTAACAACCCAGCTCCACGAAACGATTCGGGAGCTGTTTTTGCAGCAATCGTTTCCACACAACTTAGGCTAACTCCAGGAATCGGTTCAAAGGTAGGCAACTTCATCTAATTGCTGAGCGAAAATACAGCCGTAGTGGAATGAGGGACTATCTGCCAGGACGATTAAGTATACAGCTGCGGAACAAAACAATTTACAACAATTCCTTCCTTATCAGTTTTTCAAACTGTGGCTGTTTGGAACACCATCTTATTCAGCAGTGTACTTAAAAACACTTTACAAAAAGACTGGCATAGCAACTTCCGCGCAGCACCATGAAAATCCTCATTGAAAACATTAACATCACCAAGATAACCTATACACGCTGCATAGGAAGTATTTTCACATACAAATAGCAGACAGCCTAACAACAAAGCACAGTTAGTTCTTTGGGCTGTCATTGCTTTCTCAGTGTAGGCCCTATAATGTTTCGTTTACCCTGTACCACGTACTACCTTCCTGCCCGTATTCTCCCCGTCTCTCATTCTGGCACTGCTGTTTGCAGGTGGCTGTGTACGAAGTGATCAGCAACGCGAGGCATTAAGCTATGGCTGTATGTGTTCACAGACCACTTGTGTAACAAGCAACCGTACTTCAAATTACAGAGCTGATCTCACCAAACGAGGACTCTTAAATTACATAAGATTACCCACATCTCTGGTGCAAAATACATTGGCCCTACTTGCAAAAGGTGTTTCAGTGTGCCTCAAGAAGCAGCACGTCAAACCCTACCTAACTCTATTAGTTTCAAGCATGGCCAAGTTCGTCTCAAAACGTTCTTTACAGGCATCTTGCCACTAGGAAATCACAGTAGGTAATGTCCCAGCTCACCAGTCAAGCAGCAGCACATTTTCAAGTTAAATACTCTAACCTGACAGATAACATCAAATCGAGCTCCATAACTAGCCAGAACAGAGCATCAAGTAGTAATAACTAAACATTTCTTTCATGTTGTACCATTCTGAATTAGCATTTGCAAAAAGAAAATGAAAATGGTTATTGCTAAGCTGTTTCAGCAAATTTTGCCCTGTAATTCATTTAAGTACAAGCAAATTCCTTGCCTTAATATCTAATAACTAAAAAAATCCCGGTCACTGATGCACACACAGTGGCAGTCAACCTACAGTCAAATTTCAGCCTCACACACGTATCTACTGTTCTTCCGAGTAACATCGAGCAGTTCTGAAGTGAAAAGGTAAGACAGAACTTACTTTTCAGATGTACTTTGTGTGCTTTACAGACCTTTCTGCAAAGTCAGTATTGCTGTCTCCCACCTTTGTGTCTCTCTCTACATAGAGACAGTATAGAATTACAAAAACTGAATGAGGAAAATGCCACTTCAGGAAACAAAGTGTCAGAGGAACATGGAGCAAGAGTAGCAACCGAAACAGGTAATTCCAATAAATTTCCCAGTCTCCAATCCATCTAGCATAAATTCTCATCAGTCTTTAACTTCCATGTAATCAGTAAAGCATTCCTTTCAGCTATTTGGCTATCACAATCTAATATTCTACATTAAAACTAGGAATTGTTAATGCCCCTACACCGAGAAAAGGGGTTTGCATTCACCATTTTTAACCATCGATCTGTCTCAAATAGCCACAATGCTTTAAAACAGGCCAAAGCACACTGACATGTAAAACAATTATTGGAAAAAAATGCTGCAATTTGATAATGCATGCGTTACACATTCTATTAAAGAAGCCTCTCTCCTGAAGAATTTGAGTTTATGAGTGTATTTCTGTGATAACCTGAAACCTCTCAGACTGATCTAGTAAGAGACAGCTGCCTGGTATAAAAACATTCCCTACAGAATGATGTACGATGGCTTAGTGGATTAGCATGTTAAAAGCATAATCTCTTTTGACACAGCTATTTTTGAGCTGTTTAAAAAAAAAATAAAGTATAAAATATTAATTCTGTTTTCCAACAAACATAACTTTTGATCTGCTGAGTCAGAGGTGTTATGCATAATAATCACAGCAGGAGTACAAGGCTATTTGTGTTCGCTTGGAGGAAAAAAGACAAGCACAATTCTGTGCAAATAATAATAATAAAATCACAGAGCAGAATTCAATTAAAAGCAAATATACCAGAGGGAAACAGTAATTCTGACAAAACAAAATACTTTTATTCCTAGGAACACTCCACAGTACTAGAAAGTGAAGTCTAAAGCCACGAAACATTTACATTCAAGTTTTGTAATACACACTCCCAACACTGGACTAAAACGCCAGGTGTTACCAAAGTCAGTACCATATAATTGTGCATCACATTTAATTCTGAACTCTAAGACACAAACCCAGTAAGCTCACTAACCTTAGAAAGCACATCATCATACCCTGCCTGACTGTAGCAGAAGAGCTTTGTACTTGTACAGCTCCCAGAAATAGTCATGGCAGGGTTCTGAGTACCTCTGGCTATGTAGGTGTCTACCCTTTTTACCTCAAAAAAGGTTATGGATGTATACAACTTGTTTCCCATCAAGTTTTGTTATAGAAAACTACATTTCTCTAAATGAACATTATATATTATTTTTATTAATTTACTACTATAATACACATTTCCTTACTGAGGGTTTCAAACTATTGCTAACTGAATCCCAACGTCTAAACGCTATTTCCTTGGTTGAAAAACATCATCAGATTAGTACAGCAGTCATTTTTCTTTGCTTTCAAGACAGTTCAATACTTCTCCAATATTTTTATTGAAAGGATTTTTGTTCTTTTCAAAGCACTCTAACTTCACATGCAGTTACATTTAATTGACCTTTCAAGTCAACAGAGTTGTAAAAATTATCCCAAAGTGTCCAATTTTGATACTGCAAGAAAAAAAAAAAACTGAAAATGTTACTTAGTGAAGGATCTTATTCCAGAGAATTCATTCATCTGTAAAAGCCAGAGTAAAGCAGTTCTCTGTTCATACTGCAGAAAGAGACAGTTCCTTCACTGCAGGTCTGCTCCTCCCAAACTCAGGACATTGCAGTGCCATCATTAGGCAGCGTCCCCTGCTGAGAAGCACATGACTCCACTGTTCTATAATGTACCCTGAATGACCACCAGTTGCTGAATGATGCTAAAAAAAATACTGACTTTAACCTATAAAACCCTGAACAGTTTGATACTTGGCAACCTGAAAGATCACCCCTTTTTGTGAAGGCCATCTGAAACTGTCTCAAATGAATGTTGTAACACAATAGAAATAAAAATTAAAAAGTGGGGAAATATCATTTGCTCCCCAAGAAGCATTTCAGCTTCAGCATAAATCTCTTGCTCTGAGACAGGCTTATACAGACTATGCAGTTACTACTGTACTTCTACAAATGACATAGCTAGAATCTGACAGATGGAAATCTCAGATATTTGGAGATGATGAACTAGAGGCTGAATATCTTGGAGGTAGTAGTGAAGAAGTACTGTCAGCATTCAACTGGATTTTTAGCTTTGCCAGAGAAACCTGGGACATGCGTTTTTATGGACTTTTTGTTCAACTTCATTTGTTTTGATTTATAGCAAAGCACTGCTGAGGAGGCCAAGGAACCATGCAAATAAATGTGGTCAGAATCGGAAGGAAAAAAAAGTCTCCCCCTTCCATCTTCAAGTTTCGTAGTTCAGAATTTGTCACTTAATAACTTTGCCAGCCGCTGTAATGTACTTCCCAAAAAAGCATCAAGAAACAGACTTCTTAAACAACTGAAGAATGCAACAGGTGAAGGAAAAAAATAAGAACAAATTTCTGTCTCCACGGAACCAGTCTAAATATCCACAGCAAGGAGGCAGAATACCTGTTCTTATGTTCAGACTATATATTCTCTCATATATACCCTCAACATAAAATCCTACCGTGAATTTATAAAGTTGTTAAATAATAGATAATCTCCATCCACTAGACCTCTTAACCTCCTACAAAGGCCTAAGTTACAAGAAGTTTGGACATACGCATGTACAGATGGCATTCAGAGCACTGTCAGCATCAGAAATGGCCAATTCTATTTGTATTTGGGGAAGAAGAATTAATGCATCAGTTAAGCCCCATCTTCTCCAAACTACAGGTCTTACTATCTCAATGAAACAAGCATGACTTAAATACTACTACACATAACCCCTACAGAGCACTTGCAACTTGGTAGCAAATTTCTGCCTGCCTTTACACTTTTTTCTTAAGCTATTTACATAAAACCTTTATGATAAAACCACCACCACCAAATATCAAAGTACTGCCTTCATGATGAAGGACAGAAGCTTAGCAGAAAAGGTTATTTTAGCTTCAAGCACAGTTTAACAACTGAAACTATAACAGGAAAAGCCTCCAAGGTTTAGGACGTCCCCAAAGTCTTTGAGGGTTTGCTCAGAGAAAAGAGACTTTCTATGGCTTGATTCCTGATGAAAACATTGCCCACATTTGAAAAAGCATCACTGTACGCAAGTACTTGTTAAAACAAAACCTTTAGGGTCCACCTAAGGAAGGACTGCGGAGTTCATCTCACGATAACAGAACGTATCACGAGTTTCAAGGTTGCAATGGGACCGTGCAAGTGAAACCAGGAATCCATTCTCAGGATCCATATCTAAAGAGACTGAGGGCCAGTGAGTGGTTTAAGTCATCAGAGCCCTTCCGTGACCACACCTCCCTTCTCACTCAAGGCTGGAGGAAAGATCTGGTCTCCCACATTCAGTGCTTTTATGAGGCTAACTACAGAAGAAATAGAAAATAACAACATATTCAACCTCCCCAGAGTGAAGAACCTTTCTGCCCCAATCAAATGGACCAGCGATCAACGCAGTTAAAAGCTCCTTAAATGCACTCTCCTTCCAGTACAAATATTTAAGATTAATGAAGAGTATGAAGTTTGTTCTACATGAGGCACAGATAAAAACAGTACTAGAAACCAAAATTAATACTCAAGATGGACTTAACTTACTTGTTCTCAAATATTCTGAAGTGGCCAAGTTCTCAAAGGTAAAATAACGTTACACTACTGGGGATACCTCTAAAACCAGTATTTTTTTGAGGAAACCAATTCCACAGTTTACCATTTCTGAAAGCATAACCTAGATTTCTGTTTGCCCTCTGTGACTGATGCTAAGAGTGTGTTTGACACTGTTCACCACTTATTTGATCAGTGCTACAAGGCTGCAAAACCTGACATCTCTTCCTCATAGCTTAGTTTAACCTTCATCCGGTCTGGGGCTATTCCCACCACCCAAATACCACTATGACTACATTTTCCATGTTACTCTACACCCTGCTTTTTACACTTGTAGCACCACCAGCACAAGTCAGTTCCCAGCACTCCTCAGGACAATTTCTGCAGTACAAAAATGATCAGTATCAACCCTTAACGGGACACAGATTCAATCTGAGAGAATGAAAGAGATTAAAACAAGTTGAAGAAGTGCTGGGTTTTGAAACCAAAAGGAGAGGAAACACTTGTGTAGGTAAGACAAAACCTCTTAAAAAAATTACAACTGGGAAAACATTACAGTTTACAAGTAATGAGAAATTAAACTAGTTTGATATAAATATTTCATATATACTTTTTAAAGTAATTTCAACACATATTAAAACCAGCCTGAATAATTAGGATAATTAATATATTATGATTCTCAGTAACTTTTTAAGTAACAAATAATGTAACTGTTGTTTAGGAATAGAGCTGATTTCATTGTACTGGTATGCTTATAACCATACTTAAACACCATTTAAAATAGCATGTAGCAACACCATCCTTTGACATATGCAATAATATTTTTATTACTTTTTCTGAAACTGATTAAAATATAGCCATAAGCTATATGTTTGTGCTGGGGTATAATTAGAAGTGGTTTAGTCTAAACACAATCCCAGTATTCAAAAGAATTAAAGAAAACTGTCAAGTCACAGAGCAAAAAAAAAAAAAAAAGTCTGCAGATCCCCACTAACTGGCATCTATTGTGATCAGCTATGTCCAGGCTCTTCCCTAAGCTACGTGGTTGACAGTTTCTTAGTGTCCTAGATGAAACAAATTATGCTCACATTGACCACAATAACTTCCAGAGAACAAAATAAGCTTGAACAATGCCTACGTTCAGCTTTTAAGCAAAGTACAAAACCCCACAAGAATTCTACATTGGTTTTATTTCAGTTGAATCCTCATTCTGCTGAACGTACTTGCGAGGGCAAGAGCACCAGTAACTGATAACAGGTAGTTAACACCATAAATTTACACCTCTGTAGAGTATCATCGTATGAAAACATAAGGATAGCTGTAGGCAATTTCTACTTTTACATATTTATATTGCATCTATACCTCCACGTGATAAATACAGTATTCTTGTTCCGCCTCAAACGTAGGCAGCTGTACTAAATGCACAATTAGTATACATGAGAATTCCACACGTGACAGTAAGAGTTTGAAGAAACTTAACGTTTACAAACTTGTAAATGTTTTATTACTAACTATACAGGCTTGATTGAAATTTAATAGTAAGCTGCCAGAATTTTTCCTTCTGCCTTTTCTTTTTTGTAATAAGATCACTGGTTTCTTTTCAAAAATGTCTCTTTTCAAAAAAAATTCCTATATTACAACTGATTCAAAAGACATGACATTCTTCCTAACCAGCCAGATGTTTCCTTCAAATATGTATATATATATATATATATATATGTAACGGTCGTGATAAATACATATACAACACAATAAACAGTTTTATTAGAAGTGACAAGCACTTGGTACAGTAAAATCTAATTTGCATACACAGGGTTTTTCTCCTGTTCAAACATTTAGTGTAATGAGATCTCATTAATTCAGAATCAGATGACTTGCAGGGCTTTTTAAAGTACTCATGCCCTGGTAAATCTGATACCCTGTAGTATACAAATACATACTCAATAAGTGAAGAGGGAAGATAAGCTTTCTGACTTTTTCCTCACTGTTTGATTACTTGGCAATTCACAGTGAATGTGCACAAGACAAAAACCAACCCTCTACATCTCATTTCATGAGGAATACTTTAGATTTGGCAGTCTCAGAAGTGTAACGTGACCACGACCATAAACAGAAGCTTTCAGGGTGAAAGTCAGCAATACACAGCGCTGGGCTACCAGGTAAATTACCTGTACGATACGAGTAAGGTACAGTCTCTGTGCAAGCTGCACAGCTAAATGGCATGAAATAAAAATATTCTTTACAGAAGCATGGAGGAGATTATTATAAGTTACGTTAACTTTGGTAAAAAACAACTTTGACAAATAATTCCCTTTAAACACTTTCTAATCTGATTTCTAGGGATATTCTCCTCTGAGAGGGGAATTTAACACATTAAGTGCAAAAGAAGCTTATAGCAACAGAGTTTACTGTAACAGACACTTTTTTTCATTTTTCCAAGTTTCATTACATAATTATTTCTTAATTGCATTTGATGGCAATTCCAGATTTTTCTTTCCTGATTCCCACTTGACTTCTCAAAACTGATTTGAGCTGTTTCACTCTGGAGTTTTGAGTTACTGTTCTGTGCATTATAGCCACACTTGTCTACATTGATTTGTTTTATCTGTCTCATTTTTTGGTTTTATACTAGTTCGGTCCTGGATTTTTTAACTTTATTTTTCCATTTTCTTTCCTTTAAACAAATAAAATAAAATTATGCACATCAGGGCACATTCTACTCTCTTCATGCCCTTGCAAGTCTATCAGAACCGTCAGGGTTGGGCATGTGTAAATTTGTCCATCATTTTGGCCATGCATTTGGATGTATCTGACAAGGTACCTACGCTCTGAACAGACAGGGGGATAGAAAAAGAACAGAATTTATTACAAAGAAGTCTATAATATAAATCGATTTATTCCTTCGACATAAGAATAACTGCATCAGCTTTCCCACTCTTAACTGTCAGCTATGTACATATGCTGTCATCTCAAATCACTGCTATGCACTGTGGTTAACTTTAATGCCATGATCCTACAATAACTGTTTACAAGACACGCAGGGTCCATTTAAATACTAACAATTTTTATATATTCTATGAGAAGGCCCCATCATTTATAACTACTTTTAAAAGCATGTAATATCTCGTTAATTTTTTTAAAAATGTAATTCTCTTAATTTCTGCTAATTCAGCCCTATGAGATGAGACAATAACAAGTGACCAGTGATGCTGAAGTAGACAAGAAATACTTTAACAAGCCTGTCTAAATAAAACTCAGCTTGCAGTAATGGTGATCAGCTTTATTCAACATTAGGTTTTCATAACCTGCATACGATTAGAATTTTTCACATTTCATGTTTGGTGGACAACTTTTCACTGAAAATTCATTAGTATTGCAGTCTGCTCAATTTCAGGCAACAGGCCACCATGGTCCTTGAAAAATTAAAAATAAAATATAGGCATCTGCATAAGCGATTCTACTGAGAGCTAATCAATACATTTTACATTCCAGTTATGAGTTTGTACAATTTAAAAAAACAATATAAATTTAATTAAATTCTAGATGTGATTTTTTAATTAGCAAGAAAGATACACAATTCCTTATGATCAAAATGCTCAGAAAAAAATTTTAAAAAAAGTCCCTGATACTTCAGAAACATAAACATTTTACATTTGGTCAATAGAAAACGTTACTGTGCTCTCCTACTCGAATTATTTTTAAATAGTTTTTTAAGGCTACCTAAACATTTGGTAATTGGATAAAGATGCTCAACAGTTCAGTGGATAGATGCTGCACCTTTCTTTCAAAAGCACTGCAAGCTAAATCCTCCCTAGCTGCAGATATTTGGAGTACCTCTCCTTGAAAGCAAGTGCTCTATCACTTCGGTGGAGGTGGCTGCTAACTCCTTTTAACTCTACACTGCCTTTGAGAATGGCCTCAGTGCTGTAACATACTTCACATTTTCCAGAATATTTTCCCTTGGTAAACAGATAAACTTGTTCAAGAACCTCCCCAAAGGTATTTGCCAGCTCACAAAAACTAGTTTTAAATACATAAGAGGTTACAGACACAAAATGTAAAAACTTTGTTTTAGACTCTGAAACAAAACCTCCCTTTTAACAAAACAACCTTAAACAGTTACAAACAGTGGTTTATTTAGTGCATGAGTAGTGCCCTCTTTAACCCATTAATTTTAAAACATATGCACTGCCCTGAAAGGAGGAGACTTAAGGGCACCATTTTGACTGACTTAACTGCAGAGATGGACGACCACTAGAAGTGGCTGCGCTTTGGATGCAGTGGCTTTTTGAATTTAAGAAACTCCTGCAAAGTTTCTTAATTTAAATCTCAAAGTTCTACATTGGAAAAGTCATTTTTCAGGCTTACTAAGTAAAATGTACACACCAAGAAACACACTTGAACTAAGCATTCAAGAATAGTTTAATGCAGGTCAATTTAAATTCCTCTATTTGCTGTACTGTTGTAGAATACTGCAATTAGTAACTTTTAAACATTATTGAATAGGATTGAGAAATACCTAAAAAGGATTTTAATACATTTAGAACTCCCCAGTTCACCTACAAGAACTAGGGTAACTTTACCAACAACAGCCCATAGTATTTGTTTCTTCAGGTGTTTTAATTTTAGAAAATATTGAAATATTTTACTGAATCATGTACAGAACCAAAACAACATATAATAGAGAAGATTATCCTAACTCTTAGAAGTAAGGAAGCTTTGAATGTTACTTCTATTTTTATTAAACACCACATCATCCCTGTAAGAAGAATTCAGTTTTCTTCAAAAAAAGAGTAATTAAGTTTGTAAAAAACAATCCTAAACAACATTTAGCTTCTGCTATTATCATCATCATCTGGATTATACCTTAAAATTAAGCCCATTTAGAAGAGTATCAAGTACTGTGAGAACACCCTTCCCTCCTTCCTCCTCCCTGCGTCCTGAGTGTTGCACTGTGGTTGGACATACTGGATTTACTTTGTAATGCATAGCTGTAAGTCAAGAGAGAGACTCCACAACATGTGTGTCTTTCATATTGTTATGATCAGTGCCTATACCTTTTTTCAGCGCTACTAAATTAATGATTTAGAAGCTCTTAAGCGGGTATAAAGGTTGCAACATATTAAATATTTTGTACTGATTGTCACAGATGCAGTATTTGAAGAGTTCTTACACACTGTTCTCAGCACCATTAACTAGTTTAATAAAGTCAGTTCTGTAAATCTACCCATCTACCTACCTACCCTGGTACACTAAGGAAAAAAAAAAAGAAACCACACAACAGATGATGTACTGTTATTAATCAACTTTCTATAAATTTTAGGATAATGTTCCTTCAGTCAATAAAAAGAAGAGACCAGTGTAAGAAATATTTGGAAAGGAACTTTGAAGTAGGAATCCTCACTAACTATAAAAAAGATCTCCAAACCATGAAAGACAGCTCTGGAAAAATGTTCGAATTCATTTCTTTATACAAACTGATTAATCTTTCTTCCTTAATGAACTTCTTTTCTAGCCTAAGAGTAGCTGATCTGATTTAATTTTCACAACTGTGACTCAGTGGAAAACTTTGAGATTTCTTCCAAAATCTCTAACCACAAGGCTATCCTAGTCAACAACTACTGTACTACAGCTTCTTTGGCCACACTTGCAGAAAAGGTAGAGATCATTTGTGAACAGACACTGTTAAACACAGAGAGCTACCACAACTGATACTCAAATTCCAGAAGTTCAAAAGAAAGCACTTGCTGGAGTAGCCTCCCTGCAAGTTTAGTGCTCCATCTTCCCTCTCTAGAACCCCATACCTGCATTCAGCTTTTTGTCTAGAAGCAAATACCAAAACTGCAAAAACAAAGGGTGTGTAAAGGAAGTACTGAAACTCCTCATAAAGCTATCAGATTGCCAAGTTAAGAGGCGATGTTAATTTTTTAATAGGATATTTTACTGAAAATTAAAATCCATAGGAGGTAATTTGAACAAGCAAAGCATTTCACATCATTACAGTTCAATACTTCCAAGTTAAAAAATCAGCAAAAAACTGTACCAGCCATAACCCATGCTAAAAGCACGCATGCACACACACATGCACATGCATACCATGAAACTAGACCTCAGTTAGGATGATTTTTCTCTTTTTTAAACAAAGCCAGAGGCGATTCTTCCAAGTGATGCTATAATTACACAGGTAAGGTGTACTTGTAAAAAGCCCCTAGTTTGGCCAATTAAAACTTACATTTATTTTCACTATTTTCGAAACCTTTTGGAACTGTTCAGAAGAATTAGGTGTAGAACAAGCTCTCCAACACTTTTCAACAAACTCAGGTGTCCCCAGCAAAACTGCATTTATTTAAAGTAGAAATAATGCACCCCACAACTTTTACAAAATGCCTGTGAAATCGCACTGTACACATAGGTCTCCTCCCAGGGAAGTCATAGCCAGCAGAACAGCACTAGGGTTTAACATAACAACCTGAGACCATTTCATTTCTGCAACACCCTTTCCAAAAAAACGCTCTCCAAAACACAGCATTTTAATTAACACACCAAGAAAACTCCCCTGAAGACTTGCTACGCACAAAAGAATTGCTGCGATCCAAACGAATCTGCACGTTTCCCCCAGTTATCTATGATTAATTTCTCAGACCAGGGCTGATTTGAGACCTTTCCATTAAAAAAAAAAAACAACAACGAACCACCCCTCTGCTAGAGGCAGAGGTACTGCAGAGGTGATGACAACCATAGGAAAAGAGAAGCTGTCTCTTTAAAATGCCCTGATCCCACGTGGAACCAACATCAGCAGCACTTTCGCATTAACTTCAATGTGAGGCAAGATGAGGCATCATTATTTTATATAAATAAAACGAGGAGACTGCAGAATACATTCTTTGTAGGACACAAACAGGTGAACTGGACATGCCAGGGAAATCAGCAGCCACCCGCAGAAGAGGTGCCCTGCCTCTGAGCACTCTGAGCTTTCCCTATGGAGCATTACCTCAACCCCATACTACTCTGAAGAATCCAGTTTAAAGAGAGGAGGGAGCCACCACGAAAACTGGAAATTCAAAGGCAACGAAAATGCACTTTATAAACCGGAAAGGTTTACTCTTTGCCTCACACATCCTAATTAGTCAGGAAAGTGACACTACAAAGGCTTTACATTCCGGTCCGAAAAAAAAAAAAAAAAAAGGAAAAGGGAAAAAAAAAAAAAAGAAAAAGACAGAGGAAAAGAAAGGAGCCCCCATCTCCAAAACTCCCCCAAACACACAAAAAGCATTAAAAAAGGAAGTTATAAAGCAGCATATAGAGCATTTATCTTATCTAGGATCACTGCACATTACCCCAAAGTTATGCACTTTCTGCACTATCATCTCCCCCTACCTCTCTCTCCTGAAAGGGATTTTCACGTTTTCTCATTGTCGGTGGCGAGTTATAAGAGGCTTTTGCCTTCCCAAAGAATTCATCAACAAAAAAAAAATAATAAATATTAACTCCTTGCTCCCTGAAACCTTAAAACGGTCTCGGGAAGGCAGGGGTTTTATTCTGTTCCCTTGAGGAAGAAAAGGGGGAGCAGCCCCGATTTTTAGGTATTTTTTGGCATTTTTTTCTGATTTTTATTTTGTTATATGCCTCAGTTCTCCCTCCATTTTGGTTGTTTATGATACTGACAACAAGCTGTCCCTGCTCTCTCTCTCTCTCTCTCCGGATCTCTCCTGCTTTCAGTTAGCAAACCCCCCTCCCCAATGCAACGCGACTCAGCACTTACTTGGGTTCACACTTTTCTCTAAACACACACCGATGGGGAAGGGGAAGGCTTCTGGGCCACTCGGAGGGGGAGAGCAGGCAAATTCGTTTCTTTATTACGAAAAAAAAAACTTTTGTCCAAAAAACGACGGGGAAGGGGGGTCGAGCGCCCCAAAGTCCCTCCGGATCCCCCCCAAAGCCGCGGCCGCCGGGTCCGGGGGACACCCTCCGGGTAGCCGGGTCCGCGGGGGAAATTTCTGTGCGAAATTCGGCCGGTTTGAGGCGGGGGGCGAATTTATATTAATTTTTTCCCTCATTTTTCGGCACCGCGGGCTCTTAATGTCTTCCGCTCCCTCTTCGCCGCTGTCACTGCCTTCGCGGCACAGGCTCCGGAGAGCCCGGGAGGGGAAGGGGGGCGGCCGCGCAGCTCCTGCCCCTGTCCCCCCCCTGCCCCTGCCCCCTGCCCCGGCCCCGGGGGTCGGCGGCGGGCACCCCGCGCCCTCCTCGCCCGTCCCCCGGGCAGCCCGCCGCCTCGCCCCGCTCCCTCGCCGAGCACCAGAGCGCCGCGGGGAGGGAGGGAGGGGAGGGAGGGGAGGAGTGGAGGAAAAAAGTCCGGAGAGAGGTTTTCGCTGAAAATCATCTCTTTCTCCCGGCCCGGGGAGGAGGCAGGGAAGGAGGGAGGGAGGCAGGGAGGGAAGGAGGGAGGGAGAGAGGGGGGCAGCGCTCGCCTCCCCTGCCCCTGCTCCCCGCTCCGCCGGGGGGGTCCGGCGCGGGCCGCCGGGGGCTGCGGGGGCCGGGGGGCGCGGGATGGAAGGGAGGGATGGGCAGCACCAACTTTTCCTCGCCGCTCGCCGCTCCTCTCTCCTCTCCCCCCCTCCCGCTCCTCCTCCCCCTTCATAATTTAAATAACCCTGATATTTCCCTGCTAAACCCCGGCGCCTGCCCCCCAAACCCGCAGCAGACTCACCGCGGGAGCCTCAGCATCCCCTCTGCGCCCCGTTTCCACCCTTTACAGTGTTCTCCGATTTTTCTGAAATTTTTTCCCCATATTTCGGGCTGGACGCGGCGGGCCTGGAAATTGTTTGCTTTCCCGTCCTTCCAGCAGCCATTGTAGTGTATGCGCTGCGGTGCAGCCCAGCCTGCCGCACACGCCGCGCCCACACCGCCCGCCGCCCACACGCACCGCGGGTTGGACGCCTCCCCCCGTCACTCAGCGCCGCGGCCGCGCCCCGCCGCCGGCGCCTGCGGCCCGCGCCGCCCGCCCCGTTGGTGGAAGGAGGCGCCGCTCAAGGCCGGGGCGGGCCCGCCGCCGCCGCCATTGGCCGCCCGGCCCTGCCGCTCAGCGCCGCCGGGGCGTGGGCGGCGGCGGCGCTGGGCCGGGGGGAGCCGCGAGGCCGGGAGCGGGGTAGGCTGCGCCCGTACTTAAGCGGGCTGCCCGAGCCGCTGACGTCTTTCGAATTGGAGACGGGGCTGCCCCCCTCCCGCCGCGGGCTCCCGCGGAGCGAGGTGAGTGCCGAGCCGCGCTCCTGCGCCGCGTCCTCCCCCTCCTTCCCTGCCCTCCCTTCTCCCCGTGCCGTGCGGCGGCGGCAGGTGGGGCTGAGGGGAGCCCGCGCGCCCGGCCGTTGGGCGCCCGCGGCCGTTGGGCGCCGGCCGTTAGCCGCGCGGGGCGGGGGGGGGGGGGGGGGGGGCGCGCTCCCCCTCAGCGCCTGAGGGGGGACAGGGCGCCGCTGCCCCCCGCACCCGGCCCGCCGACGGGGACGGTGTGGGGCACCCGCTCCTGCCCCCCTCGTCTCGGCCCCGTGCGGCAGCCGGGAGAGCCGGGGGGGGGGGGGGATTCGTACGGGCCGCGCTGCGGGGTTTGGGGTTTAATAAAGCGGTCCGCGTCGCGGCGTGGTCAGCGACCCTGTGTGTACGTGCGTTATTAAAAAAAAAAAAAAAAGCTACCAACTGAACGCGCACACGCACGCACAATAAGTCACTTTTCGGCTGGGGGAGCCCATGGAAAAAAAATATATACCGGTGGTTTATGAACTGAAAAAGCCCCAGGGGGAAAGGAGTGCAAGCAGCAAGCGTATTTCTCCGCCGCAGGGTTTATAACAGCTAATGTGCTAAAGCGTAATTAGGGGCTGCGGCACCAGAGGAACCCCTGGTTGTGGCAGGGCTCGGACCTGTGAGCCGAAAGCAGGCACACGGCTCTGGGTGAAAACTGGGGGGAAGGACTGCTTCCTGCCAACCTGCTAGCTCAGTCAGGCAGCGTTCACGGTGACCGCCTGCCCTTCCTAGCTGATAAAGCTTCAAGCCCTGAAGTACTGGGGAGAGAAGGACTGTCAGACCTTTCTGTAGTTATGTGCTTTTCCAGGCATTATTTGTCTGCTCACAGCTAGGCAGCTTTGTGGGAGCCTGAGCTGCCTGCTCAAGGAGTCTCTGTGTAACGTACAGTGCGCATCGCTTCTCAGTCCGGGGATGTCTGTGGGCTCCGGCAGTGCGATCAAACTGAAAATGTTAACAGCTGTTTGTATAATGAACAATGATGATGGTGTGCCCTGTGATGACTATTATTTCAAGAGGGTAAATCTGAAGTCAGTCTGATACCGTACTCCTTAAGACGTGCCTGCTTTTGTAGTACTTACACTTCTATTACCAATGTAACACAGAGTTATGACTTAGACACATGCAAACATCTAAAAACTTTGTCCGTAGTACTGACTTGGGTGAAGTATCGTGGTGTGCTTCTTTTCTACTCTTCCTCCTCCCTCTCGAAGACTGGGATTTTGCTATTGTTCTGGATGCATGTTTCCATTTTAGTTAGAAGTTCCTGATCAGAATCCTCTTGCACCCACAAAATAGCAAAGAAGCCTAGCCTGTAAACTTAACTTGACCAGTGGATAGTTCTCTAAGGAAAGCAGAAGGTTTTCCTGATGCTGTTTTTTAAAAGGCCTATTTGCAGAGAGTTGTCATGTGGCATGTAGAAAATAATCCGAGCGCCTGGTGAATATAGTTTCACAAGAGGTGTGACATCTAAGGCTTATTTACTTGAAATAGCTTATTCTTAATCAAGGACAAACCTTCATTTAAAATACCCTGTGAGCTACTGAGAGCAGTATTTGACTTTCTGGTAGCTGATACCAAGCAAAACGGGCTTTTTTACTGCAGACCTGCAGTTATCAGTTTCCAGTGTGAACAGTAAGAGGTTTAAGTTCAGACTTAACAGCAGTATCTTTAGGCAAAATAAACCAAGGTCAAGTGAGAATGTTGTTCTAAAGTCTCTTTAAGAAACTGTACTTTAGTTTTCTGCAAAGATTTCTTCTTCGGTCCTGCATTTCCGCTTCCATTGTCTTAAATAGTCATCCGGTCAAGGTTAATTCATATTTTTGGCTAGAACTAGTCTGTTTTGAAGAAAAACCCAAATGACCACATCAGTGCCGGAGGCGATGTATGGGAAGCAGTAAAGGGGTGAGGGTCTGCTACTCTTCTCAATATCCTCATCATGGATAAGTGTAGATTATTGGCATTGAAGTCTCTCAAGCTTACAGTTCTTAGAGCCAGTGTCAAACTAGATGAAAAATGTGATAGAAGCTGTCACGCATGGTATAAGGGGGGGTCTGGTCTCCTTGTGGTGAAACATTTCTGTTTTGTTAAATGTCTGATACAGCAACACAGCGGAAGGCTGGGTGCTTCTGTAGACCTGGGTACAGGTGATGTGATCCAGCTAAGGAGGCGGCACAAATCTGAGAAGGTTTATTAGTGCTTTGTTTGTTATCTCTATTAACTGAAGTATCTAAAGTGCATTGGTTGTGAACAGTTTCTCTGTAGCTGTTTCTCCCAGATGTGGTTGCTTCCTCAACAATTCTTCACCAGCTGAGAAGCTGGTGTAAGTCACCTCAGTGGCTTCGTTTTCTGTAGGAACTTAACCAGGAGTAAGGAGTCCTGATGATGAGCTAAACTTGCCTGAGCTGTCTTGCTGCTAGTGCTTTTAAAACTTTGGAAAAAAAATAAAAATAGAACTGCTCTGTGTGCGTTAAAGTCCTTCATTAGATGCTGAAGTTCAAACCTAGTACTCGGTTACTA
Organism: Cygnus atratus; assembly: GCF_013377495.2. NCBI lineage: Eukaryota > Metazoa > Chordata > Aves > Anseriformes > Anatidae > Cygnus > Cygnus atratus. The sequence goes on from NC_066363.1 coordinate 120,221,402, forward strand.
TTAAAAGCAGATGCTTAACCTGTTTCTTTTCTGTTTCTAGCCAGGGTCCGAGTGCCTATAATGTCCAGGCATGCACAACAGCTTAGAGACCATGACAGAAATCCTTGCATAGCGGTAAGATAATCAAATTGGGATTTCTGTTTCTATGCTTCTAGGTTAAAATGCAAAAATAATTCCTCTAGAGATTTCATTATGGATAACACTTGTGCATTGTCATTTTGCATTACAAGTTCCTTAGAGTCTAAAGATGGGAAAAGTTGAAAATCACGTATTAGAGTATATGTGAAATAGCAACCTGTAATTCCATATGAATGGGAGCAATACAACTGATAGTAACTGCTTTGTTTTTCTGTCCTTAAAATCAGAGCCTGAAATCCTGGTTTGGCAAGCCCAATGTGTGTGTTTTTTTTTTTTTTTTTAAATAGTCCTTCGTGTGTTAGACCACGAATCTTTGTAAACAATTATTTTGTGGAATATATCCTTTCTATTTGAAGAGTATAATGTTTGTTACAATTTCCAAATGAAGTCATTGCTTGGGGATTACTGATTATCTGCTGGGATAGATGTTCCTTTGCTCCCTTTGATGCTATGCTCATCTGAGGAACTGCCTCCTATCTTCATAGATATTCTGGGACTTGTTAGAACATTTAGACACTGATACAGTGACTTCACTCAGCTCTGAAGTTTGTTTTTCCTATTAAAGGAGACAGATGCCTCTAGAAAATGTATGGATGACAACAACTATAAAAAGGATATGTGTACTGATTATTTTTTGAAGTACAAAAACTGCAGAAAATTCTGGGTAAGCAGGTTTTCGTAAGCATCACGGATTTTGTAAGTTTTATTCCACATCTTGCTTTAAGTGCATTTCTTGTGATACAGTGCTTTCTGAACTCTTTGGACTTAGCTAGTGCTGACTACTGCTGCTGTTCTTACAGGGACTTACAGATGTTGGTAGAATTCCTAGGTAGTCTCAGTATGTGTTGCTGGACGACTTAAGGAGATGCACATCAAAATGGAAAACAAAGTGAACTAAAGTTTACCCTCTTAAATTGTGAGTCAGTGTTCTTGTGGTATGTTTCTCTCTAAATTAGTCAGATATTTCTGGCAATAAGTTCTGTTTTGCAATGTGTGTAAGGCTTGTGTTCTGAGATGTAAGACAAGTTCATCTATTTTTTTCTGTTCTTACGGGTCATATTCACTTTAACCTAAGATAAAGCTCAGGAAGAGTTTATTTGGTGGTTATTTCTTATTTCTTTCTGTATTGTGGCAGGAAAGTATCATTAGGAACTGTGTGCAGTTAAACTGTTCTCTATTGTCATTCCTCATGCTATTGTAATAGTCTTTTAGCTGATGACTTTAAGTACTTGTGTAAGCCACCAAAAGCCTGTTTACAGACAATTGCACGTTAGTCTGGTGTAGTGTCATGGGAATACTGTAATCTGAAGCAGCAAGGTGAACTATCAGGTAGCTTCAGTTAAATACTAGTACATCTACTAGTCAGCTAATCAGATCTAGAATATCTGGCTCCTCAAATATAAAGAGCACTTGTGTTGAAGAATCTCATTCAGTAAGAGCTCAGAGGCAGAGACTTCTGAGAAATGTGTTCTCATGCTTGCTTTCTTCTATTTTCAGCATGACATAATGATGCAGAGGAAGAGAAACGGTGTGAAACCAGAGATGCCCTCAGCAGAAGAGAGAAGGAAAATCTTGGAATCGATAGAGAAGCCGTACTGACTACAAACTTGCACTGTTTTACTGTTCTCACTGTACATATGGAGACCGGTCAGCAGCGAGTTGGCCTGTTATAAAGCAGACTTCACTGTTGCCATATCTTGGATTAAAATCAGCTCCTAAATTTTGAAATGCGTGAGCTTTCTGGCATAGGACTGGTTCTGTGTTCATACTATTATTCCTCATGGGATCTTGGCCTCTCACTGGAAGACATGGGTACCAACACAATTTGTCTAGGCACCTCGGAAGCAGAAACTAACTTGTTGTGAAATGCTAAATATTAAACCAGTGGGACTCCCAAAAAGTCTGTTTGAAGGGAGGAGGGTGGGAGGGGGAAGGTACAACGTAGTTCCAAGGGTGGGGGTGGCCTAGAAAGGTTACTATGAGCAACATCTCTTGTATCCAGCTGTTCTGATTAACGTTCTGAATTTATCATGTGTGGCACCATCACTGTTTCTCACACGAGTTGTATTCCACGTCCCTAGTTTAAATACGACTGTCCATCAACTAAAATCCCAAATCCAACAAGCTGTCATTAGGCTTGCAACTGCACTCCTCAGTGAAATTGGAAGGTTGCTATACATCAGCTGTGCAAGCTTCGCTTGCTACAAGGTTAGAGAAGTTGGTGAAGATGGACGTGAACTCTCAGGTCTGAACTGAGTAGTGCCTTCTACTGATAGTAAACAGATACTGGGGGGGCTGTGTTAGGGGTGGGACTTGTAGGCATGTAAACATGCACTTGGAGTGACATAGCAGGTTTAACTATAGTACATCTAAGACTCTGGACAGCTGAAGCTCTGCGTTTGGAAATGCTTACTCATACGAGACTACAAAGCTCAGTCTCCTCAGGCACTCTAGTCTTAAGACTGATTCCTTATCTACACTGGATAGCTCGGTTGCTGCCTGAGAACAGTTGTTTTCTCTACCTTGAGTACTTCTTGGTGTCCTGGCTTAAAAAAATCACACCCTGTGGTAAAACAGGAAAAAAGCCACTGTCATGAGCTCAAGTTCCATGTGAAAACCTTTACAACTTGCTGCGATTAAGTTGGCAGAACTCTGGCTGACCTCCTGGAGGATGGTGTAAAAGTGTTGTCTCTATTTAGACTGTTTTGGAAAGACTTCATGGCTTCCTGTTTCTCCTTCTGTCTGGCTTGTCTCATCTCTTTCCACTGGAGGCCTATTTCTATGCTTAGTGGGATTTTATGCTGTTTTCACCTTCCCTCTTGTCATTTGACCTGACTAGTAACGAACAGAGATCTGCTTTTCCTCTTTTTCTTTCTGGCTGCTCTCCTTTTACACCTGAGTGTTGAAGTGGATCGATCGTGCCATTTCTGTTACTGGAAAGTGTGTGTAACTCTATGCCTTCTGAGTGCACAGTGCTCTGAGCATAGCTGTCCAGCCTCCAAACCATGTCACAAGTTTTCTAGTGAGTTCCTGGCAAGGGAAATAGACCTTCTTCAATAAAGATCATGAGATTCTTTATTTTGAAATGTTTTCTCTCTACTTAACATTTAAACTTTGTTGTCGTTGTTCGTTGTGGTTTTTGTTTGGAGCGGAGGAGAAACTTTCAGAGCAGACCCAAAGGCTCTACCTTGCCCACCACTTCTAAATTTGTTCAATATCCTCTTATTTACCAGGTTTTTCTTCTGAATTGGCACCGATTCTTCCTTTTACTGGTTTGAGCATTTTGGCCTATGTTCCGGTTCCAGCTTTTTTCTAGTAGCTCCATTCTTTCGCTGCCCTAATGTAGTCCTGCAACGGCTTTCTAGTACAGATTTACTTCGTGAGGATCCTGTGCTCTCCTGAAAGGAGGATCTCTTGGTTTCATTAGTCGAGCTTAACAGTGGTACTTCCTCACTGGCCATGCCTCTCGTTAACCTTCCTGTTCATCTGCGGTTTTGGAGGAGCTGGCTGTCCACTTTTCCTTAGGGTTGTGTCTCTCTAGACTCTTCTGGCATTGCTGCTGTGCTCATCTAAGGGCACTTTCTCTCCCACTTGGCACAGGCTCGTCATTTGGCACCTCAGCTGCATCTTTGGGCATGGTCTCTTTGCTCCTATGGCTTTAGTTGCTATTCTAGTGCTTGCTGTTTTCCTGTTGCTGCACTCAAGTTTGGAGATTATGCTTAAATCTACTGTATGCTTTAATTCTTTGCAACAAAACAGCATTTCCTCTTTGGGATTATGCTTTTTTCGGCTGATGCTTTTCTGCATGAGCTCAAGTCTCTTGAAACCATCTCGTTTATTCTAGGTTTTTCCTTTCAGATTTTTGACTGTAGAAATGCCTCTTCTAGGTTGTGCATTTACTTTTTTTTTTTCCTGCTAATATTTGCTTGGAGAGTTTCCACTGTTTGTTTTCCCTTGGAAGATGATTGACTTACAAAGCTGTGCAGGGTGTCTGTTATACTGTGTCTTTACAAAGAACTAGGACTGGACTTCAGAAAGCCAGAAGAGGAGATGCATTCCCTGCATTCACATTCCCAGTATTTCACAATGTAGAACTGGGATTGTAGGACAGGCTAAGGCATATGTAATACAAGGACAGTTTTCTAACATTAGACCGTCTGATCATCCATGGACACGCATGGTAAGCTCCTGGGAGTTAGGGCAAACCTGATTTTAATGAAGATCTGAGGGCAGTGTAAACAGTGACCTTGTGCGTTTCATTCAGGTAATCAGTCGTGTTTTTCTTCCATTCACTGGAGGTTGCTGCTCCTACTTCTGAAGCTGAAGGACGATAAATTAATAGCCAAAACATAGGCTCTTATGTATGAAATGGTAGATTTGTTTTCATTATTTTTTTGTCGTGTGTTTAACTGTCTTTGGTTGTGAGCCAAAGATAGCAGTCTTTTCCTCATATCTGGGTTTATATTCCTCGCTTCACTGAGACACTGAGGTGAGCTGTAGACTGCCAGTCTTACTGGGCAGAAATAAACTGGGCTGGGCTCTTCGTCTCACTAAAGCGAACACGTTCCTGTGCACTAACCTGGGAACACATCGTGAAGGACCAACGTGGTTCCCTCAGAAGAAGGGGAAATACCTCCTGTGGGTTTTGTTTAGCAGCGTTAATTCTTAATTTTGTTTGTAGTACAAGGGCCAAATCTGGACAGTGGTGGTAGGATGTTTCATTTTTTGTTTGACAGCTGGATGGTGCTGTTGCACAACTGAGACTATCTGAAAACAAAATCACTACACCTACTACTGGCTCTTTCTAGCTTTTTTAGCCTCTTCCCACGGAGATAAAAATTTACGCAGGAGAAAGGGAGCCTTGGTGTTGTCTCTACAGTATAAACAGAAGGGAGGCTGGAGTCTCAGCTGCTGGAGAACAGGGTTTATGTGCAGCCTGAGAAGTCTTGGAGTACGGTCCTCAAAAGAGTATTTTTTTTCCATTGTGGCCATTTGATCTGAGCTGAGCACTGAGCCAGCAGCAGCTGCAGGCTCTCTGCCAGGCCCAGGTAAACATCCAGACTCGCATCTGTGTGTTTTACCAGCTTGTATTTCCCATTATTCCTCAGCACAAGACTCACACGTTTGGCTCCAGAGCTTTCTGCTGCCATGGTTGGTATGAGTTTGTGCTCCTGGAGGTGTTCATCATCTATCTCCAGTCCTGAAAACCAATTTGGATTTAAAAGGTGAAGCTTTGCAAGGCATGGGGTCACATGTGCTGCAGCTGTGAGCCTGGTTTGTGGTCTTCCCTAAACAAAACTGGGCCCCTTCACTCTTGTGTGTGACCAAGGGCATGCATATCTAGGGAGGCTTTGCTCAAACTTGTGTAGAACAGATTGTATGAATTTGGTGTGCAATATTACTCTGCTTTAATGACTTTCTAGGCAGCCCTTAACTTGCACTAAATGTATTTGCGTCTTTTAAGGCAGTCTTCCAAAGGAGCTATGAAAAAAAGCAATCATAGTAAGAGAAAAGCTTGCAAAAACTGTATAATATTGGCTGGTTATTTATTCTCTTTCAAGAACTTGAGGCAACTGGAGTAATTCTGTGAGTGTGAAAGGTAATAGAGCAAAGCACGCAGACTTTTTTAAAAATTTTTGTTGCAGCCTATTTGATAGAAAAATGCGAAAGGGATATACTACATTTATACCTACTTAATGTGGTGGGGTATCAAAATAAAGCTTTAGTAGGTTTATATACATGGCATTGTGTACTTAACTAAGGCTTATCAGATTTTGATTAAATAGAATCCTGAAAGAGGGAGAAATTATCTTGATCCTTTCTATCTCCAAAGCCTTTTCTCACTGACTGCAGTTCACAGTGATCCTTAAGTCACGCTGACTTCCATTGCAACACTCAAGCCACTAAACTGAATGCAGCTGCCTTATAATGCCTGTACACCTTGCCTGTCTCCCCTTCAGCATCCCCTTCACTAATTTCAACCTCTTGCCTTGCACTAATGCCACGTTCTGCCCCGTGAACTCTATTCTCCTATTACACTAGTTTTGTGGATTTTTTTCCCCAGGTACAATGCTATTTCATCTCATGATTTCTCTATTACTTTCTTCCTTTTTATCAATAACTTTCCTTCCTCACTTGTCCCATAACTTCATGATCACTATCCACGTACAAGGTGCACAGTTTGTTGCGGAGGTTTCGTTCTGCAGCTTTATCTTCCCTAATTGTCTTTTGCCCAGTCTTCTGTCACAAGCTAATTTCTGCTAGCTCTGGCTGGGATATCTTCCTTGCTTATCTGTTATACAACTTCTTTTCTTAGCATCACGTTTTCTTAGTATACAACTTTTTTTTTTTTTTTCTAAGCATTTCTTACAACATTAACTTTTACTTCAGCCCCAAAATGCACTTCTATAGCTCACTCCTGGTGATTAAAAAGAACAGGTTACTCCAGCTTATATATGGGAATGTCTACACCTATATACGTATCTATATAAAATGTTAATTAGGTCACTAGTGAAAGCATCTCAATATTTCTTAGAAGTTCTGGTAGCCCTTTCTCAAAAGAAAAAAAAAATAAAAAAAGCTTTTGAGTCTTATTTGTATTGTATGGTGGTGCCTTGTGTTTAGTGCAGGCTGTCGGTTCCTTCAGCAGCATCCTGCTGTTCCGTGTTAGTCTGAGCAATGCTCTACGCAGCCGTGGCACTGTAGGAGCAGTAAAAATAATACCAGAGTTTGTTAGACTGAGAGCTACAACCGATTTTCATATCTCTGCAATCCTGAAGTAGTATGGCAATGGACTGATTATTATTAATTGTTCCTTCCCTGGATAATCTCTTCTAAGGAGACACGAGGGCTATTTAATAATAGAACATCCTGAACTGGAGGGGACCTACGAGGATCGTTGAGTCCAAACACTTTCTACTGATGTTGTCTGTGGGAGTAATCACTAATGTATTATATGTTATTTAACAAAATCAGACAAGTTGGAGAGGCGTGGCTCTTCCGGAAGGAGGAGAGAGGTTTCTTTTGGTGGTGTTTTTTAAAGCTAATAAAATCTTCATTGCCACTGAAGCTACTTTTAAACAGTATTTTTAACAGTACTTTTATACACCTACTCTTAAAATTAGTTTTTAGAATTGCTTTTTTTAAATTTAGCTATATGTTTTTTTCCCTTTTACTGAGGTAATTGAAAGATTTGCATGTCTAGGTCCTTTATTAACTCCAAAATAATATTTGGATTCACAGTCTGCCTATTTCAAGGACTAAGTATTCAATGTGAGCAGATTCTGTCTGAATCTCCACTCCTAATCTATTCAACTCTATCTGCAGTTATTCCACAACCCGTTACTGTTTCATACTGTTGTGTTTTTTTTTTAAACTTGAAGATGGCTGGTGAATTAGATTTTGTACTGTTCTCCCAATCATTGCTCTTTCTTTAAAAGCCCTGGTACCCTTGAGCTGCTGCTTTACTGTTTTTTACTTCAATAAACAGATGCGCTCTGCAAACATTTCCTGATAGTTCAGTGCCTTGGCAGAACTCAGACTTGAAACTGAAATGAAAATCTGTAATTGCTCAATCTCTGCTATTTTTCTAACAAATAGTGTTCAGTTTCAGTTTCAAAAAGCATCTTACCTCCTCTTATTTCATATTTCCTCTGGTTACATCAGTGGATACGAGCTATGGTCCGCCTTTTGAAGCTGCTAAATAACAAATGCTTTCTGTTAACGCCAAATTCGTATTTTACCTGGAAAATGTTTTTACCCTTTTACAGTAAACAGTACCATGAACACCTCCTCCTGTTTTAGCTTTTTCTCTGACCTACGCTTCTCATTCCCTTTCAGTGAAGATGTCTTGTTTCTAACATCCTTATTGGCACTGAAACGTATGCATCTTTGACTATCTGTTTATCTCAATGTTTTTGATTTACACCTTCTCCCATATACTTTGTATGTTTTTTTTCTCAAAGGTTTTTAAATTCAGCCTTTGCTTTTGGAAAGATGCAGTTAAATTCTTGGCTTTTTTTTTTTCTTGTTGTTGTTACTTTGTTTTAACACTTCATGTGACACTTTCCTGGCACAATACCCACCCTGAGTGCCAGGGAATATTAATGTCATCCATTGTCCTGTAAAATAAGAGTGATGGCCCTCATACATTGCAAAACACCATTTCATGCATGCTATGGATCAGTAATTTGAAATAAAGTAACCAAGCAATAACAACAGCAAAAAGCAACCCTTTTTATAAATTTATTACTACTGGAAGGGATGAAAATGAAACCTTTCTTTAACTGGTTTTCCATCAAAGCAATTGCATATGAATATTGGGTGATGTTAATAATACTACTACTAATAAAGTACACCAAACTTTGCAGTTAGGGAATTCTGTGGGTCAGTTATCAGATTTTTGTTGTACATGCATACAACAAAATTGAATTAGGGTCTATCAAATATGAGTATTGCCTGTGTAGATAACACTATACCTTGTTATATCAGTGGGTTAAAAATTGTAAGCAGTAAAGATACTTACACTTTAAAATTATTCCAAAATAGAAAGCGATTGCAAAATAAATAAGAAAATGTACAATGACAGGCAAAAAAGCTTATGCTCAAGATAGAAAAAGTACTACTAAATATACTAAAAGCAGTTCACACTTGTAAGACAAAATTAGACTAATAGTAGAAATAGGGCATGTCAGCTCAAGCTTGAGAACAGTTATAAGCCAGTGAAGAATTTAAGCATTTTTCTTTGATGATAAAAGATTGCAACTGTTTGTCAAAATAGATTTTGCATTATTTTCACAAAAAAATAGCCTGCTGGCAATAGTGTTTATTATGACACGTGGATCTCAAAAATTTGTCTTGCCTTTAAATGTGTGGACCCCTAAGCAGTCCTTGGCGTTGGAGTTGCACATAACTGATGAAGTGGTCGGGGACAAGGTTGCATACAGGAATTAGGGTGACAGGAGTCATGCTTGTGGTGTTTTCTCCTGAATTTTGTTATCGAGTGGAATTGAATGAAGTTACTGCACTGAAATATCCTAGTAATATTCAGTGCTTGCTTCAATGCATAGGTAACAAGGAGGGGATAAAGGGATAGACCCTAAGGTAGGGCGTGCACTATGAATTTGTCATATCCTGCAGTGTCAGTCTTCAGTACTTTGGCTCTAAATTTCCTATTGGCTGGAGGATTCAAACAGACTTTACTGATGGCCTAAGAAATGCTGTGTTTTAGTATTCCACTTGACAAGTTCAGCAATTCCTTAAATAAAAGATGACAATTTAAGATTCTGGGCTAGTCCAATTCTAAATGGAAGAACTGCTTTGGCTCTTAAATTCAAAACATGGATCCTTAGGGGCCTGTTTGCTCGTCAGCTGTCTCTGTAGATGGTGAGAACCTGTGGGTGCCAAACGTGTTAGTATCAGAAGTCCCCGGTGCTTCGCGTTATGCTGTGCGCTTTGGTGCTGCTGGGCTGGGAGCTGGTCTCAGCTCAGCACTGCTGGGACTGATGGAGCAAGTGTTTTGTTCTGCTCATCCTGGGGAGCGCTTGTGAAGTCCGCTCAAGTGGGGATGAGGGGAAAGACATTTATTTTTCTGCAGGGTGTTTTGTGATACTCATGTTTTTAGTGATGCCTTCAGTAACTGCCTCTCCAAGTCTCGTGTTGCTGCCCTCCATCTGGTCCCTCGTTGTCATCCCCACCACGAGCACTGGTACAGGGTTCTAGCCTGGGAAACGTTGGCAGCCACAAAGCGGCACAGGAAAAATGGGGAGAAAGGGAGGACCATTGCTTTTCAGCATTTTTTTTTTCAATAGCTGGGCACTTCACCATGCAGCTGCAGCATCACTTGTGCCCCTGGGCTAGAAGGGACAATACAAGGTGTCCAAGTGAGCAGCAAAAGACGGAGCAAATGCTGAGGCCACTGCTACTACCCCAGGTCAAGCAAGGCGTTTTGTGCTCGCTAAAGGAGGGCTTCGGTATCTGTACCCATGAGTACACAAAGGCTGTGCTTCTGGAGGTGGCAGGCAGCTAAAACCAGATAAAACCTAGAAGGAGCAAAGAGCTCCCACTCTCTCCAGCTGGGCATTTTAAATAGTCTTCTTGACAGTGTGCCGGTCTTTTTAGCCCTGGACGTGATCACATTGCAATTAAATGCTGGAAACCTACATACGTGAGGAGCAGAAAAGCACTGGAAAGGCTTAGTGGTAGGTTTCACCTACCCACGTGTTAAAAGCAATTTTCAGGTTTCTGCCCTTTAAATTTTAATGTTCAAAACCCCAAGAATCAATTATGTTAACAAATACTTGAACACCTCAGCTCTTTTAGGGTTGCTGAGGGACAAGAAGAGTTCACGACGTGCTTTGGTTTTCTGTGGCGTAGAGAAATTGCCAGCCAGGGGTTGGCAGAGATCACCACTATCTCTCTTAGTCTCCTCCAGTTCGCAGCCGCAGGGGATTGTGCTCCCAAAAAAGCTGCTGTAAAGCCGCCTGCGGACATGTACAAAGAGCCAGACGGTCCTTGTGGTGGGGAAAACCAATTGTCAATGTGACCCAAATGGGTACAGATCTGCCCAGTTTTGTGCTGGTCCAGAAATGCAAGTTTCTGAGTGTGCTGGTGAGGTTGCAACGATCTGGCGTGTGTAAGACACTGACTTGTTGATGAAGTTGTCTCTGAAGTCACAGAATCTGATGATTTAAAATGTTAATGGCTTCACCTATGTCTTGGTTTGCGGTCTTTGATTAGGTAAAGAATTGCTGTTGACTTGTGAATGACATTTTGTGCGTGTTTTTCCTCTCGTTTATCTCCAGGTCCGTATTCACACTGCTAGATTCTGTGCAAACCCAAGAGAAATCGAATTCCCCATTCAGTAGGGGATTAATACTTCTCCTGAGATGTTTCTGACGCAGGAGGCTTGCAGATGTTCTTATACAAGCCTTTAAAAGGACATTCAACATGTGGCATTGCAAGAACAGATTCAGCAAACTTTAGGTAAGCAAATTGGCTTAATTTAATGAGCCACTTTTCATCAAACTAGATGGGGCCAGATCAAGTGCTTTGCCAAGAAACTTACTTTTATTGGTGCAGTATACTTCGGTACTTATTAAACCATCAGTTTTATGCAGTATTTTTGATGGAGAAAGAGCGGAGCTGTTGGAGTGGGGAGATTTCCCACCAAAAGAGGGCGTGATGGGGATGGCTCAGCTGAGCACAGCAGGGCTTATTGTGAGCTGGTAATTCAGGTTTTCAAAGCAGAAACTGATACAGTGCTCCACAACCAGTCCGTGGAGCTCCAAAATCGTCATCTGAAACTAAGCCCAAAGCAACGTGAGCTATTTCACGTGCCCGCCTCACTGCTTTCTGTTTCAGCACGGATAAATCTTAATCCTAAAACAGGCTGGAATAGGAAATTGTCACAAAACCAGAAAGCATCCTTGCACTTCTCTTCCCACAGTAACTTCTGGAGGTTTCTAACAGGGCAAACCATTCACCGTGTTAAATTCACGTGCATAAACCCTTTTGTGGGTAGTGAATATTTTGGCATACTCGGAGTTGCTCTCCTGAAATCTGTGTGGAATAGGGGCTTTTGACATTTCTGGCCAGAAAGTCAGTTCTCTGCATCCTGAAAGACTGAGCTTAGTGATATGGTTTAGTGGAGGACTTGTTAGTGTTAGGTCAGAGGTTGGACTCGGTGATCTTGGAGGTCTCTTCCAACCTAGATGATTCTGTGATTCTGTGAGAACCACAAACGTTAGTCATTTCTCTTAATTAAAAGTGTGAGTACTCCAGCGAGAGATGCTTGCACCATCAGAAAGAATTTTTTTTCTTTTCCTCCTAGAAACTGCCTCCCCGTCTCTCTTTCTCTATTGGGGGATGTGTGTGGGCTTCAGTCTGCTCTGTCTTCTCAGTGGGTCTTTGGAGGAGACCTTACTGACCACCTGCTTTGGATTTAGTCTGAAACAGCCTGTCAGGCAGCTTGCAGATAACATTGATTCCCACAGTATTTAACCAAATGACCTTAAAATGCCTAAATAAAGTGTGTGTCTGTCCTCTGCACCTCAAGCCCCTGAAGAACAGCATAAAGATCAGGATTTTTTGAGAGATCAGAAGACTTTTTTTAATATTTCTCTTGCTTATGTTACAGCAATTGAGTAATTTGTCCTGCTGTCTCTGGGCATACAGCACTCCTGGAGCATAAAACACAGTTTACTAGACTATTTCATACCCTATTATGAAGGCAGGTCCCTTACAATTGCTTTTCTTTGGTAAGATATCCACAAGCCCTTTGTTTCACTGCCTGATTCCATTTCAATACATCACTTGTACCTTCATCACCCACCATATGCTGACTACTCTATTTTCTTAGGTAGGGTAATAAGTCTTCCCTGAATGTGTGAAATAATCAGGTGAACCATTATTAGATGTCACTACTTCAGCCACTGGAATAAAAGCTTTTTTAGCAAAGTGAAATAGAAATTAATTTTACTTTGAAATATTAGCATTTGTTTGTGAGGGCATCTGTTTGCCAAGTTATTTTATATTTCTTCCTATACATGTTCCTTAGACTGTACCATTGTTTCCTGGTTTCTGAAGCTGAAAGAACATTGTTTTTATCAGTCGCATGGTTTTTGTTAAAAGGGAACCTTGATTTGTTCCTCTTAGAATTAGAAGCATATTTTGATACTATTTGATTATTTTTTATGTTAAGCAACCCAGAAAAGAGAAATGTCTAAAAGAAATTTCTTAAAAGGTTCTGGACATTTCCAAATAAATATAACAACACTAACTAGTTGTCTTTAAATTATCTCATTGTGTTTTATTTTCTCTTCTATTTCTTTTACTGCATTACCCCCTAATATATCCCAATAAAGGCATTTCAATCACCATAATCATAAAGCACTCAATTTATTAAAGCACATCCATATTCATACAATCTATCCTAAAGAACAGCCAGCAGCTTACATTCCCGTGAAGCATCTTTACTTTCACTGACGGATCAGAGGGAAGCTGTTAGCAGTCAGTGAGGACTGAGCTGCAGTGCTGAGTCCTGCTGGGTGGTGGGAGAAGGAGCTTAATTTGTGTGAGGTGGACAAGAAACACTTTGACTATCAATACTGGGAACATGAAAGAAAATGTGTTGCTTGGTTATTCTTCTTCCAAATGAACCTCAGAATGTCCCAAGACATGATGATAGCAGCCTTTTGAAATGTTGTCTCTTTGCTAAACAGAAGGAAAGCTGTTTGAGAGCGATGCAAATGTGACAACCTGCTTATTAGCAGGTGTGTCACTTGCTCCTAACAAGTTACCTGGGTGTAGAGCAAACAGCATCCCTAATGGTCAGCTTCACCTACAGACATTAAAAGAAAGCATCCAATTAACTCTCACCCAGCAGAGTTAAGGTACATTTTATTTCAGCAAAGATGCCAATAGAAAACCAAAGTAATGCTTTCTATTCCCAAGAAGCCAGACTGGGAAGTCTCTGGTACTCTCCTTCCTCAGGAACTCCAAAGACCTAGTCCTCAAGAGAAAAAAAAAAAAATGTCAGCCAAGATTTTATTAACTTAGAGGAGAAAAACAACTTCCAAATTCCTCAACACAGACCATGTTTTACCAGCTGTGCTGAAAAAATGATCTGGGGAATGCCGGTTAGTGGCACTGCTGAAGAGGCCATCTCACCCTACAATGAAGACAGGTAATTTCCCAGGTAAACCTATCCTAAGTAATTTTTTACTTCATTTTTCAAACTTCTAAGCTGTCTTCGTACTTCATGTGCAGGTTTTCTCTCTGTTGTGGCAATCACATTTTAGTTCTCAAAACCAGAGGCATATTTTCCCCTCTTCTTTGAGACCTGTTTAAACTATTTGGATGTTATTAAGCTAAGTATCATTTATAAGGATAATTCAAGCAACAGGAGACAGAATGGAAAAATAGAATAGTTGAGAGTATTTGCAGACTTTAAGAAATATATCTTGCTTTAGCATTTAATAATAAAATTACGTTTTTATCTTTAAAAAAATCCCCTGGAAGAGGATTTTTATTGCCAATATAAAAAGATCTAGGCCATAGCTACTTCACTTTCTTGAATAACAATTAGAAGTCCACACACACCTGTAGCATAAAAGCTCCCAGGTTAGCAAGTGAGAAGATCTGGCACCTTGATTATGGCTGATGTTTGTGGGCAGGGAACACTGCAGTCTGTGCACTGTTCTTTGTAGACCTGTGGCATCCCCAGTGAGGCCAAGGACTCTTGTATTTGTAGACCCAAGGCTACGAGTTTCAGACAAGGTTTTCAGAATGGAAAGCTGTGATTTCAGGCATTTTCTTCCCTCTAAGTGTTGGGCCCTTTGCCTATGTCTCAGTCTATGCTCATAGTATGGAAATGTTTGGATGCTTGATGTGCCTCAAATCCTGATGTTTAACTGTCGATATCACACTCCTGATGCTTTTACACCTTTATTTAGCTTCCTCAAGAACCTGCACCACATGCTAAACTCCCAACTCCTCCTCCTGTCTGGGGAAGTGGAGGCAAAAAGGAAGAAGAGATCTGGGAAATCTTGCCTCCACTCATGCACTCACAGAAACTGAGCTGATCTGGGAACCTGGAGCCTACTTCTCACTCAATTTTCTTGTCCTGAGGGTAATCCAAAGCTAGTCTTCCCTTTGAGAAGACAAGTGTGTCCACTCCACTCACCCCAGCCCTTGATGGTAGAAATTCACCCCAGGCCACGTGGTCAGAGTGGAAGTGCAGCGGATGGTCCTTTGCCACGGAAATGACCGATCAGTGTGATTTTCAAGACATATTTTGACTGCAAGCAAGTGCGCTGAAGTGTTACATCGTCTGTGAATTTGGCTTTTATGCACCGTGGGTTAATGAGTAATCCACTGCGTACCTTTATCTTGCAGAGTTTTGTGTTAAATTGTTGGTTGCACCAGAAGGAATGGAACTTTTTATACTAATTAATAGTGATATTTTTTGTTTAATGTGGCAGCTGAGATCAAGAAACAAATTGTTCTAAAGTGAATTAAATTGGAGGGCTGAGTTATCCAACAGATTCCTGTTGTCGAAATGTGGAGATCCTGCCCCCTTTCCCAACCCTTCTTCCCCTTGCCCAGGGACAGGCTCACCTTCAGCCCTCTGCCAGTTCTCACACGTGTGGGATCCCTCACTGAGCTGATCAAATTTGCTAACCCAGCAGGTTAAAGGGAACAGCTTCTGTGGGGTTAATGGCTGACCTTATGTAATTTCACGCTTAAACAAAGTGATTGTGCAAGCACTGGGACACGTGAGCCGCAGGCACGACACGGCATCTGCTCACAGATGATCATTTGCGATTGCTTCCCCTCTCTTCAATTATTAACATTTGGGCCAAGAGACCTCCTGTTTAAGCCTGGGTTACCACAAACAAAATTGATGAGTCAAGACTCCGCAACAGCTCATATCCTCTGTGGCTCACCAAAGAGACCTCTAACACCAAAAGACTCCAGTTGCATGACATGAGGTTCAATTCCAATTTTCCCATCTAATTGTTTGACTTCTTACCAACAATAGTCTGGGAAGAAAAAAAAAAAAAAGCAAGAAACCAATCTTATGAGCATTGCTTCCTGTTTTCTGAAGCTGACTCCAGAACAACAGTTTGTGTAATGATGATGAACTGTTAAATATAATTAGGTCTTTTTCCCTATGGACTTTGTAATAAAAATTGTAAACAATATTTTGCAAATAAAGCTGCAGGCCTACAGGCTGTCACTCCCAGATGGCATGAATTAGCGGAGGAAGATTTGTTGTGCTTCCTTTCCCCGGCAATCCACCCCTCCCTTGGTTCTGGATGTGCTAGCCTTGGACAGGGATGACTCAGCTGCTGGTTAATCACCTGCTGAAGTGCTAAAAGTGATAGCTTGGCTCCCTTTCCTTAACAGTGAGCTGTCGAGGCAGACCAGCAAGAAAACGCTTTCCTGCAGCTGAGAGAATTTTCCTGCCTTCACATCTAGATTCACTGCAATTAGAGGTTGGTGCCTTCATCTGCACAGATTTTACTGTGACTTCAAGGGTCCCTGTTGAGATGTTGTTTAATAAAAGCTTCCTGGTGCACAAACTGCTCGTTCATGATAAAGATGACTTTTTACAAGCATCTCTGTAAAGCTTTCATTAGCAGAAGAGCAATTGACATGAACAGCTCACCCACAATGTAACTGGAGAAATACGGGGCAAGGATGTTTCACTGTTTTACGTCTGACAACACGGAAAGTAACAGAGGATTTCCAACCAGAGAGACTGTCCCCCAAAAGAGATCAGATCTGGAAGCACATTCCAAAATCTTGCAGTTTTAAATTACTGCTTTCTGGATTGATGATGGTAGGGAGAGAGAGGGGAAAAACTACAAATCACATGGGAAACTTTACCAGCCCCTACATCCCCAAGGGGCCATATGTGTCCAACAGCTGCTAGGGAGAAAAACAGGGAAACTATGGTCGTGTTTTGACAGGTCTCAACGTCTTTTACAAAACAATTGGGACAGCGTGAGAGATGCAAAACAAGCCCAGTTTATCACAGTCGGTTTTAACTAATGCGATCCAAGGTCCTCATGGACTATTTCTTTCGGTGTCGGTACCTCCTTCCCCTAAATATTAGAAGGAACGCAGTATGTGAGCCAGCTGCCTGCTCTCAGCACTAGTAACACCAGCCACCCCTGCTGACAAGCAAGCAAATATTGTGAGAAGATCATCTCCAAGTCTCTGCTGTGAACCTTGGCAAGAGCCAGCATGTGCTTTGTGTTCTCCACCTGCTGCGGTGCAGATTTGTACTGCTTAACCTAACCAGCAACAGTTCCTTGAGTGGCTGAAGTTTGAGGAAAATGCAGTCACAGATAGTTACCTTAGCTGCCCACCATCTAAAGGACAGAACCTATTAAGTGCAAAGGAAAAAAATCTAAGCTTTATTTACAATGGCAAATATTTTGCTGGATGTATTTTACTTTGGCCTCTGTTGTATGACTGAATATATTTGGGAGAATTGGCTCCATCCTCAAGAGAAGAGCATCTTCAGCTCTCCTCCCTCCCATGGGGATGGCAGCAGCAGTACTATGGCCCCTCTTCAGCCGGTTGACCAGATCACCCATTCCCAACAGGTATTTCCCATCCTCTTTGTCAGGGTCCTCTGAGCCAAAATTCTCCTGCAAGCCCATGGTTGCATAACGCTGAGTAAATTTCAGTCCTGGAGGGCAGAGAAAACAGTGCCAAAAAGGATTATTCAAAGTTACAGGTCTGTGTAACTTCTCATTGTAGCAATGCTGTCGTAGAAAAAGTTCATCTCCTGGCAGGGTCAAGCTAAATGAACACGTGTAATTCCTGTTCTCTATTCTTGTTTTTGGAACAAGTCTGATTGTTATTAACATTTTTGTGTAGGAAGGTCCAAGGACATGGCAGAATCCCAAAGCCAGGTTTGCTCGTATAATTGTGCTTGCTGTCTCTCAGCAAGTTTTCAAATTAGTCGTGTGATAAGTATGTTGTTTGAGAAACAGATCTCAGATTTATTCAAAGACATTCTTTCACAGATTTTTCCATGAACATCCCACATCTTTAATATTATGGTATATTTAATATATTCCATATATTTAATTGTCTGGTATAGTAAATGTTGGACTTGATAATATTTAGGGTTCTTACCTGCAGAGGTAATATTCCAAAACATCACCGCACACAAAATGCAGATATCCAAATATCTGCAGAAAAACAAAAGCAAGGGCATACATACATCTCTAAATAAGCGTCATGTAATACTGTATACTCCAACCTCAGCGGAATGCCACTGCTAAGCTGTGTTCTTTGATGGATGACAGCACATGCAAACCTTAAGAGCCAAACAAACATTATCAACATTGTACTGACTTTTTTTTTTTTTTTGGGTCTTTCTCAATTCATTTTCAAACCATCAGCCATGAGTGCTGGAAGTCTTCATACCAGTGAAGCTATTTACCATTCTTTTAACTTCATCTTAAAATTAAGCACAATGTATGTGTATGTAGGTTTACAGGTACTTTTTTCTTATGATTTATTTTTTTAAGAGTGATCTTATTCCTTAAAGGATTATACTCCACTTACAATCAATCTATTTTGCTAATCTTCTTTAAAATATCCAAGATAACAGCAATCAATTTATAGCAATTCTTTTCTCTACGCAGACAAAATACAAAGGTTCTTAATATTTTCAGCCAAGTTTCCTTATATATTCCAACTTGGGAGTGGCAATAGGATGAGAGCCAAGGAATTTCCAGAAATCTTGAAATGCTAGTAAGTCATTACTGACCTGGTGCCATGAACATTTAGTTGAAAAAAGTTAGATGTAGAATAATTCTGATCCTGATTAGCACTTATTATCAATGCCCCTTTATTATCAAATCACTTCTTATCAAAAACCCCACCAGAAGTCAAAGCTTGCTTTCACAATGGGGAAAGAAGAAAGGTAGCTAATTCCATAACTACAGAATAAACTTAGTATTTCAGCATTTTCTGACCTCAAATACTCTCTGCAAAACAGCATTTTAGCTGCTGCCTTTTCTGACTCTTCATCACTACAAGTTATTATTGATTTAAGTTACATTTGTTTTATAATTTAATCATTTATTGGTGTGAAAATGTTATTTGAAAATAGTTGTAGGTATATAAGATCTGGAGAGTAGTCCTGTGACAGAGGATATCTTCCAAAGCAGATTTCAGGGAAGAAAGTGGTATGAAGCCAAAATGAATGCAGAACTTCCTAAGTCCGTCACCTCAGAAGCTCTAATGGTTCACACTTAGGAGCGTAAGCACAGACATGGTAGATTTCTTCAGGGTGTTTTCCAACTCATACTTGGTTTGTAGAGGCCTGATTTGTTGTTCTATAAAATCACCTCCAAAATCCTCAGCCAAGGAATGATTTCTCTCCCAGCTTTTCCCCTAGATCCATGGCTATTTTCAGTGCTCCTTTTTGTTATTAAGAGAACACTATTAAAAGGAAAGAGAATATATAGATCCACATAACTCAGGTGGATAACATGTATGGATATTCATGGTACAGCTCTGTGATTTTATCATCCGTAGTATGATAAAATGCAGTAAGACAAAAAGTATATGTACAAGAAAACACAGAACAGGCCTCCACAGCAGAAATAACACAACACTTTCTTTGGATTTGAAAATCCATTACTTCTGTGTGGCACTATTCTAATAAATAAATAAATAAATAAGTAAATAAATAGCAAAAAGGCTAGCTTTGTGGCTGAGTTAATATATGATTATGTGAATATGAAAGATGTGAATATATCAGTGCCTCCTTAAAACGGGTTCCTAGCAGTCAGGGTGCTACCCCACAAAATGTCTGCTGTTTTTAATGAGCACAGAGACTACTAATCCAAGAAGGAAAGCATTGCATAGATAAGTCGCCATGACCTCAGATGGAAAGCACTAGCCTGCTAGGGAATAGCAAATTGCAAAGACTTGTTTAAAAGACTTTGAATAAAACCAAGCAACAGTTCCCCCAAATCCTCTTAAGCTAGTTGTTCAAGGCCTAGAGGAAGATGATTTTGTTTTGGCCTCCAATTGCCTGTGACTACCCAACTATATCACTCTTTCGTCCACTGCTCTACAGGGACATCACTTGTGGAATTCTTGTGGAATTGGTGGCAGTTCTTGTAAGGGCGTCACAGAATCATTAAGGTTGGAAAAGATCTCCAAGATCATCTGGTCCAACCATCCCCCTACTACCACTGTCACCCACTAATCCATGTCCCTTAGCTCAGAAGCAAGGTTGGAAACACATTTCAGCCCATTACTGCAGGTTACGATCACTTCCACAAGCCAGCTCTGCCTGCTTCAACTATTCCCTTCATATTTCCACTTGCATTACCCTTCACAAGTATTACACTGTACTGCAATACTTGTATTACATTCCCACTTTGTATTACAGAGCAGGGT
Organism: Cygnus atratus; assembly: GCF_013377495.2. Taxonomy (NCBI): domain Eukaryota; kingdom Metazoa; phylum Chordata; class Aves; order Anseriformes; family Anatidae; genus Cygnus; species Cygnus atratus. The sequence continues at coordinate 120,241,481 of NC_066363.1, forward strand.
ACTCACGTGGTGACTGTTTCTCATTGTCCACAGGCTCAGAGATGTAAGCCATACTGAAAAATACGGAAGCTCACCATTTTTAGTCAGTTATCTTAATTTTGTCCTCTTGCATTCAAACAAGTTTATGCTCTCAATTGCTTGAGAAGCAATTTACATTGACATCTACAGGTCAAAGACACCTGAGGATGAATTAGCCCTAAAGCACATTATACAGTCTATTTTTTGTCACGAGTAGCAGTTGCTATTTTGTCACTAGAGTCACATGAATTGTCTATGGCAGATGTAACGTTAGCCCTAAATTCAGGTGAAACTATATTTACATAAATGTAGAGCAAATCCTTAACTATACAGTGCGATCTATACCAAAGAAATATGGTTACAGCTTAGAAAAACTTCGGGCTCCAAAATAGTGTTACCTCAAGCTCATTACATATTTTACTTTTTTGTGAGCGTGTGTGTGTAAGATCAACTTGGTATTAACTTTTAGGAAGCTGTAACACAGGAGATTTCAACTACATACCTTGTCATTTTACTCTCATTCGCTGTTGCAGACTGACTTGATGCCAGAGCAGGGAAACTGTGTACTTCCTGGAGGAAAGACTTCAAACAAGCACCTCACATGGCTCTTCTGCTGGGATTTGTTCCTTCTGAGATTTGTTCCTTACGCAACCTTTACCCACATAATTCCTTAGAACTGACAGCTCTTTCTTGAACTGTTAAAGGCTTCCCAAAACACAGGTATGCTGTTTTGCAGTAACTGTATCATGTCTGGAGCCAGATTTAAAATTTAGTTAACCGTACGTGGTGCATTGTACGAATTGTATGAATTTGCCTCAAGGACAACCATCAACATACCAGAAATATGCAGACAGATCAATAAGTAATTCAAAGTGTATTTTTTTTAAATTAATATAGAGAAGCCCATGATACCTGCTCTCCAGTTATGGATGATGCTCATTGAAGCTTTCACATAAAACAGATGCCTCAACTATCACATCTCTGTGTTAGTCTCTCAGCAAGCTTCTTTTATACGGACACAACACAGATGATGCAGACTCCCCGTGGGGCTGCACCATCACCAAGGTTTCATAGCCCATATCATGGCACTGAGGTTTACAATGCCAACAAACAAGACTTATTCTGCAAAATCTTCATTGTTGCTGTTGCCTGCACCTGCTGACAGTGCCATTGCCGCTGCTCCTCTCCTGCCTTGCAGTTCACATAGCTGTCTTTAGATGATCAACTGCCAAAAGTTACCAGAAAAGAGGTATCTGCTCGGTTCCTTCCTAAAATGAGATCAGACCATGATGAAGACCAGCTACCAAATAGATGTGTGCTGCTCTGGAATATGATTACCAAGTTCATAAAATTTCCTCCTCAGTCTCATTCAGAGGATCAAGTCAGTGCCAAGAAAAATCATATTCTCCATGCTTTGAAGCATTAAGGAATAGTAAGACATCTGCTACCACAAGAATACGAGCTCATATGGAAAAGAAACAGCAGGTAACAAAACACTATGCCCTGGATTGTCTTTGAATCACTGTATCGATGACTGTCAAGCCAACCTTGCCATCCTAATCAACTTTGGGACCCAGTTATTGTGTTAGGGATTATTTAGCGTTCCAAGCAATGGTCATGAAACCAGTTATTCTGGTAAGAGCTGCCTGATGTGAAAGCAACTCTGCACTGTTGTCAGCCATGGTGCTGTCACAACTGAGATACTCTTTTGTGTTCTACCTTCTTGTCTGGGTCTCACAGAAATCCTTCTTTGAGGAGTTTTCTTGCTGGGTGCAGGAGGAAAGAGTACTTCTGGGCATCAGGAAAGTAATCAGAACCACTGTCATTGTGGAAGTCAGCCATCCGTGATCCTGAGAAGTTCATATGGTAGCAGAAGATCTCCACACTTGCCTCATATCTCCTCCTGAATCCAAGGGAGGCATTTGTGTTTCTTAACTTCCAGGGCACATCTCTACACGTCTGTCGTTCAATGGCAGTTGATGTGCTTAGTATTTACGGGAGATCAAACCATCAGCAGGATATGGTATTATCTTCCAGTCACAAAGTAATCATCACACAAGCTAGTACTCGTAATCCAGAAGACAAAGATCCTGTGTGATTTTGCAATATAGCTCTGTTTACTTCTTGCTACTATTCAAGCCTACGATGGGGATTGTCTCTTTCCAGAAAGACAGCACACACACAAGCTGTAGCCACCTGGATCACTATCACACAACATTCATCTCTTGCAGTTGCACAGGTAGATAATAGGGCCATTATGTTCTACTCCAGGACAAGCAGGGACAAGATCTTTCTTTTATGTCATCAAGCAGACTGAACTGATGAATCAGATCCCCTTTTCTAAAATGCAGACCTGGACTATGGTATGCCTTGAGAAGCAATTTACACCTACATCTACAGATCAAAGACTGTTTCTCAGTTTATCTTCTCTCAGGAACAATATCGCCTGAAGAAATTGCTTGTTAAAGAGACCAACAAGAGGGAAAAACACAAAAGTGCATTTTTTTTCTAGACACTTAAATCTTAATTGCTATCATGCAGCTGAAAGTTTCAGTTTCTGGACATGAATCTTGCTTCATTTGACCAATAATGTTTTACCACTGCCTCAGCTTCATTCTAGATGTCTCTTCCCTGCAGAATTCTTAAAGGCCTGTATCAGACTCTTCTTAGTGGTATCCAGTGAAAGGACAATAGGCAATGGGCACAAACTGGAAAAAAATCCATACAAGCATAATTTAATTAAAAAAGTGAGCATGGTTAAACATTGGAACAGATTGCCTGGAGAGGCTGTAAAACCTCCAGCCTTGGATATACTCAAAACCTGGCAGTACCGAACAACCTGCTCTAGTCAGCCTTGCTCTGAGTAGAGGTCCCTTCCAAGCCCAATGATTCTCTGAAGCAATAAAAGCTTTATGGAGATACACTTCTCATGCACATTACTAGGAAAGATCCTCCATATTTTTTAAGAGGTGAGGAGCCCACAAGAAGCACATACACCACACAGTTGTAGTAGTTGTTGACTTTATTACCAGCAAACAGTGCTATGTACATACATATGGGCACAACATAAGGCATATCTATTTTCTAATTAGTAACTTTAATTTCCTGAAGTGTACTGCAAAATGAGCAGAATTTCAGAGACAGAAAAGATACAGATCTGAAAGGACAGTTAAGACAAATCTTTTCTTCATCGGTCTGAATTCTACCTCACAATCTGTCATAACTGTAAGGCTATTTTTAACATGCTTGTTTGACCCATTGTTTCTTGCTCATCATTAACAAAATAGTTCTATGTAAACTTTTCTCAATCAGTAAACATCACTAAGTGTATAGCGAAAGGAAATGAAAGTAGCTTCTAGGCCATCATGGGACTTTTTTTATTTTTATAAAAGTCACCTTTTTCTTTATAATGTCTGCAATTAATTTCATACTAAAGAATTTTATAGTCTTAGTTTGTAGGTGTTGCCAATTGCCAATGGACTACTGTGACATGAGATGGGCTTAACCAGCATGTGCAGAAACGGCATACGTTTAAGGTATAATCTTTTTTCTTGTTTAGGATTTACCTAAAGTCATGGTGTTGTTCTCAGTTTTCTGGTGGTCATTGTCAGAAAGGGCAAGGCTTCCTCAGCCTACCAGAGGACAGTCCAAAGAGTAAAAGGAAAGTAAAACAAGTCACTGTAGGCACAAGGCAACCTTCTGCCCAATCCAGAGGAACAGAACATGATGCTGTTACTCAAGCTGGAGCTGTAGTGGTCCCATTGACTCCAGTTCCCTCAGCACCATTCCTTTCTGAAATAATCACAGGAGAAGCCCTGATTATACCATGCAATACCTTTGCTTTTAGTAGCTTGATGTTCTTCTTGGCAAGATGTTTGATAGCCCATCTAGACTGTTAGTCTTATAAGTGTACTCCACTTAGGAGGCAAAAAGTTAAAATTGTTCCTAAAATATTGCACTTAAAAGGTATGCAGAATTCTACTACAAAGTTGCAGGCATAGTGTTAGCTTTTAAAATAAATTACACAAAAATTCAATTAGCAGCACAAATGTCATTTACATTCATTCCTTCCTCCCCCCCCCCAAGACATGCATAGTCATCTGTGAACCCTGAGATCACCAACCCCCCCCAAACTGATACATTACATTCATTTTGCACCAACAGAGCACATTTTCATTGCATAAAACTTCCATTTGTATAAACTTGAATCTGTTGGTTCAGGAAACTCTTGAGTTCCTCAGTTTACCAAGGAATGGTAATGGCACTGGCAGTACAGCCCCTCCTCACGGTCCAGTGAATGACACTGAGAGGTCGGGTCGGGTCCATTAGAGGCTCTCCTGGCTCCCAGCCAATCACAAGATTTCTTGGTCCCATCTCCCCCCCAAAAATGTCGATTATTAATTTGTGAAGCAGAATGGTATTTAAGGCATTATAATAGACCACCAAGGGAACCTATTTCAATTAATCTATTTCCATAATGAGGCAAAAAGGAAACAGTTCATTGGATAAAAAGTTCAGATGAAAACGGTTAAAAGCTAATTAAAAAGCAATTTTCTTAAAAAAATGTTACTAACTAGAAGTGAGGCACCTTAAGTTCACAGTTGCTACAGAAGCAGACCTTTCCTACCACCACCTTTAAAAAGCTCTGCTTTTGCATTGCTGAATTTTGTCATATTTTCAGTCCTTCTTCCCTTGACCTTTGAAGTTATCCATTAACTTGTAGGCCCCAGCAAATTCCGCAAGGAGAACAGAGATTTTCACTGGCAGGATGCTGTAAGTCAGAGGAGTAGGAGAAGCAGAGACAAACCAAAACAGAGTTCAGAGGAGTTGTGCAGTTTTATCACAGAAATCATTTCACCTGGCTAATACTAGCCAAGAAAGCTACTATAGTTTCCAGAATACAGTACCACTGGTCCTCTCAAAATACTGATTACACTCATTTGGCTGCCTTCGTTGTTACCAGAGATCAACTTCCTGGCTCTTGCAAGCCAGGCTGGAAGCGCTCTATTGCTGGGGCAAGAAATGCCAGCGGGACACTTCCTGAGGGCAGGCCCAGCCTCTAAAGCCTGCAGTGACACCACACCCCAGTGGAGCGAGCAAGCCAGTTAGACATTTCTGACATTGTTCTGTGGTCCAAGGGTAGAACAAATCCCTAGAAACTAAATTCAGAAAAAAAGCCTCCAGAAATGTGGAGAACTTAATGAGAATACGTATCAGCAAGTAGAAGCCTAGTTTGCATTTTTAGTCAGAAGTTTTCAGTCTGGCCAGAAAAAGAGAGAGGAAAATAAGAAAGGATATGACTTACTTTTTCAAAGCAAAGAAAACATACAGACTGCGTGGTAGGAACAAAATTTCTTGGTCTTGTCGAATAGCAGTCATTATCTTTTCAGCCACATACTCTGGCTCTAGAACAGGAAGCAGACGTGACCACCTGAAAGAGAAGGTGTTTTCTTATAACAAATTTCTTTGGATTCACAAAGACGACAAATGGATTACATTTCATGTTTCAGCTAAAATGAACAGTGAAGTACCAAGAGCTTTGTCACTTAGGTTGCCCAGTCACTGAACAGCATTTTAGCTGTGTGAGGCCCTAAAGATAATAAAAGCAGAGCAAAGTCTAGCTTGTAAGAACCATAAAGGAAACATGAGCACGCAGCATGCATAATGTGGAAGCTGCATAAAGACTTTACAACAGCTTACTCACTTGGTCTCAGCGCCATCAAACATTCCTGTGCTTATGAAATAAGGACACACAGTTGTAGTTTTAATACCAGTCTTCCCCAGACTTCTCATCTCTACATCAACAGACTCTGCAAAACCAACTGCTGCAAATTTACTTGCACAGTAATCTGTAAAATAAAACAGTAATTGCAATTAAACATTTTAACTTCTTAATTAAACCTTACTAAACAGGTTCAGTGAGTCCTACCACTGAACACGGTCACAGGAGCAGTAACAGTATTTGACAGAATGAGGACAAAACTATTCAGTTTTTATGGTGTGCAACACCAGCACTACATTATAAAAACTATAAACACACCACCACCAGAAAATTACTGTCCGATAATAACACTTTACAAGGGAGTAGGAAGCATTTCCATACGTTATTAATAAAACTTGTTTGATGTGATTCACTCTTACTTTCCTTCTCCTAAGTTCACTGTTGTAGATGGGAAACTGTCTGCCAATCACCTCTCTGTCACCTTCCTGTTTGACAATGAACAACTGCAGATTAAATTATCTTTTTGTACCAGGCCTTATCATCGAATCCATGAACTAGCTTTTTAAGCAAACTCAAGCTTTCAAAACTCTCTAATGTGGTTGCATTGAGCTAATTGAGCTTGCATCTCAATTTGTCTTCATTATCACTGCCTTGAAGCTAGATTTCTTTTACTGCTATGCCACTTATTTCATTTTCCTCCTCGCTTTGCAGGCATTTTCCAGGAATTCCTTCTGAATTTGCCCTGATCTCAACACTTTCACTGTGCAGATTTTCTTGAATGAGTGGCAGAGAGAATGCAAAATGAGATATCACACATCTACCACTGTACCACATTTGGATTTAGTAGGTTTGAGATAAGGAAGCCTATACAGGACCCTGCTTAGCTTGAGAACACATCTGCAAAAGAAGTGGCCTCCTCCCCACAAAATACCTGTAGGTTAACTTTGGAAACTGAGAACCACAGCGTTTGTTGTTTAAGTTCTATATGAAGCTTCTAGATCCTCTTATTGCCTTGTCAGTGTTTCACAGCACTGCTGAGCATCTGGAAAACTTTTTGAAGGAATGCTCTATTTAAGGTCAGCTGATTTGAAAGTATCACTATTTGCTTTACCTATACACAAAGACTCAGGAACTCAGAGTTAGGACTTTAAACCACACTAATTGTCTAAATGAACGTTAGCTTCAATACACTACCTGCAAGACGATTGACTCCAATCAGTCCCGCTGAGCTTGCGATGCTAACCAAATGTCCATGGTTAGAGGCTATCATTGCTGGGAGGAAGGCTTTGCAAGTCTGCAACGTAAGTCAGAGTTCCAGTGAAACATTTTAGCAAGTAAGCTCCCTGCTATAATATTTTGAGGATTTTATTTATAGGGAAATTCTGCCTGTACTTTAAGTAAGGTGTCTCCTCCCCATCCTCCATTATACAAGTGGGGAAAGAAAACAGGAATTTTGTTTGAACTCTAACCTAAGCTGGGACCTTGCAGGTCCTACCAGTACTGTTTTCTCTTCAACGCTAAAGACAGATGCTAACCTGCTGAAAGGTAAAAACACAGCTTCAGCTAGCTGTTGTTTTTTTTAAACCGCAAAACTCAGTACTATATTGTTTCAAATGGACATTAAGCCCTCGCTACAAACTTTATAAACCAGCAAAAATTTAAATTTCATGTCTTCCTTCCATTAAATTTACTTAATCTTTGTGATTAAGTTTAAGTATGAAGAAGCTGAAGCATGTTTTAATATCCTGTTTGCAATTCTTTAATGGTAAAAACACTATATAGTGATCATTCTTCCCTGAAAGAAAGAAAATTAAATTATTCATTTTGGACAAAAGCCCCACTTACTTAGTATAAGAGCATCATCTGAACATGTGGTATTTCTTACTAAAACTATCATAACCACAAAGTAACTAGAACAATAACAGAATTGAGCTGTTCTGTTACTAGAGCAGCAACCTCTAGGCGGGGCCTGCTTCACATCAATGAATATTGAGGGATATAGCATCTGACTAGCCTCAGAACTTAGCAGATGGCAACCTTCAGTTCTTAAGAGCATTTGTAAATGCTAAGCAGTTTTGCTTCCACCTACCTACCCAGAAGTTCCCAAAGGATCTATTCTCCCACCTTTTTTTAAAATCTCACAGACTGCAAGGCATAGAAAATAATTTCTTGCATTATTTTTACTGAACTGATGGGATCTCTATACCCTTGCATATTTTACTCAATTCCAAAAGGCAAAATTAAAACTGTAAACATGTTAAGATATTTTAATATGTATATATAAGGAGAGCATTACCCAAAAGTGTGCCATTATGTTCACTTGCATAGTTTTTTCCACAAGCGAATCTGGAGACTCGATAAACCTCTTCCCAGTTACAATACCAGCATTGTTGACTAGGATGCTAACGTCACCAACTTCTTTTTTAACCTAAAACAAAAGCCTTAAGATTATTATGCAACAAATAAAGCATAACAAAAAATATTGATATATAAAAATAAGAAATAGAAGCGTTGCACATCTCAACCAAGGTGAACATATTACGCTTGTTACAGATCCAAATACCTCGTGTTCTTGCATGTTCTCACCTGTTTGGAGCTGATCTCACCACTGGACTTCGCTTGGAGCCCAGCAGTCCCAACAGCTCCAAGCGTGCCTCTGCCTTCAGTACCTACAGTTCTTGCTACAACTGTTCCAGCAAGCCCCTACTGCAGAGACCTTTACTAATACAAGTATTTTGCTACATTAATCCAGTCTTAAAACCAATGAATGATTCTGTATTAAGGGCCATTTCTATGCCACGCTGTGAGGCACAGTACATAAATTCTCACGCTAGGTGAGCTAGCAACTACTTAATAGCATCTTCGTATTTTGGGCATTTCAAGATTCCCAAAGCTGTTTTCCACAGGTTCCACATCTTCTGACTGCAATTGTTAGACACTAGCAAGCACTACACAGCAGTTTCTCCATTAGTGGTAGCTTCGTGTGTATGCCACAAGAGCTATCCTATTAAACCAGACCTCCCAGCACCATTCTGGAGGAGCAGATGGAGTTCTCTACCTCACTATGTTAGGGTTAGAATGAGCAGTCGCTTTTGATCATAAATATTCCACATATGTATAAGCAGTGAGAAAAACAGCTTAGAAAACTAATTTCTACCTTACGACCCATCTCCTTTATTTAAATATCTTGATTACTTCAAGCAACTTTATGGGTCAGGAATTTAAAAGTGTTTTTTTTTTTTTTTAAAAAGTTGATTTTCCATGAAGGCAGCCTGAAAGAACACCAGAGTTGCAGTGATATTAGTTCTCATAGTAACACAAGAAGGGAGACAGTCCTGGGAAGGACACTAGTTTACTACAGAAGTTATACAAAAGCTTTAGGGATTTGGTATTTTATCTTCCTTATAAAAGGAAGCTTTTATTCAGGCATCTGCAGTTTAGGTGAGGGAGTGAAAAACCACATGCATTCACAGAATGCAAAAGCCTTAGGAGCCTTCGGGGGCAGGGCATGGTGCAGAGGCTTTGTTTCTAATATATTTGCTTTGATTCTAACACCGAGCCAGAATCCTTTTGAAATGGTTCCAGAAAATAAGTTGGCTAAACAGTAACCTCTGTGCATGTAGTTCAGTAAGAGGAAGCACAGTTCTCATTTTAGCTCCAGAATGAGAGCTTCCAAGAATAGACTCACCTGACAGGACAACCATAGGCAGCTGATAAAAATCAAGATATTGCACCGGTTTTCACAGAAGGAGAATTAAAGTTTTCAATACAGTTCATTAATCCGAGCTACCCAGGAAATAGGAAGTGAGTTCACTATTCTGGTTGAATTTGCAACTTCAAGTGCTAAAACAGGTGCTGATGAGTAGCTTTGGGAAACTATGCTCTTATGCCCTCTAGCCACCCAGTTCCAGATCACAGGAAATTCATTTCGTAATGGTATCTCATATCCTACATAAATACAGTGACTGAGCAGACCAGAGGGGTAGGGTAACCTGTATAACAGTAAAGAATTGAGTTCACCATTTATTCTCTTAATTTCCCTGTCTTCCTTAAACTCGTTCCAACTTCTCCATGTTTGTTAAACCAGTAAGCATTATTAAAAATAAAGGAAGTAGCCTCAGTAGGATTATATAGAATAGCCTTGATATAGCTCCCTAAGCCAGAGCCCCTCTCCACCTCGGCCATTCCCCCTCAAAGTGCTGTCATATAACAATTAAAATATTCCTGAAGCAGTGCCACATGATCTTTGCAGTCAGCCTTAGACAAGTTGATCCAGTCACCAACGTATGCACTCCTCATTACAAGCCAAAAAAAAAATAGTCTGAGTTCAGAGACAGACAGTAATCATTAGTAAGTGATGCTGCAGTACAGACTGCTGCCTCAGGTCAGAGGATCTTAGCAAACCTGGGAGCATGGACCCATACCCTAGGGGCTACCCCCCGGGAAAATAAATACTCGAATAGACAGTCATGCTGTTTCTGGGTGCACAGGCACGGACAGGGGTGATGGATGCGGTGCATACAGTTTATAACTTGGAGCTTGAGGCATTCGGGTTAGGAGGAGATGAAAACACTGTCATACGGCAGCAAATAAGAACAGCCTTGATCACCCAATTCTAGCTAGAGGCAAAAACCTGAGCAGCCTCTTCCTTTACTCATGTTTAGAGATGGCTGTCTCTACCAAGCTTTCCAAAATACATTCACACTTTAGAGAGAATTCAAAGCAGACCCGAGTGCCTTCACGCAACCCAGACAAACGCTTCCAGCTTCACAACACCTTTGGTCACGCTGCTTCCCTGCTAACCAGATGTGGCAGCTCCTTGCTCAAACAACTGGCTGTTTTGATCCCCTTCCCCTCTCAGCTATCCCTGTGCACGACAGAGAGCCAAGGCGCTCACACCAGGCTTCGTCATTCTGCTTTCAGGCCAGAACAGAAGACCTTCACTGAATGGCTTAGTGGGGCAGGGAACGTCAGCCTTCCAGAACTGTAAACCTCTCCATTATGCAGAGCAGGAAAGCATGTTCTGGGTGTTTGTTTTAAGCCTAGGTAAGCTAAGCATTATGCAAACAGCTGATCTGGTTAAGCATCTTTTTCAAGCATAAGCGCTATTTCCTGTTTGTTTCTGCATTTACATGTACTCTGTGTGTGTGGAAATTTGGTAGTGACTAATTCCCATGAATCACAAACAGCATCCCGAAGTATCTGCTTTCTATGAAGGGAGGTGCCCCCTCACCACCCCCGGCTGCCTCCAAACTTTGGAAGAAAGCACTGGGCGTTTTATAGGCAACATGAAATATCACCAGGAAGTGTGCTTCTGCTGTGCAAAACAGCAACAGCAAGGAAAGTTCTTCGAAAAGTGGAAAACGGGCTGCGAACTGTCATGTTGACAAACAAGCAACAAAAAACAGCACACGAGCAAGCCCGTAACGTGCAAGAGACCCTGGAAGTGAATGTGACCCCAAATGCAATCTTGCACTATGATACCAAAAAAGCTTCTGCTTCCTCATAAATTCAAAGCCCCCTGTGCTTAAAGGCCAGCCAAACTCTGGGGAAGGAAGAGGAGTAAATCAGAGAAGGCCACATTCCTTTTAGGGCTGGTAGGACTTCTGCAACAGGGATGTTATGAACACATCTCAAGGCATAGCTCTTGACAGCCAAAAGCTGCCTGTCATACTGTTGGTACAGGACAGCAACAAGGACACCGCATACCCAGCATTTTTGGTTTGCTTCCTACTGAAATGACTGGTCTTTTTGGTCTCTGTGTGACTGATGAAGTACCCAAAGCAGGTAGTTAAGGATCATTTACATTTCATTTTGGCTTTAAAATAACTGAAATTATTGCGCCATGCAAAGCAGTATCCGATCATATCGGTGTGAACTGAATTCACTATGGTCTTGTACCTCCCCAAGTTATTGTGCGTAGCTGAATCACAGGAGAAGCAGCCCTGGAGCAGTCCTGCCTCATTTTGCAAAGAGGGAGGCAGCACTCTGAGCCAAGACCTACTATACAGCAGTAAATAAGCAGCATTAATCAGTGTTTGATGCTGCTATGGTCTTATTGTTGCTAAGAAGACAAGAAGGCTTTCAGGGTGGTTCTGTAACAGCTGTCAGCAAAACATAATGCATCTGAAATAACCGTGGTAGTGTGTTCTCTTCTCTGTGGATCAGCTGCTAGTGAACTGCTGACATAGTAGTGTAAAGAGAGGATTCATGCATGGACCGGTTACAGACCCCTTTTACCACCTCTTCACTCCTGTTTCCCTCTGTTTTTATCATCCTTAACCCACGCCACATCCTCTGTGCTCAGCCAGAAGGGTTCTGCTGCTGCTCATCCTCAAGAGATGGAAGCGTCAGATCAGGTCTCATCTTCTTCATTTCCAGTGCTCTGCAAACTACAATACTCCCTCCTCCTCTCCCAGCTCAGCCAGGAACAGTTACAGGCATGTGGTGAAACGTGCAACCACTCTGCAGGGATGGAGGATGTGCACCTCAGCCAGCAGGCAATTGGCATTACCACAATCCAAGAACAATGGTATGAGCCCCGAGTAAGCTGCAAGTCAATTTACAAGCTTTACTTATCAGAGAGCTTGTTCTACGGTCATTTCCAGATAGAAGAAACACAGAAGGCTAGAGCTTCTTAAGCAGTACTTTAGGGGACAAAATAGGAACATTATTTCAGCCAACAGATGTTCCTGAAGACAGCTGAACTTTTTTTTTTTTTTAAGAATTCATCCTCAGGCAAACACTCAGTGTGGAAATTTTCTAGTCCAACAGTTAAGTTTAGCAACGTCTTAAGCAAATGAGAACAGGTTGTTATAATGGAAACTGTTAAGCAATTTTAGCTTTTGGCATTTCTGCTAGTCCTGCCCAAGATATCTATCCACATGCTATATTTACAAAGCTCTTTAGAAAGGAAAATATTGAAGCCTTTGAGATATATTTATTAAATCTGTTCAAGTGCATTTGCAAAAATCTACTCGCAGCCAGGAAGTTCGTCTGAATTTGCTTAAGTCATTAATCCTTTGTACAAGGTATGGTCTTTAGGGTTAACTTTTTGGAAAAGATTACCACAACATGACATACTGCTTTAGCTTCAATAAGCTGACTTTCTGTATTTGCCAGTAAGTGCTTGCTAAGTAACTGCATGAATATGAAGCCACTCAGCTGAAGTTAGTTATTGAAAGAACCAGCTTCTTTTTTATTTTTAAAAGAACAAAAGGTATACAACCCTAAAGAAAATAATCAGTATTCTTAGAATACGTAGCACATGCGATAATCAAATGAATTAACTTTAATCTCCTGCTTTGAAATGGCTAAAACTTTTATCGCAAACGCTTTGGAATGATGTCAGAGGCACAAATGAGATACTTTACCTGATCTGCTACTCGGTAGACTTCCTGCCTTTTGCTGCAGTCACAGATGTAAGCATGTACTTTCACTGCTCCATTTTCTCCAGCCAGTCTGCTCGTTTCGTGGAGCCCCTCTTGATTAATGTCCCAAAGAACCAGCGTGGCTCCAAGTTTGGCAAATTTTAAGGATAAGAGTCTTCCAATTCCACTTCCTGCTCCTGTTATTAATACTATTTCACCACTAACGCTCTTCTTACGTTTCGGCACAAACAAAAACACCAGTGACTCCAACATGTAGTAAGTCGTAAGTCCAAGGACTTTGAGCATCTCCAGGAAGAAATTCATCTTGAGGCTCTTTCTTCAGATACCTGATAAAAGACAAGGTTTACTAGATAAATCAGCTATAAAGAGACCATGTAAACATTAATCTTGCAGAACTGAAAAGCGTTTTCCAATTAATTCTAACTATTTTTGAAACAGCACTCAGAAGCAGGCTAGCAAGTACATAGGCTTACAGCTGCATGTCTGACCCATTTATCCTGTTTCCATTTTATTTCCAGGACATTTTACTCCTCCAGAATGGAGGACAAAATTGATTTACCGTTTGGAAGAGACAGGGAATACCTGCTTTAGAAGTTCCCCACCCCTCACCAACACGAGTTCCAACTCTGCTCCCAAAGACTGTAGGCATCTTAATAAAATAGCAACAGTTGCCCCTTTAGCATTTGAAGCAGAAATGCATGGCGATTACAAATCAAAACTTGTAGCTTGATCAAATTGCTTGAGTGCTGAAAACCTACTATTTCAGGTCAGGATTTTTTTTTTTTTTTAAGACCATGGCTTTTTGTGCTTGTAGGTACCCCTTGTTGTCAAGCAGCCGTGCAAATGAAGGTACAGTCTCAACTGTGCTGAAGAACTACTAGCATAGGAAGCTTCTGAATACAGAAGATTTGTAAGTCTTCTTACCAGTACTATTATTTAATAGTACTATAATTACCAGTACTATCATTATTGTTCAAGTGCAAAAAGCAGGCTCTCCTCAAAGTGTTTTACTTAGGAACGCACTCTAAAGCTGTTGACTTTCTTCTCCTCACATGAAGGAAGATGTCATGGGCTTGAATCACATCATCTCAGGTATGTGTTTACCTGCACACTCCATACTCATCACAGCAACTCTCACAATGAGCAGGCATTTAAGTCCTTGAAAGACCACTACTCATTCCCTAGTGTATGAATTCTATGCAAGAAAAATACCCTTGGTCTAGGCAGGTTTTTATCTCTAGTTACAGCACAAAGGATTAAATATCTTCCTTCTGAGCTAAAGGTAGAGCATGCTGGTGCTTACACTTCAACCTTTAGCACTACATGCCTGATTTGTTCACATCTTAGTTAACACTGGTATCTATGTACATAGATAGTCATGTTTGACAATTGCCAAAAGATAAGTTACTTAGGTCTCGGCTACATTTAATGAACTTTGCTCAGAGTAGCATTTGGATGTACATGTTGTCATGAGTCTCAAGTTTTGGTGCATGGGAAACAACTCCATTCCTGCAGAGGGACAGACATCTTCAAGGACAGAGCAAGTTAGTTCAGAAAACTTTATAGCACAAGCATTAGGACATCTTAAAGCTATTCCAGTAACAGGAAGAAAAAATTGCCAAAACCATGGTGGGTAGGGAGACAAGTTCCTCTTTTGCAGATTTGTCAAAGGGTAAATGTTTTCTGTTCTTAGTTCCCTTTAAAATGGTACAGAGCACTTGCAGAGGTTCTAGCGTGGGGAAAAAAAAAAAAAAAAAAGACAGGAAAACTGATTCTGGTATTACAGCACAATAATGTTTTCCTAGAGAAAATAGTGACGTTTCCTGAAGTAGACTCTCACAGCTGCAGAACTACAGATATATGCAAAGCTAGGGTTATATGGGAAAATTGTTATTAAACTTCATGTGCATAAAAAAACAGCAAGTATCTAGAAACTCGAGTTCTTTGCTGGGCCTAAAACAGAAGCAATAAGTCTTCACAGTAGATACAGTTGCTGAGGTTAACTTCATCGCACTAACTTAAAGCAACGAATGTAACACGCTCCCTTTGCATGAAAGGAAACTGGCATCTCTGGAACAGATACCAGTGTTACAGGGACCACAATACAGTTCTTAATCCCTAGGAAGAGGCAATGGAGGCAGCTGCCTTCAGAGCAAAATATATGGTTTGATCTCAAACCAGTTTGCAACGTGTGTCAGTAGTTTATTACAATAATCAGGTATTAGGCCTGCATGGGACAGAGGCACACCAGAGCTCGGGGAAGTGCTTCCTTTCTCAGCGAAGTGGACTTGTTTTAGGCTTACAGGCTGTTAGATTACCCACTCCAGACCCCTCACAAGAGGCTTAATTCCCAGTGAAGTGCCTCACCTGGGCAAACTCTGGCTGGACCATGAGTGCCCTGTTCTTGCTGGCTCACTGCATGGGTGCTGCCCATTTCCCCCAGTACATAACCAGGAGCCCCCAGGGGCACGGCCACCCTTCCCGGCACACTTGGCCGATGTGGGCTCCCCAGCTGAGGTGAACAGGGAGCGGCTCACAGGTGAGCAAACCGAGGGTACCTTTGGCACACATGCCAACATCAAACCAACGGATCCATACCACAGCCCTTCTGACACCACACATTGCTTTTAGCATGTCAGCATGTCACTGAGATAAGTGCGGAAAACTTTTGCATAGTGGCAAAGAGCAAAGGTCCCCCAGCAGCTTACCAGTGTGATTTCTTTGCAGCTACAGACAGTTTCACCAGCACAGGCTTGGTGCTGATTCTCCCTGCTGAGCAGCTCCCAGAGACCACCAGGACAGAGCTGAGGCCCCTGTACGAAGCCATAACACCCCCCTGCTAGGGAAAGAGCCCAAAAGCCGATCCTTTAACCCCACGGACAGCGGGGAGCGAGCACGAACCCACCCCCTGCCCCCGGAGGGCTGCAGCCCCCTGCACGCAGCAGCCCTATAAACCAAGGCAGGCCGAGGACCCCTAGCACACCGACACGCGGACACCACACCACCCTACAGACACCACACCTCCCTATAGACACTATCCGTCCTACAGACACCATCCCATCCCACCCCACCCCACAGACACCACACCGCCCCGACCCACCCCAGCGCCCCCTCTCCAGGAGGAGGCAGCGCGCCCTCAGCCCTGGGGGCGGCGCAGGGCACAGGTCCCCCGGTCCCCCCGTCCCGCAGCACCCCGGTACCTGGCCGGCCGGGCTGCAGGGGAGGAAGGCCGAGACCCGCCGAGGAGCACAAGCGAGCGGGGCAGAGCGGGCCGGCCCCGCCTTTATGCCGCCCGCCCGCCCGCCCCGGCGCGGGGCTCACCGGATGCCCGGGGGCGGAGCGGGGCGGGCCCCGGCCTTCCCCGGCCGGGCTTTGGGTTTAGTTTGTGCTCGCCCTCAGGTGCAAGGGCTGTGATACCGGGAAGCACTGGGCAGCCTCAGCTTCAGAGAGAGTCCGTGCGAGCAGAGGATGCTCGGTTCCGCCGGAAAATATACGACTGACGGCGTTTCTTTGCCGCTTAGAACCTTTATATCCCCCCTTTCCAAACTGGCATGTTTGTGTTGCTGTTACCCCTTTGTACTAAATACTAAATACTTTTCTTCCTTCCACAACGCCTTCTCTACAAAATATTGCTGAAAGCGGTCAATTCTTTTCCTTCATGTATACGGTGTGGGGTCAGAGTCTAGGCTCTGTGTAGAACCTGCTGCACCCTCCGGAGCTGCTCGCTGAAGAGAAACTAACTGCTGAGTTAGGATATCTTAGTGGGAGTTAATGTCTTCTTGTAATAATATAGCACATCCAGGGGGCTGATGATAGCCAAAAGGTAACATCAATGAAATTTGGTTTTGGCTGCTGCTTTCCTTTGTGGATTGTATTGTTTGCAGTGGTTTGTTTAAAACAAGGAAATGTGAAAAGCCATTCATATTCAAAAAGGTTTAAATAAAATACGTGTTTTGTAGTTATACTTGCAAATTAATAATGTTTAACACAGGGACCGACCTTATGATCAGAGTAGGAGGCTAGAAATTGGGATCCTTGTCTCCTTTCCCCCTTTTCAACAAATATTTCCTACGAATAATAACGTCACTGAGATAAAACTCACTGAAATAAAATGTCTGAATGTCTCCAGTTTGTTTATCTGCATGATGAAATGCTAAAGTTAGCCTGAAGAATATTCTTTTTAGGAGTGTCAAGTTACTGTCTACCATGCTTTGGGGTCAGAACAGACCCAAGCAGAATCACCACTCTCGATTCAAGTCCAGATGTGGCACTGCCCTCAATTGTGTTAGATGAAGATGTCTCCCATGTGCCACATAATATCTTCAGAGCAATTTGTGAGTGCTGGCAAAACTCCAGCAATGCAGAACTGGGCCTGGCGTGTGTACCATCACACGGTATGTGTTCAAAGGAACCCAAGGTCAATCCGATCCTAAGAACGAGTTTGAGCAACTTTGTAAGAGTCACTTTTGCTTGTCTGTAGTACTTGTGCTACTTGAGTGTACTGCAACTCTAGCAGGTTTGTATTGAGGGCTGGAGTTTATCTTGGCCTAGCTTAATTTCCAAAAGGCTCCTGAGCTGCTTTTCATGCCTTACATGAAACTATGGTAGATTCTTTATGGCATTGATCATGACTTCATCACCATTTAATCTTGACCGTCACAATGAATGAGTAAATGAAGTAAACAGAGTAAGGGTTGGTCTAAGCTAGATAGATGCAACTGCATGGTGACTAGGACACTCATCCTCACCTCAGCATAAAACAACAACATGACTTGCTCAGAGCCATGTTCTGAAATTGTGCTCTTCACCCAGACAAGAATACCTTCTGTGTGAAGCCTGTAACACCTATGTTTGCTGTGAAAGTCGGTGACTAAATCAGCTCTTATGAGTAACTGATGTTTGTTGATGGTAGAAGTGGTGTATGCCCTTCAGTCATGGAAAAGTGTGCCAATCTCTGCTATGGGAGGATTTTGACAATGATGGCGTGAACAAAAAACCACATTTTCCACTTCCGAGGAGAACAGGAGAAGTGTTGTAAATCAAACCCTCATCTAGCGGCTTCATGTTTTCTGATCCCTCCACTGGGATTTTATTTGCTAATACACAAGCTATAACTTTGATGAACAAAGAACACGGATAAGCAATAGCCTGCCATGGTAAGGTGCAAAGAGATGGCTGCTGTGTAGCTCTATGCCCACTGCTTTTCCTTTATGTGCCTCTGGTACATATTCCTCACGGTACCTCTAGTTTTAAGAGAACCTACTGTGCTGTAGGTGGAAGTGTCTCACAAGAGATTTCTCCCTCTCCTCTGTGCAAATAAAAATGTCTAAGTCATTAGTTAAGGACGTTGGGCTGAAACATCACTTATAAAAAAGATGTGTACAGGGTGTCAGGATTTAAAGGGAGAAGTTGGCAAAAAAAAAAGTTAATTCACAATAATATAATTCTGAATGGTAAACAAGAGTAAGGCATCTTTCTACCATTTGAAACTTTTAAAACTTTCTTCCTAATAAAATGTAATGCAAGGTTTCTGACAGAAAAACTAGAGACTCAGCAGGGAAGCAGAATTAGCAAAAGAGCTCAGGGGTCTGTAGTGGTGTTTGGGAAATGAGGCAGCACTGTTGATGGCCAGTTAACAGAAAGAAAAGTTAGCACGGTTTTAATTAATTGAGTGTATGTGAAAGCAGTGGGTGGGAGAGTGTGTTCTAATAAGGGAATAAGCAGGGTCTGGAGGAGAACTGGGATGGGAACAGCAGGGCCTAACAAAACTAGGGGCTAATTTAAAACTCCATATACTGGGAGGAAGACTCCAGGTGAGGCTGTGATGAGTACCTCGTCTGGGCTTTCAGATCTATGCCCTGACGGAAAGTCAGGGCAGTAGGGCCTGTGCGTGGAGATAAGTGATAGGGAAGAAGAAAACATATGAAAGAGCAAACAAAATGACTCTGCGTCAGACCTTGTCTTCACTCCTCTGCTTTTACTTCCTTTCAAATTCTGTTGTTTTTCATCTTGTTTTAAACAGTAAAGAGTCTGGAGGCAGCAAGGGGCAGAAGATTTTGCATACTATAATGTACTCTATAACACATGGCCTCAAATTCTCTGAGTATTCAGCCTTGTTCCATACTTGTGGCACTGTAAGCTACTGTAAAAAAAAAAGGGGGGGGGGAACTTGTCCTTTTGCCCCCTCATCCTTTCATTACTTCATGTTTTATTGGCCTCGAGGAGATAGTTTCCACCTTTGTGCACACTGATCTCTTACACACCAGCTGATGTGATTACTAAGCATCAGGTTTTTGGCTGTTCTGAAGTGCCTCTCAGCAAGAGGTACCCTCTCTCCCTCTCAGAGAAACCTTGTAAAAGCCAGAACATGCTCGTAAGTCTTATGATGGTTAAGTTTGGCTTGTTGTGCTTATCTTAGAGGTTGAGATAATGCTGCAAATGGCTGTAGGAGGAGTAAAGGGTGCTACATTTCTCTGCATTAACAGTTGGTCTGTAAATTGAAGAAAAAGGTTACAAAGGGAAAAATTGCTGATAAAAAATAAAACTATCTTTTAAGTCCATGATTTTATACTTAGGTACCACTTGCAACAACATTCATCCTTGAGTTTCTGCTATTTGCAGAATCCCAGGATTGGTGATTTTGGATTTTAACTTATCCCTTTCTCTCTCATTTCAGTATTACTAAGGTCTTCAGCTGCACAGAAAATCCAGATGTAGAAGCTGTGGTGAAACCATTTCATTACAGAACATGTCAGTTTGTGAACATTGACCATGAAATGTTCACAGGCGTGTACTGCCTTGGATGAGGTTTCACTGTGTTCCCCTGTTTACTTGAGAAGAGCCCCAAACCTGCTACTTTCAGAGTCTCACAACTGGTATCTGAGGAAGCAGAGTTAACTCACCTTTGCATTTGCCAGTTTTGGTTTAAACTTAAGTGCCACTCCACTACATCTACAGATTCACATTTCTGTAGACCACTTAATAGTTCATTTAAGTGGAGCAGCTGTCCAGAAGAAGGTGTGGGTGTACAGGCCTGACTTCCACCAGGTGGCTTAGGCATGCAGGGTGTGCCTTGGTAGTACACACTTATGTTACGTGGTACACACAATGCTACATGCAGTGCAAGTGCTGTTTTCATGATGTCAAATTCTGATCTAAACCAGAAAGAAGATTTGTATTCAGGACTTTGATGTCTTGAGTGCTCTACTAACCAGGCTACTGGCCTATGTGGTGCTGCTATGTGGCTTAGAAAATTAGAGAGTATAAGGAAAAATAATTTTAATATATAAAACCAGGAAGAAAAAAATCTGTCCAGCACTTTTAGACACATATACCAATGCTTTTGTAAGTGGTACTACTTTACAGTGTGTATTATTTATAGTAGTTCCACTTTGATGATTTTGTTACATTTGCCTGCATTTGTTTGAAGTGCATCCACTGCATTTGTTAATACATTTTTTCTGCAATAAACTGTTGTATTCATATGCATTATATATAAATTCCATATTTAAAATATTCACTGTTGGCACACAGCAATTCTGGCTTTAACGCCCATACCGAGCTTTTGATACGTGAAACTGAGCGTCCTGTTGCTAGTTGACAAAGGGCTGATGCATATGGTATCACAGCAACACAAAGTGGTATTATACAAAATCTCGCATTTTAAAATATACCTACATCAATGAAGTTTGTGAAGAGAGGAAGTCTGTCCAGGAGATCTTTACTGCCAGCTAGCTCTACGGAAAAAAAGTATTGCTGCTTTTGTAGTCCTTTATCTTTCATTGTATTTTATACTAGAAAACCTTGGAAAACAGTGTTAAATTAAAAGATTTTTCCACATCTGACTTGGAATAGCCATGGGAGATTTTGACATTTGTGATCTATTTTATTTATTTATTTTTTTTTTCAAATGTCACCTGTCTAAGTGTTAAACCTTACCCACAGGGAATCCTATCAAATCAGCTCAATGCTAGAGGCAGAAATTTTTGCTCTTTTCTTTTGGTTACTTTAGAATTCAGGATACAATCTTAGCACTCACTGTGGCATTTCTCATCTATCCGAATATGAACTAGGTTCCTTGTATTTCCAAAATGCCTGTATTTCATATTGCTCATTTAATTTCTGAAATATTTTTCTGTGCTACAGTTGAAATCTATAATGTGTTAATTCCATACCTCAAAGCCAAACTAAACCATTTTTAAAAAGCTTTACTGTTGCCCATTTAACTTCCTGCAGTTGAAGGATAGTTCCACTAACGTTATTTTCCTCAGCCTCCTTCCCTTTCCTTGAAAATTATGGTTGGACAAAACATGACCACTGAGCCTGCTTTTAGACTGCTTCTAAAATGTAAAGATTTGGGTTAGTGCAGTTGGTTTACAGCATATTTCTGGACTTTGTTTCACAATCTGTCAGGCTGATATAATTGCTTATTTTGAAACCCAAAACAAGGGTCTCTGTACTAGGGAAAGAGTTCTAAGAGCACTGTGAAGAATTTAAGAAAAAACCTGAAATGAAGTGATAGTTTTTAGGGGAAGAAACAGAAATAAAAAGCAATAATCAGGCCATGATTTAAAAACATAGTGCACCCCTGTCTTCAACACCGAGTGAATACTAATCCCCCTGCACCTTCTCCCCATTTCAGAAAGGATCTAGTAGAACTCAAAAGGTATGCAGAAGACTGATAAGGATGGTTAAAGTACGCAACAGCTTTTGCTTAAGAGACTTTTCAATAGTTTGGAGGAGAGTTGAAAGGTGATAGGTATGATAGAGGAATATAAAATCTCTAATGATGTGGACGACATAAATTCAGTTTCTTAAAATAAATAAGTAGGTCACAACAGGTGAATGTTGTCCTCAAATTTCAAATGAAACAAAAGAAATTGCCCTTTCACTCACCATCCTTAATCCTAGAAAGCTCTTTTCAGAAATTCAGCAATCAATTCATTTATCGATAAGTATTGGCCATTTTGTAAAGTGATCATGGAGAATATTCTTATTCTTCAAAGCAGCAGTTTAAAGAAAGAAGTATTTCATTTCGGAAAGCTAAGTTACATGGTCGATCTGACATGACTGATTCATGTGTCTATACAGTACTGGCTGTAAAATAGTTCTTTACTGAAGAACAGCCATACTGTATTAGACAAAACATCTATTTAACCCAGTATTTTACTTCTCAGGTAACCAGCAGCATGTACTTAGGAAAACAGTATAAGAACAGGGAAAGCATACAAGTGATATTTCCCCAGTGCATACAGACACACTCAGTTCAGGGACTTCTGAAGCCATAGAAAATAGTTTTGTGTTTAATGGTCCTGATGGATAAACGGAGCAAAGGCAGTTGACATACTCGCACATTACATCAGCTTCTGAATAACTATGGAAACGTCGCTTTTCTGCCTTTTGAGCTCTGGATAATCCGTGTGAATTTTGGGGGCCGGGGGTAGGGGGGGGAGGAGGAAAGAACTTTTGAATGCAAAATGCATGATTTCAATTTATCCATATTGTTATGTTACCCATGTACAATAAAAGTCTCATGTTTTATTTTCTTTACCTCCTTTATAGGCTGGAGAATGTAGGTACATATTATTTATACTGTAGCAGTCAAGGGAAGAAGTGAATAATTATTGAAGGCACCAGGTACCTCTGAAGTGCAAAACTTAGCCTATCTGTTGCATTTCAGACTGTGATCCATGGATTGTGTAATCTGTTGATTATGTGTAACAGTGTGACAAGGATAACTAAAAAAGTAAATGTCTTCTCATTGAGCTTGATTTTGCCATATGGGGACGTGTAGCTTCACTGGAAAATTTCTAGACATCTGCAAACTGAGATGGAAAAAAATATTTTCACAAGGGAAGATCAGCAAGGAAAGTGGGAAAAAGCTTCCCATTGTGTTCAGCAGAGATGTCCATCCTTTTCTTTCTTTCTTTCTTTCTTTCTTTCTTTCTTTCTTTGTTTATTTATTTTTAACCAAAAGGCCATCCAAACTTCTTGAAGGAAAACAATGATCTAGTAACTTTTTGAGAAAAGAAGAACCACAGGGCAGCTTTTGCAGTTTTGTTCCAATGGTTTTCAGTTAGAAGCAACCAAAACTGACCCTAAGATTTGAAGATTCAGTTCTTATTTTCATGTTGTCTGCATTTGTTTATTTGCACTCCCAAATACTTGTGGGTGTGGTTTTGGCTTGCTTGTTTACAGTGCTTTGCTAGCCTGCATTTTTGTGTTTGGCGTAACATAGAGAAAACACTGGTCAAGAAGGTGTGGCCAAAGTGATGGCCCAGCTACCGTTCTCATGCTCCCTGTCTTTTCTAGGGAAGACCAAAAGGCCCCAAGAAACAAAAAGCCGTGTGACGAGGCTGCAAATCTCAGGTAACATAAGAAGTGGGCTACACAAGCCTTTACGGTGAGAACAGTGCACAACCATAGCCCCTGCCTCCCCAGGGCTGAGCTTTAAGTCTGGTTTGAACAAACACTCATAAACGTGGTAGATAGGCATGGTAATTCTCTAGCAGCCGTTACTCTCCAGGATGTGTGTGGTTACAGATACCATAAATTTAATAAATGATTTTCAAAATTGATCTTTTTAGTAACGAGCCCTCAGAAGCCTAGGCCAGTTTCCTCCATGTAACCACCTGGGAGCCAGCTGAGAACCTCCTCATTATCTCTGTCTCTTGGTGCTGCCATCACTGGGCTCAGCAGGAATAGGGACTGAGTAAGCAGTCTTGTTTTTCTTTACGTTATGCACTTACAAAAGCCAATCCCCTCCTTTAAAATGGTGCTTAGAGCCACTAGTGCTCCACTAAAACTGGAAAGCAGAGGCAAGGGACTGAACTCCAGACACCGCTGCTGTCACGCACCAGCCCCTCTAAATCCATACGCAAACACTTATGCGATAAGCATTTACACGGGTTGCCAGCAGCGGAGCTTTAATTGCAGCTCTAGCTGCCTGTTTGCCTTCGTCAACTTAAACCGCGCCCTCCCAAACCCGGGGAGAAGAGGCCGCCGTGCTCCCCTCACGGGCAGCCGTTGGGGTTCGCCCCGCTAACGGCTGTCCCAGCGGCCTCCGCAGCGGCCATGGCGCCTGTCGCCCCCCAGGGCTGCTGGGAAATGTAGTGCCGGGGGGGCAGGACATGGCGGGTTATCGCTGAGCTCTCGCCTGCCTTCATAAGGCACAAGTGGTTGCGTAGGGCAGCTGCTGGCATAGGCCGAGCTGGGGGCAGCAGGGACATGGCCGCCGGGGCTGTCGCCCACCTGCAGCCTGCCCTGAGCGGCCGGTGGTGGCAGCGAGGGAGGGGAGCGGCTCTCCTGAGGGAGGAGGGGGGCATTGGGGCGGTTTTTCAACAAAATGGTACCTGTGGGCTGTGCAGGCAGCAGGGAGGGAGCCCTGGCACAGGCAGTGTGCTCTTCTGCTGCTGAACTTAGTAGAGGAATGCAGCTGGTAGTGGTACTCATGTATCTGAGAAGAGGTTGGTTTTGTCTCATTAATAATGGCAAGCGAGTAATGCTACCTGATAAACTGGTACATATCTGATGCACCGACACCACTCCTGGAAGTACTCTGTGTACCTAGGGCTTAGCCCTGCCACTGTGATGAAATCTCCCTGAGTGGAAAAAGCACCTGGATGTTTATTTCCACTCCCCGTTTTCACAGTGTCAGGGCTCAGCATTGCAGGCCACGTTAAAACTAGACCTGCTTCTCTGTGCTGCCAGGGTGGTATCTCTTTTTCCACATTTGTGATGCTTATGTCTTAAGTCATCCACAGTTCTGCAGCTTGCCATGTGTTCCCACAGCATTTGCTTTGGCATCTTACTTGCATCAGAAAAAGAGCACAGTCCCTCCTCCTTTAGGAGAACCCTATGTACTCTCAGTGAAATAGTTTGTATATCCATATCCAACCTGTATTTACTCTATGTTGTAATTCTTGCAGTCTTCCAAACATCATTCTTGGATATTAGGTTGTATCTCATATGCACCTCTTTGAGGAATGAGATTCTCAGCTCTTCTCACCATTCCCTTTTTGAGAATTACTACCTCTTGTGCTCCCAAAACTCAACAGTCCTTCCTACTCAGCAAACTCACTGTTTTATTCTTGCCCCCCTTACTATCCATTTTCTCTTCACTTTCTTTGATTTCAACTCTTTAAATATCAAAATCAATTCTTTCTTTCCTGGATGCATTGCTGAAATGGTTACCTGCATCTCAGACATTCCCCATTGACTTCAGAAGTCTAAGGAAGGACTTTTCATAGAGAACGTTGCCCAGACACTTTAATATCAGGACAGGGAAATGAGTAGGACATTATGAGAGGCTGGTGGCAGATCAGTTCCCAATATAGCAAAGCCAGAGAACCTCTTAAGCGTCAGGGATATAAAATGTGCCAGAATCCATTGTTAATGACAGGATCTGCTTCTTTCTTCATTTCTGCTGTTAGAACTGGAAAACTGGGACAGGGGGACCTCTGCTGCATGCACCTGCTGCCCCCTCAGTGAAGTCTCTGCAAGAAAGGGGAAACAGCAGTAGTTAAAGCAGGAAGAATAAAGCACATGCAGAACCTGCTTTGCCAACCTGACTTCTGCAGGTCAGGACTGCAGCACACAAGAGCCTTTTGCTGCATGGGCCTGAACAGGAGCTAGGAGGGAAGAGTGGCAGCAGGAACTTTTTAAGGGCACCAGTCCTTGATTTCTTTTCACTGGAAGTGGGAAGGGGTACTGGCCTGAATGATGCCAACCATTTAGTTAAGTTACCCACTATAAATTGCTGAAAGTTTACTGTAAAGCGCAAAGCTTCTCTAACAAGAAATTATAGGAGTACCTTGCTCACAGGCTGAGTTCTTTCCAAACTTGTATAGTTAATGGCTGACATTACTCTTCCCACATCTTGCTAAATATTCAAATATTGAGTGAGGTCTGCCTCCACAATTTGCTAATGGTTTTTGTCTGACTCTTTGTTATTTCTGTTTCTGATGTATTTCACTTCTATAGCATTGATTCTGTGTGTAACGAAATCTGAATGAAATTTGGGTAGGAGGCAAAGTGCCTCAGAACAATTCACCCATAGGCTTGCTTGCTTTGTGTTTCTAGAGAAACAAACCTGTGTTTCTTAATCTACCAAATATTTATCCTAGTATCATGGTGTTCATGTGATAGGAAAGGAAATCCATTAGGTTTTGTTTCATGTGCTTCCCTGTAAATCTCCTTCACATTTGGCAAATTTGCTTTGCTGTGTGGAAAATTGAACTGTAAACACTTTGAAACTAGCTCTTGTCTTTTTAACTGTTCCTCTGAAGCATTTCCTAGTGAAGCTTATAGTACTGAACACTATTTCCTAATGGCCCTATAGTGGAAAAAAATTTTTAAAGCTTTCTGAGTGCTGTGACTCAGAAATAGTGACTGTTTGAAGAGGATGTAGTCATTAGGTGTTGCTGGAAAACATGTATGCCTATCTTTTAACAGCATCTTTTAACTAGATGGAGACACAGAAAGCCACAAAGGAATCACACCATGCAAATCAACAACACTTCATTAAGTAATGAAAG
Source organism: Cygnus atratus (assembly GCF_013377495.2). Classification (NCBI taxonomy): domain Eukaryota; kingdom Metazoa; phylum Chordata; class Aves; order Anseriformes; family Anatidae; genus Cygnus; species Cygnus atratus. Next base: position 120,268,147 of record NC_066363.1, read on the forward strand.
TCAGGGAATGAAGAATTATGTTGAAAAGTCTAGTTTTCATCTCATCCCTATATATTTAGACTTATTCTCTTGTTATATGAACTGTCAATAAGAGGTCTAAGCCTGGGGACAATCGAATGTATGAAGGTCAATGCTGTACACGGGTTTCAGATTTCATAGGTTAATATGATTCACAAAACAATCTAATTTTAAAGATTTATTTATACTAGCATGGAGGAATTTCCTCCCTAATTTAAACAGTATAGAAAAACCTCTTATGACTGTGAAAACATAAGTGAAAATCCTCCATGTTGAAGGGCATAGAGCTCCTTGAACAGTTGAGCCAGCAGTTGAGCAGTTGTCTGTCCTGAACAGCTGAACGAGTGGTATCTAGTTTTCAGATCTAATGCCCAGACTACTAATTAGTCTTTCCAGTGAAGCCATTACTTGTCTGTATGTTCTCAGCATTTTAACACCGTTTCCCCTTTGTAGAAAGTCCCTCTGCCAAATTTCTACTTCAATTTTATTTCTCCTGTTTCTTCTTTATTAATGTATCCCATGAACTTCATCTTGTGTGCTCTGCCACCTCCTGCATAGACGAAATGATGCATTCCTTCATTTGTTTAGGACCTGTAGCAACCAGGGTACAAAACAAGGGTAAATATGTGCAAAGTGGAGCAGACACTGTGTTATATACAAAGACTCAGTACCAGGTGTTCTTTGTGAAGATTTGATACCCTTTTACAAGTCCTGAGCACAAGCACATTACAGCTTCATAAACTGAATAATAAAGGTATTCATTAAATCTTCTCCCATTCGTGTATGTCTGTTCAGGCTTCACTTTGTCTGATTAACAACACTTAGAACAGTTGCAGGTAGAAACTGAAGGTGGCTGCAGTCTTTGCAGGAGGTTATTTTCCAGTATTCCACATCAGTTCTAATACATTCATACTGCTCTTTAGGGAAAAATGTACGTATTTTACACTCTACAGAATAGTTCACATAGATAAAATACAAACTTGTTAGGTTTATGACTACGTAAATAGCCAACAAGTGTACCATACATAAGCTCTTAAGCCAGAAAAACTGGGCCAACAGTGCATTAAAGACTTACGAGAGATAAACCATGTCATTTTATTTCTGAATGTAATGGCCACACAAAGGAAGAGAGGCTTGCATGCAGAAGGGTGAGGAGGAAGCGGGTGAGCTTGTGATTTAAAAAGCTTATCATTAGTTCAATAATCCTGCCAGTTTCACTGCAGAAAAATGTGTTAACACATTGTTAAAATTGCTTTGTAATGTGTCATGCTCTTTCAGGACATGCAATTCAGTAACACTCTGATCTCTGAAAACTGGAGAGTAAGGGATTAAGATACTTTCTAATGCAACCCTAGCTCTGCTTCCTGAAACTGGCAATAATCACTTGGAATTATCTGCTGTTACCCAGCTGTCTCCCGAGTGTTAGGTAATGCTGAATTGAGGGGTCAGGGGATTAGCTGGAGCAGCCTGAGAGAGCTGTTATTGAGATATCATCAATAACATTCGTGAGATTGGCATGAGATGATTCACGCCATGTATATGATCAAAAGAAGAGAGATTCCCTAAGGAATCCAGAATGGCCACAGCCAAGTTGTATACAGTATGTCAGTGTGGACTCCTGGTCTTGTGGGAGACTCCTGGTCTTGTGGTCTTGTGTGGACTCCTGGTCCTGTGGGTCCTGGTCTTGTAGGAGGTGCTGATGTACAGCACAGTGTGGGTTGTGGGGGTTCATGGTGGGCCTGTGAAAGTATAGCTTTGTGTAAGAGTCATGTGGCTCAGAATAAAATAAATGGTTGTAAAATTTAGCAGAAGCAGGGTTAATACTGGATACCGGACTAAATGTTTTGAGTACACAGATGTGGGGGACACTTTGGTTTAATATGTCTCACTTAAATATGTGTTTAGGTGTGGCAACGAGATGGAATGGAATTCCATGGATGGAATCAGAGTCAGAGCCTTAATTTTAGAACAGTATGCATAATCTTTAAAGGCAAAATATATTTATGTGAATTAAACTACAGTCGCTCAGAGAGAGAAGAGCTAAGGTGAGTTGGGAGTTTGCTCTCTCTTCTGCAGTTACTATTGACTGCAGAAGTGTGAACGACACTGAACACAGTGCATGGTGGTGTGTGATCCTGGTCCCTTTATGCTTGGCTATAGTGGAATGAGGCCAATGGTCATGCTTTGAAATAGCTAGAATATTTTAGAGCCAGTGAGGGAAATTAAAAATTTGGTCTATCTCTGCCAAATCCTGACAGCATATTGAGGACATCCCTCTCCTTTTCACTTGCCTTCTCATCTTTCCCTGAGATATGTTGACCATTGGCAGCATTCCCGGCTCACCCTCTTTAATTCCCACTGAACTGTTCCCATTGAACTTTGATTCCGACTGAACAAGCAGTGAAGCTGTAAGTGTGTAAAAAGCTGGTGTTTTCCACCTTACCTTTTCTGTTGCTGGACACATGCGATAGACATCGGTTTGATTTCGAGTGTCATTACAGGCTACCTGATGTACCCGATGTGCTGTAGTTGGGTGCAGCTGCCCTCAGGCATTTCCCAGGCACACTTCTTTTTATGAAGGGATAATTAGCTTGTTTGTTTGTCTTTGAATAGTAAAGATGAGGCTCTTCTTGTGTTAAGCCTATTGCATTTGTACCAAGATCTGATTGAAGAAACAGAGAATGCATTGCAGTAGTTAAATCACTTCCTCAATCCACTTAGATCCTTGCGTTGGGTGGAAGATGAGCTCAGGCCAATGACTTAAGTAATTTATGGATGGCAGAGGTGTGTTAGCAAAGAGATTGTGATCGCTATAGTCACCCAAATTATTTATAACCATGTGGTTGTAAAGTGCTCCAGGAAAGTAAGAAAGTAAGAGGTCAAGATTTTCTGGCAGCAGCTTCTGGAAGGAACAGAACCAAGATCTGCAATGGCTTGTGGGCGCTCTGTCTACTCATCTGTGGTGAGGAGGAGACTTTTTAAATCTCATGGAAGTGGAATGTGTTGTACTTCTGTCCTTCCCAGTCTGAGGGTTAAATTTGCATTTCCTTCAATGTCTCTCCAGCTAACATGCAAATAACTTCCATGTGTCACTTCTTTTCTCTTTAAAAATAGTTTGAGTTCCTTCTAAACTATGTTCAGTATTCTGAATATACCCCCAAAATACAAATGTCCTGATGCACTTGAATGTAGTTTGAATTTCTTCATTTCAATATATCCGTGAGTTAGAAGACCTACTCCGATCTCTCTTCAGTGCTAAAGAAAAGTAGTCTCCTAATATACCACCTGTGTCTTAAACTCCAGATACCTTTCTGTGCACTAGTTTAGATAAGTTATTTCACATTTCTGTTACACAGACAAAGAAACTGGGAGTGAGATGAAGTCGCTTTGTGGGGAGCACAGGGAAAGCCACTTCTCAGTTTGGGTTAGATCACCAGAGCTCTCATCTCACAGGCCTGGTTTTTGATCATGCTGAACCATTACAAACCAGGCCGTCTTTTTGGCTGCCCTGCCCGTAATCCATTGGGTGATCTCAGGAATATTTGGCAGAAGGACACAGAGGTTACATTTCCATATTTTTGTAGACTCTTGTAGAGAGACGAGAGTTGAGCTGAGGGAAACACAGGAAGAATTGAGTCACTATCTGCTCCGAGAGGCAGCTGAAGCTTGGCCAGTCCTCCAGTGCTATCCGGAGAAGGTGCTGCCAGTCCCCAGCCAAACAGGCAGGAGGTATGGAGGGGAGACAGCCTCGGGCAATGAGAGTGGGAACTAAGCATCCTGAATTAGGAATACAATGGTGGGCTGAAGGTATTGCAGGGTCCTGTTGGTGGGGAGGAGTTGGGACAGCTGCACTGTGGAGCAGAAGGGAGGTGGGAGAGAGAATAGAGGGTGAGGTGGTGGTGCTGGGGAGATGCAGGGCACTGTGCAGGACCCATTAGTTCTGCTGCCCAGGAACAACTTACACTTTCAGAGCTCTGATTACCATTCAGAGAAAGAGATGAGAAGAAAACAGGGGTGACAGAGAAAAGTTTTGTTTTCCTTTATGATAAAGCGGGATTTCAATGAAAGGCACAAGATCACATCTAGGGCCAATAATAGCTTTGCAGGCACTTTCACCAAGAATGTTTTTGTTTCTTTGAAGATGAGATTACTAGATTCTGTCACAGCTGTTTGTCTCCATGGTAGCAGAGCAGGCTATGAAGGGAACAAATGTAAACCCAAGTTTTCACTTTATCTGATGTTGTTTTCTTAGGACTTGTCTACACTTGGATGTTTAGGAATGTTAAAATGAAATAAACTAATGCACATGTACTAAGTTGCATTAAACCTCTTTGTGGACACTGTCAGTCATTGTAACTTAGGTCACTATGTCTTGGCCTACAGTGCAATAAAACTGCCTTTCTTCTGAATATAATAAAGCCTCACTTATATACATTGACTAGTTAATTTGTCTTGACTAGACATTTTCCTTAGTGTCCCCGTGTAAACGAAGCCTTAAGTGAAGACAGTACTGAGGCCACATTGTTGGGCAATGAAGATCCCAAACTTAGCTGAGAATGTTGTAAGGATATGATAGGACCAGACACCAGCTTCTCCTTAGGAAGCCCTTGTTAACACAAATCTAAAAATATCTTCTTCTTGATGCAGACAGTCACATCTATTATAAGACATTTCAATCTGCCTTTTTGAAAAAGTTTATAGTGAGGCAATTCCAGAAATATTTGGAGGCTTCATATTTCCTTGATCCCAGCCAAATTGGTTTCAGGCCTCATTATGGTACGGAAACTATAAGACAGTCTTATTAGCCTACTGCCAATAGCCAAAGACTGAGTTTACACATCAATTATCTTCAAAAAACAGGGTCATGAAGTTTGGGGACATCCACGGTAGACAAATATACTTCATTGGTACATATGCTTCAAAAAATATACTGGCACTTCTTTCAGTGTAAAAGGTCACAGTGAAAATGACAGTTGATCTTGTGTTACAGGATTTGTTGCATGATGAATGACAAGGTAGGATGAATATGGGGTCTCATCAAGACAAAATATTGTAGAAATGGCTCCACTAATTGGCGTAGCTCACAATTTCTTATCTTGCTATAATGGGTATACTACATGACTTGAATCACTTAAATACTTGTATTTAAATCATTTATATTTGAAAATACAAAAAGCTGCAAATATGTTTTGTCAGTGGTCATAGCTGTAGGCACTCTTGCTTTCTTAGAAACTAAATAGAAATGTGTTTGCCACAAGAACAAGAAATAGGGCAATTAAGATCTCCAGTCAGCTAAGAATGCATTTCACACTTTTCATATCAAAAGAACTTACCTTGCTGTATTGAAAAGGGCATTTCCACAGGATGACAAATGTAGGTAACATTCTTGTTCATAAGCGGGGGCTGATCATATCCCCAGAATTAATTGACTTCTAGAGATAGAGATGTGGGAGAACCACAAGAGTTAGCAAAAGCCCTTTGAAAATGGGCTTCAGAGACGAAGATTGCAGGGATTGAAGTTTGTCAGCCCATACGAGCATGTCTGTCTGGACTTGGATAATATGTCATGTTCTTTAAAGAACATAATCCTCTAAGCCCTGAAGAAAGTAAAATGAGAGGTAGAGGAGGAATCAAGATGTATATGGTTGATATCTCCAACCAGAGCAGAACTATATGGATTTTGTTTGTTCTTTTTCCAAGTTGTTAGTTGCACTGTAGAAATTGAATTAGTTGTTTTTCACCAACAGCAAAAGAATAATAATTAAAGGGATAGGTCCTTAACAAATAGCTGATGCTGAAATATCGAAAATAAATGATCAAAAGTAGGAGATTCCAACGAAAAAAATTGTTGTATTGGAAAAAATAAAGCAGAATTAATAAAAGAGAGTAAAGAAATGCATTATACGCTGAGGCCACCTACTGGGTATTGCTGAGTTAGCAGAGAAAATGTAATCAGTTGGCAAGAGTGTTAAACAAAACAAGAGCGCTATCTTGCTCTCAAAAGAAGGGCGGGGGGGGGGGGGAGATATTAAATTTATGTTATGGAAACTCAGAATTTTCTGACTGCACTGATCAAGAGAAACAGACCTTTTTATGGAGGTTTTTTTTTTTTTTTTTTTTTTTTGTCCGCTGTGGCTATGTCTTCTGAAGGGACGTTATCATTTTTCCAATGATAACATTGTTCCTTGTGCTCTTTAATAGAACTGATATGGCTGAGATTGTGCTTAGGGCATCTGGATTCTGCTATCCTAAATGAAAAGGCTATTTTCATCTTTCTCTTTTGTAAATCGAAGTAGGTTGTTCTAAAGGAATCTTGAAAACAACTTTAAAATAGTTTATTTGGATGTTTTAGACTAGTCCTAGTCAAACCAACTAGTAGAATTTATTCATGATGGCGTGGCAGGTAGAGTGCATTTTTATTTCTTGAAGCCTAATCAAAGTATTAGAAATAATGATTTAATCGTTAAAATGAATTTACTATCTGGATTTGCTAATGGCAATTTAAGATAAAGTTGCTATGAAAAGAATCTAGCAGTGAAATCGGTATGCGTCTTAGATTTCATAAAAAGGCCTTGGTATTTGATCTGTCAAACTTCAGTTTGTTTTCCAAACTGTCAAATTTAGTGTTTATTCTTCAGCCTAAAAGAACATCTTTTCCTGGATGAGTTCATCGGCCCAGCAAAGTCTTTGAGCCTTATAAATGTTGGTGAAGAGTCAGGAGATTATGGCTGAGCGTAATACAATTTCAGCACCATCTTCAGGGGAAAATTGTGTGAGTACAGCCTGACTATAAAGGTGAAATACTTACAAATCAGTTGTACAAGAGCTGAAGGTTCTTTGCGTATGATCTTTTCTACCATTTGACTTGCAAAAAAATGTGTCTAAAAAGAAGAAAATTTTGGGAAGATGGAATGCCATCACTAGAAGATACCTGCCTTTTAGGCACTTCTCCATTCCTTTTACTTCCCACAGTTCTTCCCTCTGTTGTTATGGAAAATTGGAATTACTAAAGGATGTGTAGAAATTTGACCATTCGATGCAGATTTCACAGAGAAGCATAATCTAAACAGAAAACCATTATTCTACCACCTGTATCAATGCAATCTGTGGCAATGAATTATCCTAAATGAAACACCAGATTTTAAATAAATCAGGGGTAAAATATCAACAATTTGGCAGAGGAAGTGAGGAAGGTGTTGCTGAGCTAATGCATACACTAATGTGTTGTGGGTAGTGCAACAGGCTGCAGTTAGAACAAGGCTTAACGTGTGGTCCTGTTAATGGTTCCCCGCTACTGGCAAGGGCAGTGCTGTGGCCCCACTTGTGATCTACCAGCTCTTGTGTGGCAGGTTGGTAGGATGAGGATGTTCATGGCGTTGGAAAGATGCTGTGGTGTGTTGCTGTAAGTGCATGAGAAATGGGCTTTGGTATGTCAGAGGGTAAAGCAGGCAATGCCTTATGAGGTTTGGCAGGTCTGAGAGAAATGTATTTGAGTGGGATGAAAAGACAGTTAGCTTCATGGCTGGCCCTTTTAGGGACTGTGTAAAGTGCTCTGATTAAGTCATTGTGGAATGCATTAAAACAGAGTGGAATATGAAATTTAGGAAATAAATAAAACTAAGCTAAGTGGAAAAGAGGAACTTTCAGCCTTCCTGACATCTGATGCTTACTTTTCTGATTGCCCCAGGTGATGGGGCTGGAGGGAGCACAGTGCATTGCTTCCTTTCAGTCTGCATGCATGGCTCAGTCTGATTCTGAAAATCTGGGAGTGGGGAGGCCACTGAATTCACAGGGAGCTCCCCTACCAGCTTTTGATCTGATGGTACGACAAGGCAAGAGCCTGCCTGGTTATCCATCAAAACCTTGGACGGTTTTGTTCTCAGTTGTCATGATTTCTGTTTCTGATTGTTTTGTCAGTAAGTAGAAATGGAGAATACAGAGCTCAAGAGCTTATTCCACAATTAAAAATTACAATTAAGCATGGGATAGACATGGCTACACTGATGGGGAGAAGTCTGAGTGAAACACATCCTGTATGTACAAATGATAGGGGAGAAGAGGCATGATCTGTCACTCAGAGCATTTGAGCAGTGCCCTGTGCTTGCTGATGCTGAAACATCAGAAGGGGGGAAACGTGCTGTCAAGGCTGAAAGTCTGCTGTATGGTTTTCCAGGCTTTTCACAGTAGATTTATAGTCAGTAAACTTGGCTTCAAAATTATAGGGATGTATTCAATTTTTTTTGCTGCCTTCAGTATGTTGCTGATCTTCCATGTATGTATTTTTTTTCTTCAGAAAAGTTTCCAGGGAATGGATTATAGATTTAAATTTTTCTAGTATACTAGTCTTTGACTGGTCTGCAAGAGCAAATCTAACTTTCAATGTATATTCTACTTGGTATTTACTGAAACCAACTATTAAAGAGATTATGTATCACAGCCTCATAAAGCATTAACCAAATATACTCACAGTCTCATTCATAAGCTTTTAGTAGAATCATAGAATCACAGAATACCCCAGGTTGGAAGGGACCCACAAGGATCATCAAGTCCAACCCTTGGCTTCACAAAGGACCACCCAAAAGTCAGACCATGTGTCTGGGAGCGTGCTGTGCCTGATGCACCCCACAGTACGATTGGCCCTTTTGGCTGCCAGGGCACAATGCTGGCTCTTATTCAACTTACCATCAAACGAAAACCCCAGATCCTTTTCTACGGGGCTGTTCTCCAGCTTCTTATCCCCAGTCTGTACATATATCAAAGGTTGCCTCATCCCAGGTGCAGAATCTGGCACTAGCTGTTGGTAAATTTCTTGTGGTGATTGCCCAGCTCTCTAATTTGTCAAGATCTCTCTGCAAGGCCTCTCTACCCTCGACAGAGTCAGCAGCTCCTCCCAATTTAGCGTCATCTGCAAACCTTCTCAGTATACCTTCAAGTCCTGCATCCAAGTCATTTATGAAAACATCAAAAAGCACTGGCCCTTAAATAAAGGCCTATGGAACTGCACTAGTGACTGGCCTCCAGCCTGATGTAATCCCATTTACTAGAACCCTCTGAGCCCAACCTGTCAGCCAATTGTTCACCCATAATATTATGTATTTATCTAGCTGAATGCTGAACACTTTGTCCAGAAGTACAGTGTGAGAAACCATTTTGAAAGCTTTACTGAAATCCAGAAAGATTACATTAACTGACTTCCCTTGGTCACCTAGATGGGTGGCATTGTCATAAAAGGAAATTAAGTTTCTTAAGCAGGACTATCCCATCATGAACCCGTGTTGGCTGTGACCAATGACAGCATTGTCCTTCAGGTGTTTTTCAATAACTCCCAGAATAATTTTCTCCATAATTTTACCAGGCACTGAAGTGAGACTGACAGGCCTGGAATTACCTGGCTATTCTCATTCTGAATCAGGTAAAGAACAGACTAATGTCAGTGAACAACCCTTATCTTGTCATCAGACTGGCAATTTTTTACAATGCTTGAACACTAGTGAACACCTCACTCACACATTTTATGGGGTAAATCCATTCTCTATTTAAAAAGATGAAAAAGATGGTAGTAGAGAAGATTAATATATTTGAGTTGTTAGGAACCTTATTTTCAGAAAGCCACAGTTTTTCACAGGAGATGTTAAGAAAACAGAATTGTGCTTCTTATTCTGAGCCATTTTCTGTGCAGTTGGTTAAAAGCAAGGACAGATGAGGTCTGCAATAAATCATCCCAGATTGGGTTCCTGATGTATGTCCTATCTAAATGAAATCATAATTGCTGACCCATCTGTTAATTCACATTCCTTTCATCTGAACTTTGTCATTAACGATGTCACAAAAAGTCTTAATTCCATTCAGTGTTTGATTTTATGGTGGAAAAAATAACTTGTCCATTTTATGGACTCAAAGACATGCTTCTGTATCATCAGATGGGTTCTTACTTACAGGCTGAGTAGCAGCCCTGATGGACAACACCTGGTTTATTGGAGTGGACAAATAGGAGTCAAATATGAGCCAAGACTGTGTTCTGGCTGTCAGTAAGGCAAACTGCATAGTGGGCTACAATAGGAGGAACGTGGCCAGCAGGTTGTAGGAAGTCGTTGTCCTCATCTAATCATCTACTAACAAGGTGAAGTAACCATGGACTGTGATCTGGAATGTTCAGACTGGGCATTAGGAAAAACTTCTTTATTAGGTTTGATAGTGCAGCACTGGAGATTGAGTCCAGGAAGGTTGTGTTATCTCCTGATTTTCAAAGCTTTGATAGCCAAAGCCCTGGCTGACCATGTAGTATAGAACAGAGCTCCAATTTAAGCAGGAAGTTGGGTTACAGACCTCAAGAGATCATAAAATCATAGAACAGCTTGAGTTGGAAGGGACCTTAAAGATCATCTAGTTCCATACCCCTGCCATGGGCAGGGATGCCACCCACTAGATCAGGTTGCCCGGGGCCTTATCCAAACTGGTCTTGAACACCTCCAGGGATGGGGTATCCACAGCTTCTCTGGACAAGTTGTTCCAGTGCCTCCCCACCCTCTGAGTCAAGAATTTATTCCTTATATCTAATCTAAATCTCCCCTCTTTTAGTTTAAAACCATTCCCCCTTGTCCTGTCATTATCTTAATGAGCAAAAAGTTGCTCTCCATCTTTTTTACAAGCCCCCTTGTAAAGGTACTGAAAAGATACCTTCTGGCCAACATGTCTATGAGTTTGTGATAAGTCCTGTGAAAAAGAAAAGATAATTCTGCCTGCATGAAATGAAAGTTGTCAAAGTTTGGCTTCACTTAGTACAGGCCATAAGTATTTTTCATGTGCTTTAGGAATTATTCCAAATACAGTGACATCATTCACACAACTCTGGACTGCACAATGGCTGCAAAAAATGACTGCTATCATTTTGGCTGTTGGTAGATATCTACAGGGGCACAAATTTAAATAAGAAATGTCTATGAAGCCCCTACAATCCTCATCCCAGGTTACTTGCTGATACATGCTCCATAAACAGGATTAGAAAACTCTTCTGTTCTTTGAGTTTATTAAATGGTTCTACAGCAAGTAGCCCATGAGTCACAAGAAGGAAGTGATCAGTCACCACAGCCTTCTCTTGCTCTCCTGGCACTGTGCAAAGATGCATCATACCTTTGGTTTTCTTCTTTTTCTATCAGTGCCTGCATCTGTACTTGTAAAGAAAACAATGTCAGAGCCTGAACGCTCTCCCGTAGTCAACTGTGCTGTGGAATTATTAGTGTCATGCCTGATGTGGTTTTTGTCTTTACCAGTGTGTTCTCCCAAGTGTGGCTGTGGTTTTGAGGACAGTACAGGTGTTGGGTGGCTCCTTGAGGTCACCCCGTTATTGAGGAAAAGATACTTTAAGTTTATAGACCTTAGCCACTAGACACACTTTTTATTAGTATGCTTTTTGCAATACAAAAATGTCCAGAGTTGTGTGTGTGAAGTAAGAGAATCTGGTTTCTCAGGTTACTCACTAAACATAAAGAAGATTGGGTCAGTGGCAAACATCGAAGTATTGTTAATAGATTCAAGTACCGTAAAAACTGCTCATTTAGCGTCTGAGATTAAAGAGCTTGCAGATGTCCTTCTGATTAAAACCAAAGTGTAATGATACACGTTTGTATCTACAGTGCATTTTGTTTCTAGTACCCTTTGATGTCTCCCAGACGCTTTATATCGTGAAAGAGCACGATTATTAGATTAGATTAATAGATTCTCTATTTACCTTCTTCATGCCACCCTTGATTTCTATGTCTCTTACCCTTTTCCCGACTGTCTCCTCACCAGGTTTTGTCATCCCAAACTATTCTACTTCTTCTTTTTAGAAGGGTCACTCTGATGTAAAGTCATCCTTGATAGCTTACTCTGTACCTTTTCACTCCTGCTGTACCCTTTCAGTCATGCTCTTGCTATTCATAATATACATATTGATTTTACACAGTGGCATAGTGACATTTTTTTGGTCTTGTTCAGTATTAATTTCCTCATAATTCATAGCATTTCTTTTCATTTTTTGATCATTATTCAGCACTGAGTTGATATTTTCATGTAACCTACCTATTATATCTCTAAAACCTCATTCCCTAGTAGTAATAGCCAATTTGGGGCCATCATTAAAATTGTATGCAAAGTTAGGATTGTTTTTTTTTATGTATCACTTTACACTTGTTTACATAAATGTAATTTCCTCTGCTCTTTTAGTGCTTAGTCACTCAGTCTCCCGAGGCTCTTCTGTGGTTCATTTTCAGCCCTCATTCTTACTTGTATGGAAGCATCGGCAGCAAACAATGTCACCTTCTGAGTCACACCCTTGTGGTCATTTTGGATACAATGAACACCTTGGATGTAAGCACAGGTCCTAGAGATGCTCCTAGTTGTCTGTGACAGAGGGAATTTATTCCTATGTCTCCTATTTTTTTAAACAATTGCTAATGACACTTAGTCCTTGTCAGTATACTTTCTTTAATCTTTTCAAATGACTTCTTTGAATCTGGATAGACTACGTTAACTTTTTTTTTTTTCTTTTTTTTTCTTTGACCATATGAATCTTGATTCTGCCAAAGAAAAACAACAGATCTGTGAGGCAATGTAGTAGTTTTCTTAAAGTATAAGAATTTCTATCTTTATTCTGTATTGCTGTTGTCAGTCATTTACAGGAAACAGATATTGTCTATGCTTATATAGAGAGATATATAAAATGATATGAATGGAAATGAACTCCTGGAAACATGCAGAAAAAATATTTCTGGAATATATAATGGTTTTGCTTTGTTTGCTTTAATAATCCTGTGATAGAATAGCAACAACATATACATTGGATATCTGCCATTCACAGTTTCCTCCGTCAGGAAATATTGTTGTTGTGAGTTATATTTTCTCATCAAAAAAATCCTGAGTAGTTACACAGAGGCAATTACTCACTAGTAAACGGATATTATTATTTTTTCCTATTCCATTGCAATGAAGATATGCAAAATATAAAGCAATGCTACAGAATATCTGTTTTGACTGAGCAGTAGCTTGTTCTGTAATGTGAATAAGAAAGTAAAGGACTCTCATGACTGCAAAAGAATTAGAAAAATAAATCCTCACAGGCTCATTGTGGTTGAGTCATTAAATCTTCAGTCTTTATTATGATGAATTAACTGTAGAAAATGAAATGGCAGACATTACAGAGCTCAGGTGTGGAATGCAGAGCAGCCCCCTGTGTGTTCCAGCAAGGAAGCATCTACTCTACAGAAGAAATTACTTGACCTCAGGCCTGGCCATTGACCTACAGATCCATTTATCTTGAATGTCTAAATGCCCCTACCATTAATGGAAATGAGTACATAGAGAGAACTAGAACTCTCCCACATCTGCTCACAGCACTTGTGGTGGTCAACCATGAAAATATGTTATTTATTTCCTCTGAAAGAGGTGGGAAAGAAGCTGGAGAATGTACTAAGCTGCTCTGAGTCCATTCTGCAGGATTGCGGTGACGATGAATAATTGCTAGATGCTGTCGGACTGCTCACACGTGGAGTTCAAGAACAATCTCTCTCTGATGTTTTTTATCATCAGCCTAAACCAACCTGGTGGCATAGACTCAAGTACTAGAAAAAGGTGGATGATGCACTGCTCTATCTATTAGTTAATCCATACGACAATGCTGCTGTTTCTGTCCTGTTGGCTCTGTGCTTGGACAAGGTTAGCCCAAGGATGAAAAACAGCTGTGTGAAACAGAACCCCTGCAAGAATCATGAAGTGAAGAAAGGCTTTCTGAAGAGTGTAAAATGCAGTCTACTTTGGAGTTAGTCAATCCACATCTGTAATTGATCAACTGAATCTATAATTTAGAAGTCCTTTTGCATTCCTTGATTGTGCATTCCTTGATTGTGCTCAGTTCGGACATAGCATTACCCATGAGTAATGCTTTCTATGAGCTTTGATTGGCTAGAAGACCCCATCCCATGCTGGCAGACAGTGACACGTTACTCAGTTATTCATGCTTCACTTGCTTCCTGGCTGGACTACAAGAGTCTGATGTATTTGGTCACCAGGCTTTTCAGCACTTAAAACAATTCACCTAGAATAAAAAGCCCTCAGCCATGCTGTTTATTTTGAGAGTATCAGACCTGTCCTCAGCTGTCTGCAATCTCTTCCAGCAAAGAAATAAAAGGAAAGATTTGGTCCTTCTCATCACAGCAGGGTTTCCCACAATGGCCAAAAAGCATCTCGAGCTTTGTGTTGACAACTACACTCATCTGCCCTTGTAGACCATTCCCTTTGCTCCCAATCTCTACCTCAGTAGGGGTAAATGCTGTCATAAAAGTTGTCTGTCCAGGAGACAGAATGTTCTTGGAGACCACTCTGGGATTGTGAAATAAATATCCTGGGATATAAGGACAGTCACAAATTTGACCTTCCATGCAAAGAACAAGACACGTTTATTTGACTTTCCTAGCAAAAAACACTGGGACAACATAAATATTTATAATCAAACCATCTCTACCAAAAGATGACGCTTCACTGCCCCAGCATCTTCCCTGGGGAAGAAGATGAGAGAACAAATAGCACGTGCAACAAGCAAGAAGTCATGCTTTTTAATGTATTTTGGAATGACTCTCTAATGCCATGCTAATGAGAGAGGCATAAAGAACTCTTGCAAAGCTGAGCAGAAAGGCACTTAGAGCCTATTTCCCATGCTGTAAGCTGGTCCTGATGCAACCTTGACACCTGCTTCTTTGAACAATATGTAAATGGCATCAAGAAGGTAAATGCCAGCTTAAAACACAATTGGTTCTTCCATTTGAACATTTGCAATACTGTCACAGGGCATGACATACAAACTCATCATTTTTCTCATCATTTTTACGGTTGAGGCCCAAAGCCTGCAAAGAACACTCCCAGCTTTTCTCTGTGCTCAGCCCCCAAATCCTTACTCAATGAACTCCAGTCTCCGCTCCCTCTTCCAGATGCCAATTTTTTTGTCAAGCTAACAGCTTTCTTATCCATGACAAGAGCTCTTAGGCAGACTTAACAAACACATCAACACACAAACTAAAAAAAATATTGTCACATTGACTGCAAAACCTAATAGTAATAACAAAACCGAAAGATAGTGCCTGCATTTTTATTTTCTACCTTTTACAATAATTCGTCTTTCATCTTCTACTTCTTGAGATTTCAACAGAAAATTAATAATATTTAACATTTAAATTGTAAGACATTTTAGTGATAAATAGAGTTGTGTGCACTTAAAAGAAAAATGTGCAGTGGAACCAGTCTTGGAAACCTGGTGACAGAGATTCCTGTCAGAGTTTCATAAAGGACTTGTGAGATTACATTAATTTCCATATCTCACTTTCCCTCATGTATAAATAATTAGGAACTCTATCTGTGTATCGAACACATTTTTTTTAGTGGTCATTTTTACCACTGCAGAGAGTGCCATGCAAACACAAGGTATAATTGACATTTGCTATACTTTCTCTGCAAAAATGTAATTGCACTCTCCTCGCAAAACATTCATAGTTTAGCTGATAGTTTCACAGCTTCATCTGCTTAATTAACTTAACTCATATGGAGTTTCACTGAGCAATAAAGGCCAGACTGAAGATCACACAACTGGAGCCTTACATAATACAGAAGGTATTAAGTCTAGCCACCATTAATTTAAGCTTATTTTCTTTTAGACTCTTAAGTAAATTCCAGAGTCACCACAGCATCTTTCCTGGCACTCTTCTTGTTCTTTGTATGTTCTTACCCTTTCCCAGACAGTCTTCCTATGAAGCCTACAGTTTTCTGATGTTCTAGGAGGTACCAGCCCTCTCCATTACCTTTGCATGCCATCTTGACTTTCCAGCTTCTTAAGGTGTGCGACAGTTTGAGATGGTAAAGCTGAGGGGAATGCGGTCAGAAGGCAAATCCAGCCGATCGGTTGTCTGCAGCCCTTCACTGAGGCAAGATCTTGCTTTTGCAAGAGGTAGTTTCTCCAGTTTTTGAAGATCAAGAAAAGACTGAGACACTGGAAATTCGTTTCAGAAGTTGGTTAGGATGCTGTTTCTGTAATCAATACAATTGGTTACTTAATTTTATGCATCTAGAATAATATGTGACAAGGACTAACATTCTCTGCATATAAATGTGAAATTAGTGTGCATGTTATTTGACCTTTTGCATAACTGTGTGCATATCTGTGCACACTAACATGGAATTTACAGCTGAATGCCTTAACCTGAGGAATTATTTTTGTAATGTCTTTCTATCACATTATAATTTGAGAAGTTACAAGTAACTGGAAAAACACAAAGAAATTTTTAGAACACTCATTAAAAAAAAAAAGATAATTGATTAAAAAGGGAAAATTGCAGGGTAACAGGTTCGTTTTCAATATGTGTTTTTATTTGTTTTATACTTAAATCAAATGAGAAAACTAGCTTCAAGAGAGGAAAGAAATTATACTCACTCCATAAGAGCATATTGTCTCTTTCTTAGTTCATTCTTTAATTACATTAAATTCTTTTCATATTTTCATTGTTTGAAGGTAATCTAACACCCTACATAGCTACATACATCATCAAACAGAAGGCAAGAAATTAGGAACAGGAACAATTCTAAATTATTTACCGACAAATAGAGTACACGGTTTATATAGATTACACGGAGATTAATTAAAAATAACCCTGTCTGAAAGTACCTCTTTTACTTTTTTTACATGCAATGTGTAAATATATACTAAATTAACTTGCTTTCTTTTATTGTTTTATAAGGAAGAGCTAGAATTGCATCTAGGTTTAATGCTAGACACAAGGAAAGCTGTGTGCTTTTTGAGACCTGCATGTGTGAAAGAATGAAGAGCAATTTTCACAGCAACACTTCGTTTAACAGACAAGAATAACATGTTAAAAATAACATCCTTAAAAATTCTTAAATATCATACACAGAATGTTACCTAAAGAAGGACCAAACCTAAATAACCAATGAATTCTGTTAATGACTAGGGAAGTTCAAATTCCTAGTGTTAAGGTTTCTAAAGCTGTGTTGTTTTAGTCCTTCCTTTCCTGAACAATGACTTTATCTAGGTGGTTGAAAATCCCAGTATAATTCACAATAAGCTTTATTGTTTTCCTAAGTACAAAACGGAGATGGCAAATATAAAACTTCTGTTAGCTCATAAAATTGTGGGAGTCACCTTCTCCTTCCTTATCCTCAGTAGTTCAATTTAAAATCAAAATATTTTTCATACTTCACAAGTGTTTCTTTAAGTCTCTGCATTTTGTTTTCATTTTTTGCTTGCAAGGTTGCACAGGAAGCAACAAAAGTAGATGAATTCATATGGCCAAGAACACAAGTTGAAGCAGTCACGGAACTTGATAAATTGCTGGCACTGAAGATCTTCAGAGACATATTCTTTTAGTCTTTTCATTGAGTGAGTATTCAACAAACTGAGTAAATTCACTCAATGAAAGACTACAAGGTAAATGAAAGATTAGCAACGCTTCTGAAGGTGCCAAACCAAGGAGGAATTTTTAGCTAGCCCTGAATATATTATATATTCCCTTCACTAACGGTATCTTAAAAAAACAAACAAAAAACCAACCAAACAAACAAAACTTAATTGCGTGTGTGTGTGTTTTAAAACTGTTAAATTCACCAAATCTTCATTATATGGTTACTGCAATATGCTATTTAGATATTTCTGCAATACCCTCTTATTTAGTAATAAGCATAATAATGATTGCATTTACATTTTTGACACAGTTCTTCACGATGTATTTGACTTTCTCAGGTTGCAAATGAAGAAGCCCTGCGCTTAAATTGAGGCATTAACTCGACAGAGCAGGCAGTAATAGAGGCTTCAGAAACTGGGAATTGTTGATTTCTCACTCTGAGGGCATTTTGCCAAAGAATTTTGCTTGAGACTCATGGAAATTCTTGGACTAAATATATGCATACATGGGACTGGAAAAATATATACGAAGCATGTGTTTCTATAGGAATCCTATTCACCTAAAACATAACAAGATTTGAAAACACTTTTTCTTTGTGAATCATATTGAAAATGACTGTGAGCTTGACAGTCTATCTTACTGCACATTTTTACAAGGTTTGTAGTAATCGATATTTGCTGATCAATATTTGGCAGAGAGAAGAAAGAGACCATGAAAAGAAAAGAAACATTCTTAAGTGTTTAAGTAAAAATGTGCGTGCATTTTTCCACTTAAACTTCAACTGTGATCCTTTTGATGGTGTGTGTTATGTCTGAAATAGAAAATGAAAATGAGCACCTGATAAAAGAAGAAATGTGGATCTCAAAAAAAGTGTAGATTCACATTTGAGGTCCTGTTTTTTTTTTTTTTAAAAAAGATATTTCTGTATTGATTCTCCAGTCTTACAGAGTTTCCTCTCAATAAAATATACAAGAACAGCTGCAGACATTGTGAGATTTTAACAATGAATAAATTACACTTCCTGCAGCACTACTTCCAGAGCCCGATGAAACTTATAGGATGTTTTCCCACAGTAACTGACTTGTTCAAGAGTTTACTAATTCGTGCTATATATAAATATTCAGACTTCTGCTTTTGTAAATGCATGCCTAATGTGCGCCAGCTGAAGGCGACTCTCCATGCTGTCTCCTGCGGCGATACGGACACTTGTCTGGGAAGGCAGACTTCATTCGTACTCAGATGTACAAAGAAAGCTCAAAATCTCGGCAGAACTTCAGACTAGTTACCTTCTTTCAGTTGTCTTTTCTTCGGTCTTTTCACTGGCTGTGTGGGGAACACACTCCTGGAATTAAGATTAACAGTTGTGAGCAGATTCATTAAATATAGTATCTTAAAATATCAGCTCACGGCTGATAAGCTGTACTGCTGGGACAGCCTGATAATACCTGGAACATATCAGCATTACCTGTATAGGTAACTAAAAGGATGCCAGAGTGCCTGGGAAAGCCCTCTTTCTTTCTTGTCCTACATGATGCACATCAGGAGCTATAAGATGCTGTGAAATCTGTGTGCCTTCAACTGGAAATTGAAGTAAAAGCATGAAGAATTGCAATGCCATTTGATGGGGCATTCAAACTGGATCTAAATTCGTTTGGGAGAAAATGCTTATTCTTTGAGCCTGAAGTGTATAGGTAGTGTACAAAGATTTCATTACAAATGGACATAGCCAGACAGTGGGTGTCTCTCTACACATTAGTTCCAGGCTCTCTGTATGGTTGTTGTGGCTTGGACATGACTGTAAACTATATCCACATACTGCGCAGGCTTTGCAGAGCCAGAGAGTGTCTGTCAGAGCCTGCAGATGCCTGCATCTGTCTCACAGTGTCCGACCCTCTCAGGAAGGTGCACAAAACACCTATGCTTTTTACACTGCATGTCTGTTTAAGGTTATATCTTCCTTTTGTTTCTGAGGATATTTGCAAAGTAGCTATTTTCTACTGCTTCAGGAGAAGCAAAAACTATTTCTTGCTGAGCACTAGACCTGCACCACAGGGACATCACTATTTTTCATCTCTACTGTATGTCCTGGATGTCGTCGTGTTTACAGCAGGTGAAAATCTCCAGTCAGGACATCTCAGCATTTAATGCCAATGGAACCTTGCATTGCAGTGAGAATGATAGGAACCGTCTCCTGCAGGAGAGCCTAAATATATGACTTTTCAGTGTAGTGGTTTGCTTCTTTAGCCTGTGCTGGAGGACACTATTTGTTATGTGTTCACAACTCTATCTTCCCACTTGTAGCATAGCTAATGCTCGGGGAGTTCCTTCACCAACTCTTCAGTATTTTTCTGTGTTCATCATTCTTTTCCCTCTGTAAACTGGTCATCCTCATCTGCTCCTGTTATTTCATGTTAGCAAGGACTTCCAAGTCTGGCTCTCAGCCATGTCAGTTCTTGCACATCCAGCAATCTTCTGGGCGTTTCCTTTTAAGTAGCTTGCTGCCCTTCAAATGTGACATTAACAATTTGTCCTTCTGATTCCACTCTTGTGCTCAGTCTTTTCTTTTTGCCAGGCTTGCAGTTATTTAGGGCATTATTAAGGCTGCCCTCAAACACATTAAAGAAGACAAACACAAGAGCAGTCCCAGGAATATGAATAACTATGGTCACTTTATAAAGTGTGCATGATTTTTCTGATACATGAGGCAATTTTCTAAAGAAAGCCCCCCAAATACTTTCAGCCCACAAACATGAAAACCACACTGAAATTTTGAAATGTGCATGAAAAGGTATTGCTTTCAATATACAGATGTTTTCATTCAGCAGGGGGTATCTCCTGTGTGCACAATGTTTGTGTGGCACAGAAGAGACACAGGCAAGACCTTAGAAGCAACAGCTGGATCTAGGATCGTACAGTTTTATAGCAGTGTTACGTAAATCTGTTTCTTTTAAAACGTTTTATTTCTTTATGAATCTATCCTGCTTTTGCAAGGTATGCTGCTCACTTTGGGGGCTTGTGTAGGCAGCGGGTAGAAGGCAGCAGCAAAAGGAGAACTGACCCCTCAATCTCTTCTAAAGTGAATGGTCTCGTGATAAAAGTGTGCGCCTTAGTTGGGAGGGGAAACAGAAGCCACTGGCTGCTTGGAAAAAAGAGGAAAAGAGGGAAGGGAAGGGAAGGGAAGGGAAGGGAAGGGAAGGGAAGGGAAGGGAAGGGAAGGGAAGGGAAGGGAAGGGAAGGGAAGGGAAGGGAAGGGAAGGGAAGGGAAGGGAAGGGAAGGGAAGGGAAGGGAAGGGAAGGGAAGGGAAGGGAAGGGAAGGGAAGGGAAGGGAAGGGAAGGGAAGGGAAGGGAAGGGAAAAGTGGGCCTTCTGCCTTTCAGGTTTCACTCCAAGCGTTGCGGAGGCCGCAGCCTGGCCGCTGCAGGTGCAGCCGGCGCTGCCCCCGGTCCCTTCCCCCGGGGGCCGGCAGCCCCTGGGCCGCAGCCGGCCCCGCTCCCCGGGGCCGCGCTCCGCCCGGGATCAGGTCCGGAGCCAAGGCCCGAGGCAGGGCCGGGCCGGGGCCGCCACCTGCAGGCCGCAGCGGGCTGAGCAGGGAAACGGCGGCGGCGGGGCTCGGCCCCTCAGCGCCGCCCGGCCAGAAAAGGCCCCGGGAGTTTGAGGCGGGTCGGTGTCAGGACCGGGAGGAGCTGGGCACGGCTCTCGGGGGGCCCCGCTTGCCGGGGAGCTGAGTCCCAGCCCTCTGCGGTTGGTTTCCACTTGCTGTTCCTTCTTGCTAATAGTCCTACCTTGTATGTAGTTATTTATCCATACAAGGACCATCATCGTTTTATCCTGTGGCAGCTTTAGTTTTCGTAAATGGAAAACATCATTTCTAGGTAACACACAAAGCACTCTTTATAAAGTACTCCAGCAATTCCATGTGATAAGAAAGAGATTAAAAAACAAAACAAAACAAAACAAACAAACAAAAAAACGACAGAATTTGAACCCAAACTTCATGTCTTCATCAGTATTTTTCATGACAGGTTTGCCTTTCCAGAGATGTGGATGAGAAATGGCAAGAAATCCATCTAGCTGGGAACACGTTTGCCATGGCTTGTTCAGAAGCACTCATTCCAGCCCAGAGAGGACAATGTCCTGTAATGCATAAACATCTTTCCCTTGGCACTTATCTCTGCAGAGACTGTGGTGTGAGGCAGATTTTACCAGAGGAAGGCTGCTTACCTAAAATAAATGCGTTTGAACACCTGCAGCTAATTCAATAATCATCGGAAAGACTTCAGTTGTAATGCTTGCACTGCCTGCAGCATTCACCTCTGAGTCTGTTGTTTCCAGGCTACCCAATTATTACAAGTGTATTAATTCTAAATAAATGCTAATCTATGAAGTGAAGAAAGAAGGAAAAATTAAACACATCAACACCATTGTGATGTTTTGGTGCTAAATATTTAATTTTTAAGACCACATTGAACTTGCATATAAATTGTTATGTAATGATGCTTCCTGTCTCTTTCATGATGAATAGTCAAAGCCCAAATATTTGAACTCATAACCCTAAGAACATAGAGTGGAATTCCTCCACCCCATTTTTAGCCATTGAAACAGACACCTCAGGATAGGAAAACCATCCAAACTTCTTCACTGGCTGGTAGAAATAAATTGCTGCAGAAGGATTCATGCTGCCATAAAACAATCAGGCAATGAAGTGAGTAGCTTGGGTCTGCCGCCTGTCCTTCAGCTAGCCAAAATCAAGTGAGACAAATCACATACTTACTGCTGTGGGACATTCAGGTGGGAGAATACAGATTAGTATAAATAAGTGCTGCACAGTTAGATCTTCAGTCTAGAGTGTGCTGTAATTCTATGTAATATATTTTGAATGTAAACAAGCATCATCAGCAAATGTTCCTTCTGCTATGTAAGCTCAGGAGAGTGCTTCAGTGGTTTCTGGTGATGAAAAGGAAGATATTCATGTGTGAACGAAGCAAACAACCTCATAATATTTAGAAGGAAAAATCGGGAAAGACTCCAATTCATTTAACTGGTATTCTTCATTCTGTGTTTTTGTGAGAAAAATAGGACATCTGAGAATAGATGCCATAGAGTCATAGACATTTATTTATTAAACCCATTTCACCTTGACTGGTTAAAAAGAGAGTGTCTATAAAAAGCACCAGAAACCCCTGTATTTCTCCCACTTTGGGTCCAGTTGGGGAATTTTACTGACAGTGAAGACAGCTTTGCTGCCTCTCAGTGTGGTGCAGCAGCTCGCAAAGTAGCAGTTTTCAGAGGAGGCGTCCTTGCTTCCAAACAAAGACAACTATTTTAACTGTTTGTTTTAGTTTGTGCTAAGAACGGCAGCAGCCAGCTTCAGACTGACTTTTCCTTTTTCTGAGTCACCTACTCCTCCCTTGGTCCCTTTTCCTCAGAATCGTGATGGGAAAAGTACACTGTGGACCAGAAGAAGGCTAGGGATATATCAGTCTTGTGGGAACACTTTTAGCTTACATGGAAATGTGTATAACCACTGAATTAGACATTTTTATGGTTATTTCTGTCAACTATTAAGTTGTTTGGGGCTATGGTGTCACCCAAGACCTTTCTAATAAGGCAAGACTACAATATTTCTTAAAATGATTGCCAGCTCCTGATTTTCTTTCCCATATTTATTGGGAGCCAGGAGGTCATTGGTATCACAGACTGAGTTGTGACAGTGTATACTGAGGGTTGCTGAATTAAATGAGACTTTCCACCTGACTGATACCAGCTAAGGCTAGTCCAGTTCAGAGGACTAGTTAATCAAATGGGACAAGATAATGACCCTTTGAATATAATTTGATTGATGCTAAAGAAGGAAAATGCTTTACAGGAAAATGCATTTTTTTCATAAACTTTAAATTAAGGGAAATACTAAGAATCTTTACTTTTTAGATCAGAGTCATCTGTGGGAAGACTGGCACTGTGGCGAGCTGAAAACCCCAGTGCTCTGGGGAGAACAAATCGTGACGTGGACATCAGCCTCTCCCTGACTTCTCTGTAGCTGTGGAAAGCACCCAGGTATGGAGAGCTCTGATGCCACATACCTACCTGGTAGCTCCATCTCCTGAGAGAAGTGAAAAGTGGGAGGGCAGTCCTCTGTTATTTGAAGTAACATAAATTATAGGTATCTTTTCTAATGCCTGGGGAATTCTGAGCAGCTTTACATGCTCTAACATAAAGGGCCAAAAGTGTGGTTGGGTGTCTGCATTTGTCTGTGAACAGTGACAGAAAATGTTCCCATCGGTGAGGGGCAGGACGGAGCTACCTGGTCAACCTCGCGCTCTCCAACAGCCTCCACTGTGCTCTGGATCTCACCATACTTCAGCAGGGGTCCAGATCCTCTGAACCTATGCAGAGTTTTGGTGGGGAAAAGAGGTATAAAAGGTTAAGTGTCTTTCTATAACTTTTTCTTACTTTCCTTCCTGAGATGCCTGTCGGTAATACAGAGGCAGTAATTCATTCTGCCGTCACCTGCTCAGGATAAATCCCCTTTCTGCCAAATTGTTAGCACTTTCTCCCCAAATTGTGATGTGTGACTGCAAGTCTTTGCTGTCCTTTGATAAAAGTCATGTCTCATGAAGGAAACAAAAATGTTCTCCCACACCTTATGGTTTGCAGACTGGTTTGGCACAGATGATAAAAACAGTTTTCCATATAGCTTTCTATTTTGTTGGTTTTCATTACTCTTATTGTGGTTTATAGTTTTAGGAAAACTGGTTAGTTCTTTCTGACTATGATAGACTGAAAGAAATATATCTGGAAACAAGTATTCCTTATAAGAAAGAGTTTTTGAAGTCTTTGCCTCTAATAAATGGGTTTGATTTAATAGTCAGGAGGATTTGAAAATAGATCTTGTCATGTTTACAATCAGTGGAATATTATTTTACTGTTACATTTTAGCAACATTTGGGACCCCGCCAGCGAAGATGAGGAGAAAGTGCACTTAAAGAGCCAAGCGGGGGCTAGCCTGTGATGTGTGCCTGTGATGTACTGCCTAGTGAACACCACAAGCAGAGTTTTACACTTACTGTAACAGCCAGGCATAAGTCACCAACTCAGCAGAGAAACTAACACTGTCCTTGTTTCTAGTCATCCCCCAAAGCATTGCACTGCTGATATACATTTGACTAAGCATAGAGGATGAAAGCAGAAGCAACTTTGCTGCTTTTCATTTTTCCTTGGTATCCTGTTAAAAAATTTGATTCTCAGGAAGCCAAAAAAAGCATAAAACTTCAATTGTTACATGTAATTCTGATCTTTGACCAGAGCAGTTTATGTACTTTACAGGAAAACTTAGGTGGAACAGCTTCCAGGGCACATTAGGCTATTCATCACAGACACAGCTTAAATATTGCCTACAACTTCTTTGTAGAATTAGAAAAATATCCTAGTTCTATGTGGTTAATCACCTTTTCCACGTGTCACAGTTTAACAAAACATAGTCTTAAAAGATTTACTCTTCTGCAGAAGAACAACATATAAGCAAGAAATTCTGTTTTACCCTTCTTCTGCACTCATGCCAGTGGGCAAACATTCG